>NC_051048.1:2414772-2775397 GCF_904848185.1 Acanthopagrus latus | reverse complement strand
CCGTGAAATATAAGTTTGTTTCTCTGACAGTTGATGTTCCCACCTGAGCGACGGAGGTCTGCGGGTTCAGCATGAGGTTGCGGAACGTTCTCTTGAGAACCCATTTGAACTGGGTCAGGAAGCTGGTGTTGTAGGTGATGGTCCTGGAGGGACGAGTGGTGGTCATCGGCTTACCCTGAATGATCCTCCCTGAGGGAGACAGAAGGAGTTTTATTTGATATTAATTCATCTAAGTCATCACAGGTTTCTGTCCTCAGTTGGAATTTTATTTCAGAAACTTTCTGTAATCTAAAGAACAGCGACTTCACCTGAGATTTAAAAGTTTGTTTCAGCAGAAACTCAGCTGTGAACTTTAAAGTTAAAGTAGAAAGGCACGTTTCCCACCACTGACTTTTATTCTGTAAATGATCAGCTGGCTTTTCTTTTGAAAACACCGCCAGGACAGTTTGCTGCGGCAGATTCTGAAAATTAGGTACTAATGAGTTTAACTCTGTGACCTCGTCCTCGTACATACCCAGCTCTGCTTTGGTCTGTCTGTAGAAGTGGCAGTTTCTGTATTCCTCTACCAGTTTGTCCTCGATCCCCCGTTTGGAATTCAAAACAGATTCTGGATCTGGAAGGGAAGAAGGAGGCATTCAGGATCGTCCACCGGCCTGAACTCATTCTCCTCAGCACAGGAAACTGTTTTAAAGCCTCTTAGGTTTTCAAATCTGACCTTCGTAATCGCTGCTGCTGAGGGCGACGGCGGTTGAGTCTCCGTTAATGATGTCCAGGAAGAAGTCAGCGGGGTTGTTGTGGGCCTCACAGGTGTATCCTGGGAAATTTGATTAGAAACAAAATTACATGACATGAGCTTTGTGTCAGGCTGTGTCATAATTATTGGATTAAAGTAGATTTGAAGTTCCTACCGATGTCTGAGAAATACTCCAGGGCTGTCTGAGCCGGGCCGTGGTAAACCTGATCGACAAAACGAGTGACAAGAAAGTGACAAGCAGGTCAGATGGAGGAGACCAACATGAAACAGAAACTACAGAAAAGATGGAGACCCTGTGAATGTATTTCCAGACGCAGGTGGTGAGGCACCTGTTTGCCGTTGACCAGCAGGGTGAGGTTGTCGAACAGACGGTAGATGGAGTATCGAGGCTGGTGGATGGACAGGATGATGGTGCGACCGTTGTTGGCCATCCTGAAGAAACAGGAAGACAAACGTTAAAGTTTGGATGTGTGGATTTTAACTTGGAACAGCTTGTTGGATGGAAAGAGTTTCTCCACAGCAATGACAGCTGAGGCTCATGGGTATTGTAGTTCTGTAGAACTAACAGTTAAAATAATGGTGAAAAAGAGCAATAATAGGAACGTACAATGGCCACAAGATAGCAGTATTTGCATTGGAGAGAGAGTGTGTGTGTGTGTGTGTGTGTGTGTGTGTGTGTGTGTGTGTGTGTGTGTGTGTGTGTGTGTGTACCTCTTCAGCAGCAGCAGCACTGAGTTAGCGGTGCTGGCGTCGAGCCCTGTGGTCGGCTCGTCCAGGAAGAGGACGGACGGGTCGATGATCAGCTCCATGCCGATGTTCGTCCTCTTCCTCTCACCGCCGGAGATCCCACGAATCAGCTGAGTGCCCACCTACAACACACACACACACACACACACACACACACACACACACACACACACACACACACACACACACACACAGAGTTTGTACCTGTATACTTATGAGGACCCTCAGTGATGTAAAACGTTCCCTAACCATCATTGCTACTCATCTTCCCTTCTATTCTCCCATTCATAAATGTTTTGGCCTGTGTATCCATTGGTTGAGTGGTTGTTTGAATAGTTGGTTGGTTTGTTTGTTGGCTGGTTGGTTTGGTTTAGTTTGGTTTGTTGATCACTGACACGTTGGTTAGGTTGCTGGTTGGTTGGTTGGTTGGTTGGTTGGTTGGTTGGTTGGTTAGTTGTGTAACTGTTGGCTAACGCTAACTGGTTAACAAATATGTTCTTTAACCTTGAAACATGGGTGAGTGTCCCTCCAGATATTCACAATCCATCATTTTTTCAGTTTCTGATCATTATGAAAGTGGTGACATGATAAACATTTCTCTGGTTTTCTACATTTACATGAGTGGAAACCTGGAAAAAAGCGGTGCGACAGGTGAGCTTTCCAACCTGAGTGTGATGTCAGAGGAACATGGATGCCATGTGAATATGTTTTATTACAGAAGACGATGAGGAACTCTTTTTTTTGTTGCTCTACTCTCTCATTTCTTCTTCTCCTTTGTCTTGTCTCTCTCTTTGTCTGATAAACTGAATCATCATCGCCTTACACTCGTTAGCTCAGTCGACTTGATTCAAAGACGCCTTCAGTCGTTATATGTCGTCACTCTGACTTCCTCCTCACCTTGGAGTCGGCCACGCGGCCCAGTCCCAGCTCCTGGATCAGTTTCTCCACTTTCTGATCTTTCTCCTTCTGAGAGACGGACGCCGGGAGACGCAGTGCTGCAGAGAAAGTGAAGTTCTCTCTGACCGTCAGAGTTCCCATCACCACGTCGTCCTGGAGACAAGAAACCATCATTTCAACACTTCTCACTTATTTTGAGGATATCTTTAAATATCAGGTGTTATTTTTGGTGCTGTGACTTTATGAAAGAAGCTGCTCTTATTGTTGCGGTCACTCCCTTCCTGCCCCGACCAGGAAACTCTGAACTGAATCAAAGCCGTTCTATTGGCTCCTATCACAGATCTGGCTCCTGTAAATATCTGACTTCCTGTCTGAGTTCCTGTCCATCTCGCCCACCTGCACCACGTATCCAGACAGACACTTGAAGTTTGGAGGCTGAGGAGCTCCGTCGATCAGAACTTCTCCCGTCAGGCCCGCCGGGTCCTTCCTAGCTGCTAAAACATCCAGGAACCTGAATGACAAACGATTATATCAGGTAAAGACACTCTGAACGTCCCTGATCAGGGTCTGAGACACCTTCATCATCAATATACCTAATAAAACAGCTTTATACATGTAACAGATGTGCAATTCTCACTTTAAGGGGAAAAGTTCACACCAAAACAAAAATTCAATCATTATTTACTAAAAAATGGTGTGAATAATGTATTTTCAGGTCAGTTTGGGATCTCAGGGCTTCTGGAAACTTGGATTACAGAAGTATAGATTTTTTATTTTATTTTTTTGGCAGTTTCTTTCCGTTTTAAAAGCTCAGTACTTAATTAAATTCACTGGCTGTAACACTCACGATGACTTGCCGCTTCCTGTCGCGCCCATGATGGCGTTCAGTCCGGGCTTCATGATCCCACTGAGAGGCAGAAAAAGGAATAAAAACACGAGTTAGAGTTTTTATTATTGTATAAAAACACAAGACGTAAAAAAAAAATGTAAAAAAAAAATCCCAAACTCAGACATGCTTTGGTTTCTGCACAGACAGAGAGAGAGACACCTGGTATAAGGTGTTTTTGATGAGACAGCACCTGGCGGGTTCATGCTAAGCTAAGCTAGCAGTGTCATCTCGCCTCTCATGATCAGATGTTCTGTTTGTAACGACGAGGCAGTTTCACTTCTGTGTTTCTGTGAGGTGACTGTTCGTGACCGTCGTGGCTCCACGATGTCGTAGTTTTTTGAGGAACTGAAAGTTTGTTTGTCGTCGCGGTTTTTTCCCAGACTGAGTGAGTGTTTTGAAATAGTTTGATTCATCTGCTGGTCTTTTTGCTGAGTCAGTCTATCAGCTCCTTTATTCAGCAAATTTGATATTTTCAACACTGGAACATGACACTGCAGTTTTGTTTTGCCTTGTCACTTTCTATTTCTTTCTCTTGCTTCTTTCTCATTCTTGAACTCTCCTCTTGTTCTTACAGTCTTTTCTTTTTCTTTACATCCGACATGTTTTTTGTTGGAGTGAACAACGAAAGTTTAGTTAGTGTTGCATCTTGTAAATGATTCAGTCAAAACCCAGCAGCACATCGTCTGTCATGAGTCAGCAGGTTTCATACAACAACACTGAAAGCATGACGCTGCAGTTCTGTTTTGCTTTCCAATGAAAACATTTCCTTCCTCTTTTTCTTTCAAATTTTAAATATAAAAATATCTCGTTTCCATGTCCGTCTTTTCTTCCTTCTTTTCATTCCTTCATCCTTCCTTTTCTTTTTTTTTTAGTCTTCCCGACTCTTTGCTTTCTGTCTTTTCCTTCCTCTTGCTTTTCTTTTCTAGACTGTCCATTTTTTCTGTCTTCTTCACTCCTGTCGTCTCTTCTTTCTCGGCCTTTCCATCTTTTCCTCCTACTCGTTCTTTCTGTCTCTTCTTTTTTGTTCTTTCACCGTCTCCCCCCTCGTCCTTTACGTCTTTTTCTTTACGTATCATCTTTTTCATTCTTGTGTCATCTCCTTTCTTGTTCTTTACGTCTTTTTAAAGTCTTTCTTTCTTTTATGTTTAATCATATTTATGAGAAAGTGCTTCTCATTGTACCCTTTGTCTCCATTTTAGATTAGATTAGATTAGATTAGATTATTTTAGATTAGATTAGATTCAACGTTATTGTCATTGTGCACAGTACATTTACAGAGACAATGAAATGCAGTTAGTTCATAACTTCAGTCGAACAAAAACACTAATGTCAATAAATCTGGGTCCTTTTTTTTAAGTAATAACTGAAAATCACAAGACTCCAAATGATTATTTGGAAGTTCAACATTCACAAAACGAGTAAAAAAAAAATCAGTTCAGCACAGAAAACAAGTATCCAGCCGGGTTCATCCACCCCTGTGTTCCACCTAAATGTTCAAAACTAATATTTAATTTCCTGCCTCCTCGTGATTACAGACAAACAGGAGCTGCAGTCAAACTGCTGTCAGGTTCGAGACGCTCGAGGGAGATTCATGTAAATATAGAATATAAGACAGACGTCGTTAACACACGACATGAAGCAGTTAAGTTTGTATTAAAAGCGTCTGAACCGGCTGCACGCGCTAACCCAACCTTGAACTTTGAGTCAATGATTACACACTGAACAATAAAATACCAGAGATACCACCCTCTAGGAACACACACACACACACACACACACACACACACGCTGAACTTTGGCCGATTGCTTTTTCATAACAATCATACACAATCAAAGACTTTGATCACTTTCATAACGAAGAGTAACCAAACACTGGGAGTCAGGTGTCAGTAGCTATAAGCTCCGTGTCTGTTCACTCTTCACCCTCACAGTTTTATGGGTCGTCACTCCCATGATGACAAACATCTGAGGATGTCAAGGCTGAAAATTCGACCGTGTGAAAACAAGTCTAAAAGGCTGTTTTTTTATGCTAAATGCTAACACCAGAATGCTAACATGCGACTTTAGTTTAAATGAGTTCCGGTTGTTTTAGTTTTTCACCTGATTGTTTATTTCTGTGACATCATTTTTGTTTCCCATCTCTGACTGATTTTGAGCAGTAACATATAACGAAGCCGTGGATCGTATCTCGCCGTGTTCTTGATCCAACCAAGATCTAAAGTTTGACCCCATGTGAGTTTTTCTGTGAGTTAAACACCCCGAGGTTTCTCACTCGGTGGTGTTCCAGAGGTCTGGAGGCAGCGCAGCATCCTGCCGCTGGGTCTGTTTGTTGGTTTAAGCTGACAGTCATTGTTTTCTAACGAGCTGCTGAGTGTGTGTGTTTGGCACGGAGGGAAAGTGGGAACCTGAGTTTTCTTGACAAAGCAAACTTCCTTCCCTTCGCCTCCAAACCCAGTGTGTGTGTGTGTGTGTGTTTGATCAGTGTGCGCTTTGATCGCGTCACGTTTGCCTCCCAGGTGGGCTCCTGTCGGCACGTAGACAAACAAACACACAATAACCCCACATGTCGACCGCCGCCTCTGTCGGTTTGCTCGTTGGGCGAAGTAAACCCAAGAAAATGTCTTTACCCCAGTTCAACTTTGACACACAAATTTCAACCTGTGACCCGTTTGACCTCTGGGGGAAGCGACGGACCAACCAAAATGGAGGAAGCTAGTATCGTAGCTTATTAGCTGTGTCGCACACATCAGGTTTTATACACTCGCCAATGTCTGTGTATAAACTGCTTCATATTTCAAACAGAAACAGTCTTTTAAATGAAATGTGTGCAGTTATGATTCCATTAGCGACGGAGCTAAAAATCATGCTAACATTTTGTGTGCTAATGTTAGCTTACCCGGCTCACAAGCACCGTTTATAATAACAACCAAGTGTTAATTGAAGCTAAGTTTGAGATTTTTGAATTTTGTGGGGTTATAACGGGTTTGTTAGCAAAACACAAACGCTGCTATGTCAGAGTTTAAGCTAACATTAGCGGCTCTGTCCTGCTCTACAGAAACTCGGGGCAAAAATGTGAAGAACGGATTAAACTGTGGGGTTAAACTGTGTGATTTTAGCTGTTAACGTTGGCTTACTACCAAAACTAGTGACCAAGTTTTACCTCTTATGCCAGTTGGAGCTAATTATTAGCTAACTAACAACATTATTGAGTTGGGTTAAGGCCTTTGTTCACATAACAGTCTGTGCTTGTCAGGGCTAATTGCTATATCAGAGTTTAAGCTTCAGTCTTTTATTGATGACGATGAAGTTTGGCTTGTAGCACTGTGATATAAGCTTTCTTTGCACCACACAACTAATTTAAAAGACACAAAGCTTCGTTAAAACAGCTGTTTGATGACTGGGTTCACGGTTTTCACTCACTTCAGGTCGATGAGGATGTCTTTGGTCGTACGCTTCTTCAGACGCAGACACCCTCCTCCTTGTGTCACCTTGTAGTGGATGTTGTGAAAGCTGACGGTGGCGCCATGACGCTCTTTGCCCGAACCTGCAGACTGAAGAAGAGTTAATTCACCCAGGAGTCAGAGTTTACAGCATGCGTGGCGTTAAGCATAAAGAAAATGAAGGTACCTGGTGTTTCGAGGCTCCGTTCTGCCCGAGCTCGAGCGACACCCGGCTCTCGTACATCCTCTCCAACACTCCTCCTAAATTCAAAACACTGAAGAAACATTTTAGATGAGATAAAAGCAAAACTGATGTTTGAAAGGTTCAAATTGACAGACAGGCTTGCTGAAGGTGTGAAAGTTTTGTTTTGTGTTACAAAAATATAGCATTGAAAAATAAAAAAGAGGAACTACCAGCTCAGAGTAATGAAATGATGAAAAGTTAAAGCACTTGACAAAATACTTCCAGTGACTGTTGTGTTAAAATGATCAGTTTACTGTCTTGTTTGTGGGGTCGTAGAGGTTCAACGGGAGAAGTTCTTATACACAAAAGTACTTTTCTTGTCTGGTTTTTCAAATCCTGGTGTCAAATATTGGTGAGTTTGTCCTCTTTTAGCCTCAAAGACTCATTTAAATTAAACTATATCCCAAGTTTGATGGACTTACAGACATCCGGCCATGACAAAAAGACACAACACAGACTGAAAACGACTATTAAACAAGACATTACACGATTAAGTGAAAGTATAAAACTACATGCAGTTTGCTGAAGCTGAACCTCCCGTTGAACTCAACTAAACTCAAGTTTCACAACCTCTTTCTGTTCTACAAACAAACCTACTGAGTCAGAAGTGCTCTGATCTCTGTGTGGTTGAACCTGATGTGGATTCACGTCACTGACTTTAGACTCCAGATTCGTCTAAAGATGTAAATGAAGAGTTCAACGCTCACCTGCTGAAGCCAGAGAGTCGCTGTGAGACGAGCCGCTGACGGACATCCAGACGCCACAACACTGACTGTACAGGTCGATGTGTGTGAGAGCAGCTGGTTCAGCGTTCAGTGTGTGTGTGTGTGTGTGTGTGTGTGTGTGTGTGTGAGCCCTGTTTTATGACTGAAGGCATGATAAGAGAAGCGAGGAGGAGGAAGGCACGTGTGTGTGTGAGGCGCTCGCTCTCTGTCACGCCTAAAAGGAAGAAGTGTTTACATCACTCCACCACAGCAGAGGTCATAAAACTGCTCTGCTGAAGTCGTTCGTTTACAACTATACTGAAGTACAAGAACAGATAATCAGTAAGAAGTGCAGACAGTAACAGAACTGCTGCCACGACCCTTCAAATAAGGTGGATTTACAAAAAACATTCATAATCTAAAAACACTTTAATTGATTCAGTTGATTCTTTTTATAAGTGCAGTTTAAAAGTTCAGATTAATAACTTGAGATCTACAGATGACTACGAGTTTTGCATCATACCAAGCAACAGTTTCACACGATATCTTTACTTTTACTTGAATATGACTTTCGTTTACTTTGCAAAACGCTGGTCAGAGTTAAAAGACAAGATATTGTAATAAACTTTGGTTACCGTAAAAGTCACCCATACAAATAGAACATGAGTAAAAGTCTTAAAGTATCTGGTATTAAATGAACTTAATTATCATAAGTAAAAGTAACAAGATTATATTTTCTGTATACTGTGAGTCCACTGATTATTAGAATAACCAGAATAACTAGAATAAAATGCATTAATTTTAAAATTACGCAGTGAAAATAACAATATTCGCCTCCAAAATGTAGTGAAGTGGAACTATAAAGTAGCAAAAAAATGGAAATACTCAATTACAAATACTTCAAAAACATACTTAAGTAGAGTCCTGATAAAAATACATTACAAGTAGAAGTCCTGCATTATTAAATCCAATCAAAGTAGAAAATATGTATAGTTGATTATATTTATAAGTGCAGCTTCAAAAGACAAATTCATAACTTTAGATCTATAGATGAGTACAAGTTGTGCGTTTTTACAC
Source organism: Acanthopagrus latus (assembly GCF_904848185.1). Lineage (NCBI taxonomy): Eukaryota > Metazoa > Chordata > Actinopteri > Spariformes > Sparidae > Acanthopagrus > Acanthopagrus latus. The sequence continues at coordinate 2,766,645 of NC_051048.1, read as the reverse complement.
AACATCTTTACTTTGACTTGAATATGACTTTTGTGTACTTTTATACAACACTGACCAAAAGTCATACTCGAGTAAAAGTACGATATTGTGATAAGATATTTCTGTAGTAAAAGTAAAAGTCACCTGGACGAATATTAACATGAGTGAAGGTCTTAAAGTGTCTGACATTAAATGTACTAAAGTATCATAAGTAAAAATAATAAGACATATATATTTATGTGTGTATATTCTGTAAAATGTGAGTCCACTGATTATAAGAATCACATAAGATACATGAATTTAAAAATGTGCTGCTTTGGCTCTGATACATTGTGTAATCTGACAAGGAACTAGTAACTAAAGATGCCAAATAAATGTATCAGAGTAAAAATACCAAAATCTGCCTCCAAAATGTAGTGAAGTGGAAGTGGAAGTACTTCAAAACCGTAGTTAAGTACTGTTAAAATACTCAGTACACGTAGAAGTCCTGCATTCAAAACTTAAGTAACCAGTAAAATGTAATCAAAGTAGAAAACGAGGCTGATGCAGCACTAAGTTAAAAAACTTTATTTTACCTTTTTTTTACGCGATGACGCGTTTCTGTGTCTGTGAAGTCGTTGGACTCTGGATGGAGGATGTGGAGGAAACACTGGATCACTGGAGCTCACAGTGTCAATCAGGCTGGAAACAGGTGACGTGTGATTGATTCCACCTGGAGGCTCAACACATACAGGTAATCTCAGGTCGTCTCCGACCAATCAGGAGCGAGGATACAGTTAAACGAAAATTATGGATAAATGTTTGTGTGACTATTTCTTGTTGATTGTGGAAAATGGACGAAAAGTAAAAAAAAATACCCAAAGTTCCAAGTGTTTAGGTAATTTAACCATTAATAATACTTGTTTATTTATTGGTTTGTTTGTCTTTTGTATTGATAATCAAAATCTTAGTGCAGCAGCAAAGTAGAGAATTAAGAAACAAGAAGTGTTTCAGTTTGTGTTTCCTCTATTTTCCTGTGACAACAATTCTATTTGTTTTCTGGACATCACAAGTTATTAATGTCACTATCACAGAGTAAAAAGTCTTGTTTTCTCGAGATAATGAGTTTATTTTCTTGAAATCTCTGAAATCTTGTTTTTTATTATGTCATCCTAATGCATAAAAAAAGAGGAAGTGTGTTTGACCTTTGACTGTTTAGGGCTTCTGTAGTTTTTGGAGATGAACTGTGAAATGGACTTAGTGTTGAGTTGTGAATTGTATAAAAAACCTTAAAATTTTCTTTCTTTCTTTCTTTCTTAATGCAGATTTTCTTGGATATTTTAAGGATGGTATGATTGGTTAAAATAAGCCCTGCACTGGAGCATCAGTCCATGTTCAAGGTGCAGGAAATGACCTCCATCTGCTGGTGAGCAGTGACAACTACACCTGCACTGATGGAGCGACTCCATCTGCTCATGTTTGATTAATATTTTGACTTTATTCATGATTCTATTTCACATTAAACAGCAAAAAATGGTTTTATTCTTTTTATTTTTTAAACATGTAAACTGGAAAAGAAAGGAAAGGATGGAGAAGGAAAGGAAAGGATGGTAGAGGAAAGGGTGGTAATGCAAGGGAAAATAAAGGAAAGGAAAGGATGGGAAATGAAAGTAAATGATGGGGAAGGAAAGGAAAGAAAGGAAAGGATTGTAAAAGAAACGAAAGGAAGGGAAAGGATGGGGAAGGAAAGGAAGAGTAAGGAAAGGAAAAGATGGGAAAGGAAAGGAAAGGAAAGGATGGGAAATGAAAGGAAATGATGGTTAAGGAAAAGAAAGGAAAGGGGAGGATGGTAAAAGAAACGAAAGGATAGGAAAGGAAAGGAAAGGAAGAGAGAGGATGGCAAAGGAAATGAAAGGACTGTAAAGGAAAGAGTGGGATAGGAAAGGACAGGACAAGGGGTTGAGGAGGCAAAGTTTTCACCTGATTAATTTGCGCTTTCACACACACACACACACACACACACACACACACACACACACACACACACACACACACACACACTCACCTGTCTCTTTACACAGACGTGTGTTTGTTTGACCTCATTGTTGATGCGTACAGACACACACTGACATCACAACATCGTGAAGTTGTGGACATTTTGTGAAGGTCATCAAACACACAGTCGGTCACAAGGTTTTTCAGGCAAAGTTCATGTGTGTCGATGAGCGCTGACGCAGAGTGTGTGTGTGTTTGTGTGTGTGTGTGTGTGTGTGTGTGTGTCACCTTCAGTGTCATCTTGTGTTCACGTGATGCAACTGGCAGAATTTCAGTTTTCTATATTTACACACCACCTTTGTCGTTCACTGGTAGGGTGGGAAAAATCCTCCGACGCTATTGGACGTCGGAGAGGAAACCCAGCTGTCAATCACCCGGCTGTAACTTTCCACAACAGACTGTTGGATAATGACGCTGAGGCCCGTGTGAACTTCATGTTCAGGTGACGGGGTTAAAAGTAGCAACACACGCACTTCATGAACCTGATAGCGGACATGAATGTATTGACTTGCTGACACTTTAATGTTCTGACAGATGGAACCATAACGGAGCAGAGAGGGAATCACACAGTAACTCACAGAACCACTCACAAGAACCGATAACGATGATAACGATATTATCACGATACAGACGTTTGTAAGTAAAGAAGACACAATACCCCGTACTCATGTCTCTCTGTAGTCATTGTGTTTCCATTTTGTGTCTCTTTATGGTTGTTTTGTTTGTCTTTGTAGTTGTTTTGTACCATTTGCAGCCATTTTGTGTCTGTCTGCAGTTGTTTTGTGCCTCTTTAGTAATGTTTTGTGTGTCTTTGTAGTTGTTTTTGTGTGTCTGTGCAGTCATTTTGTACCTCTGTAGATGTTTTGTGTGTCTTTGTAGTTATTTTTGTGTGTCTTTGAGGTCATATTGTACCACCTGTATATATTTTGTGTCTGTCTGTAGTTGTTTTGTGTGTCTTTGTGGCCATGTTGTACCTCTTTTGTCATTTTTTGTCTCTTTGTAGATGTTTCACTTGTCTCTGTAGGTGTTTTGTGTGTCTTTGTAGTTATTTTGTGTCTCTTTGCGGTCATATTGTACCACCTGTATATATTTTGTGTCTGTAGTTGTTCAGTGTCTCTTTGAGGCCATGCTGAACCTCTGAGGAGTGTTGTGTCTCTTTATAGATGTTTCATGTGTCTTTGTAGATGTTTTGTGTCTGTTTGTAGTTGTTGTGTGCTTCTTTTGTGCCCACGATAACGATGGTATCACGGTACAACGATTCTGTTAAGTGAAGAACACATAATACCCATAAAACAGCAAACGTCAGGACGTCAGAACACATTTCTCTCAACACAGTTATGACACACGATAAACAGCCATTACCACGTTTAACAAGCTTAACCAGCTTGTTTCATGTACAGGATCGGGTGGCATGTTTCACTTTGTTGCCCCTGTGAAGTAATTTACTTTCACCAGACACTTCTTACACATCTGTTCTTCATCAGTTGTGTTTGTTCCATTAATGGGTCCACAGTTTTGGATGTCACAGACTTGCTTCATCGCCATTATCAGTTAGTTTGTTTACTTCTGTTCACAATACTCTCCGTTATTTAATGAATGCTGCCACATGGAATCTTGAAGTGGAGTCAAACTGGCAGATGAATGGTCACATCACCAAATACAAAATATTACCTTACTGATTTTAAGTCCCATCCGTATTACAGAACAATAGAAAACAAACGAGGAACAGTTAGAGGCAGGTTTTCTTCAGTCTTTTATTTCTTTATGAAGTGTTTTTTTGTCATCTTTGGTGTTTCCCTTCAGACGGACAGACTTCAGACTCCATTCGAGCTTTAAATGTTGGACAAAGTGGTTCATACCAGGGGACAATTCATTCATGTCTCTGACAGAAGAAGATAAGAAAATTAATCGTTGCTTATTTATATTCTAGCAGGTGCAAAAACACCACTGTGAGTTGTAATTTTAATGATAACATGACGTCATTAGTTTGTTGGATCTCTGTAATTCTTTTAACCCCTCCAGGAAATACTCACATCCACACTGAGCTCATCCTGAGACAAGACTACGTTTCTAACCTCCTGACAACAACAAGTCAACAATTACAAACTCGACACTGACACACACACACTGCTGCACACCTCTCTGTATGTACAATATATTAATATACACTCTATGTACATTGCTGACTACTCAACTGAGAAATTACAGTCAGACTAAAGCCAGCACTACTGTGGATTCTGTGATGGGTCTCGGCCTGAGACTCGGGGCTGACGGGTGGTTTGCAGATATGTTTGGGTTTGAAAAAGAAGAAAAATGTTTGTGTCCTTCAAGTTCTTGTGTCGACCGTTGCAGATGTTTGTTTCTTGTCTTCTACGCCCATCTCCCGCTTGAACTGAAGTTCCTGCTCATGCTGTAGCCGGAGACGGAGCTCTGGTGTTTTCCCCAGGCTCCTAAAGGAACCACGATGATGGTGGAGTTGTCCTCCGACCCGTACTGCAGCGCCTGAAACACAAACATTAGCTGTCGTTAATTTAGGTCGCCTCATATTCAACTTTGAGCTATTAAGTCTTCTTCCAACAATCATGAAGAAATACTTTTTATTCTGTGTCTCTATGTGGTTGTTTTGTGTCTCCGCAATCTTTTTTTGTCTCTTTGTTGTAGATTTGTGTGTCCTGGTAGTCGTTTTCTTTGTGTCTGTGGTTGTTTCGTGTCTTTTTGTGGTAGTGTTGTCTGTCTTTCTAGTTGTTTTGAGTGAGTTTGTAGTAGTTTCTTGTGTTCACGTAGTTGTTTTTGTCTTGTTTTTAGTCTCCTTGGGGCAGTCTTGTGTCTCTTTGTGGTAGTTTTGTTTATCTTTTTAGGTTTTTTGTAGTAGTATGTGTCTCTTTGTCGTTATATAGATTGACTTTTCCAGAAGAAATGTTATCAGTCAATTTTAAACGCTGATGGTTTGTGCCCAGTAATCAATAACCCATGCATGCTGCTGTGACAGTAGAAGTAACAGATACTTTTAGTCTCTGGTACCTGCTGAGTGATGACATCAGCAGCCTCTGTGGGGTCTTGGCACTGGCTGATGACATCACAGATCTCCTGGTCACTGAGCAGGAAATTGATGCCATCGGTGGTCAGAGCCAGGAAGGAGTCGTTGGCGTGATGGACCTGCAGAGACGGACAGAGAGGTCAGGATCAACCACATCTTCCTGAATGACTGAAGGTCAGAGGTCAGATGAAGCGGCAGCAGGACTCACAGTGACCCGTTTTGTGTCTGGCTCAGCGATGACGCCGCTGCTTTTCAGATGGAAGTCTCCGATGCTGCGTGTCATGGCGAGCCGTCCGTTAACGTTAGCCTGACCAACGCTGTTCCACGTCACAAAGCCGCCAAACCTCTGGATCCTGAAAACAAACGCAAAGGAGCAGTGCTTTAATGTTGGAGGGACAGCAGGTCCTGTTTTAGATTCTGGTGGTGAGACGATCCTTTTTATTACCTTCAGCTGATTGTACCTTTATAGCTAACCAGTAACATATTTGGAGAGCTAAGTACTTTGACTTTCTGTGTCTATAGGTCAAGAGCTCGAGGCTGAAGTGTCGACATGTTTGGGTGAGCTCCAGAGTTAAACATAGCTTCATTTCAGCATTGCATAACAGCAGCTGCTTCATGCTAACGGGAACCCCAAACCTGTCAACCTACAGATCTGCTTTCACGTTATCTACTGGATGAACCGGACCTCATGTACTGTATGGAGGAGAGTTGTTGAGCAAGGCACTGCCTCGCTGCCAGCTGGCAGCTTCAGTCCAACATACCGCAGAGTTTATTTACAACCTGATTTGCTGCTGGAAACCTGAACCCTGCTGCTCCACCGTCCTCCCTCTTCACTGTTCGCTCTGGATTAACACCAGCTCCTGGACTCTGTGTAATTTCTGACTAACTCCCAAAACGTTTCTCTGCCTACAATATAAATATAATGGTCACCATGCAAATGTCCTTCAGACTTTCCATCAGTGATTTTCCACTGCGACGTTAACAATACTTTCCTTTTGCTCTCTCTGTGGTTGTTCTGTGTCTCTTTGTGGTTGTTTTGTGTCTCTGTAGCTGTTTTGTGTCTCTGCAGTTGTTTTGCATCTCTGTGGTTGTTTTGTGTCTCTGTAGCTGTTTTGTGTCTCTGTAGCTGTTTTGTGTCTCTGCAGTTGTTTTGCATCTCTGTGGTTGTTTTGTGTCTCTGTGGTTGTTTTGTGTCTCTGTAGCTGTTTTGTGTCTCTCTGTAGAGGGACACCCTTTGTGTCTCTTGTAGTAGTCACATTACTATTGACGGTTTGTACCTTTGTCTCTCGTCCTCGCGGTCAGGTGTGTGATCTTTGGTGAGCTTGCTGGCTTGTCCCCTCCTGCACAGCATCGCCCGGCTGTCACCAGCACTCGCCACCACCAGCTCCACCCCGTCACGTAGCAAAGCAACCGTCGCCGTGGTGCCGGCAGTCAGGAAGGAGGCTGGGGAGGAAGAGAGGGATGGAGTGTTGATGAGCACAAAGTATGTTAGTAGTAAGTAAGAAGTAATACTTCTTCTGTGTTTGAGTCTCACCATTGTTGAAGTAGCTGAGGTGTATGTGCAGAGCCTTGTCTGTGTCTAAAAAGGCTTTCTTTAAAACTTTCTCCAGATCGTCCTCCTCCTCCAAAGCATCTCTGCACAAAGACAATCGATGACAACACAATGTTGTAAAGTGAAGGAGTAAGATTTTATACTATTTATGTTCTAATGACAAATATATTCAATAAGTAATATTTTGAGGTTTTAACCTGATAAACTTCTCCATAAAGGTGTAGCAGTAGTCTGCAGCGTGCGGCCCGGCGTGGCCGTCGAATACGGCAAAGTAAAGCAGGTTGTCATGGATACGAGCGACGCGGAGGCGGTCCTCGTTCTGCTTCCTCAGACCCAAAATGGACGCACAGCCGACTCGGGACAGACTAACCTGAGAAGATGGAGGAAGTCATCACTTCATCCATCCATCTGTCAGCTCATCCATCCAGACATTTAGAGATCAGTTCATCCATCCAGTTACCTGTGGAATGGGTTTCCCATATTTGATACTGGAGGGCAGCAGTATCGGTTCTTCTATCCTGTTGTCCCAGATACCAAATGAGTCCCAGGTGACCGGCAGGCTGCTGCCGTTGCTGTCGATGCTGACCGACCTGCTGGCCTGTCGCGCGCCCACCACCCCGAACAGTGCCCCGCCCACCTGCGGGATGTTAATTCATCAACAAAGTCAGTCGAAAGCTTTCTAAGGTCCTCCAACCTTCCAAACGCATCAAATGGACGAGAGACTCACCTGTCCGGATGCTGTGGAGGTTTCTGGCGAGGAGCGAGCGGTGAGGAAGGTCTGCCTGGCGATGGAGCAGCGACCACAACGCAGCAGATTGAAGAGCACTGTCGACGACATGGCTGACTGTTCTTTAACACCTGAGCAGGCGGCGGGTTTCTGAAACACAAATGAAATAATTTTGATTAGTGATCATTTTGTTAAAGAATCAGCAGGAGTGAAAAAATCCCCATCACATTTTGAGTTCTGAATTTGTCTGGCCAATTGTCCAAAACCCCAAAATATAGTTTACAACAAAAGTTTGCCTTGAGGGAAATACTTTGAGATTTCAGTTTTTCAGATGTGAGATGAGACAGACTGAGACACGGAAGAGAAAAAGGAGTCAGCTGCCAATCGGAAATTGAATCCCAGTTCCAGCCTGTCCTCTCGATCACACCTTCCACTCCTCGAGTCAGAACGCTGTTTGTAGCCCACAAATAGCCCTTCGATCTCCTGCTGTGATTGAGCCCCGTGTCGTCTTCTATCCATTACAAGTTGGAAAAATACACCTGAACCAGCCTCTAAAAATACTGCGTCTGACTGCACTGGAAAAGAAAAGTTTATCTCCAGCCCTTTTTAAACAACAGCTGACAGGAACAAAACCTTAAACCACTTTTTTTCTTTAGCGTTTTTGATATTCTATAGTTTTTATTTTGAAGGATACGTACATGTTGTTGAGATTTGCTTCAATTAAGCTATGAGAAAGAAAAGAAAATGCTGTATGTAGATCACACAGAAGTCGACACCTTCCCTCCGTTTCCAAGTGACACAGTTTTTTTGCCAAGCGTCTGTCTGTGTGAAGAGGTTTGCCAGAGTAAACGAAGCCGTGTGGTCACTATTAATAACGTGGACCACTCCCCTCCTCTCCTCTCCCGTCTGTCTTCACCTTCACTATCACATGTGGGCGCAAACACAAATCAACACTGACCACCAACCTGTCCAGGAACACACACCAGAGGCTTTTATCAGGTGTGTGACCTCTGCAAAGGAGTCCAGAGCAGCGAGTCCACACTGACACACATGTGACCCGCTTGTTGTTGACAAAACATAACAATGCACATGTGTGTTTGGGTGCACACCAGCAGATCAGGAGGCTAAACACACACACACACACACACACACACACACACACACACACCAGTGCAAGTTCTGAATAACAACAAATAATCCTTGTCTTCTTCTTGTAGCTGGATTAGACCTTCCTGAAACACTTTTTTTTAAAAAGTTTAATCATATATACACATAAGTACCACTGCATGGCGTTAAACCAAACCTATAAATAGATGTTATTCAGACCCAAAATATCCTGCAGAATATATCACACATATATCACATCCACCAACAATTAATACTTATTATGATTCTCAAGCATCATCCAGTAATCTGAAATATAACAATACAACACCCACACAGTTACCTTTCCTCTACTTTAACTACATTTTGTGTATAGACGCTCATACTTGAAAGTTTCCAGTGCAGGACTTTCTGCTGCTTTTACCTGGTTAATTAAACTCTGCACATTATTATTAACAGACATAAAGTGACTATAAATCTCTGTAAACACACCAGTTAACAGGACATCAGGGACAAAATGGTGGATAAAAACTCACCTTGTTGAGTTTTGGCTTCTTTTAATGCTGATGTTCCCGCCTGGGCTGTTTCCGTGGCAACAGGTGTCCAGCAGCTGCCTCCAGCGTCACTCGGCCTCGCGCTGTGACTGCTGAGACCGGGGGGCTCGGCTCGAGGGCATTCAGAGCCGAGCCACGGCCGTCCAATCAGAGTCTGAGGAGTCCTGACGTCATGGCCGAACGCTGCCGAGAGGGCGTGAGTGTTTTTGGCGCCAAGCCAGAACAGGAAGGAGGAAGATAGAGTCTCTCTCTCTGTTCCTCTACCTCTCTCTCCCCTTCATCTTCTTCTTCTCTCTACATTCATCAGCTTCTTTTTCTTTTTTAATTAAAACTAACTATAGGAACAGAGATGGCAGTAACCTAGTCGCAGTGACTCCAGTGAGGTGAGTGTCCTGTTTTATTCCATTTAAACTGTCACTGTAAGTAAGTGAAAGTGGTTTGACCGAACATATGTCGGTCACTCATGTTCGCTAGTGGGCTACATATTAATTCTATATTTTATCTTTTGCAAAACACAAGTAAGAAGAATGTATCATTCAAATGATGATTAAACAGCTCTAACTAAAGACATACATCTAATCCTGATCCTTGCTTCTATGTTAACAACAATAACTTTAGTTAAATATTCATTTAATTCAGTTTTTCATCGAAATATGTCAAATAAAAGTAAGCTTTAAGATTTATTTGATTCTGAAACCATGGTGCCATTCCACTTGTTGAATTAAGTTATCCTATATTTTGATCACGTACAAAACCAATTCATGAATTGATCCACGTTAATGATTTACTAAATTGGACTTTGCCCGAGGATAATAAAGATTTAACACTGGCACAAGTCTTTCCTACTCACTCCAGAGCACATTAGTCCTGACTCGTTGAGTTATCCCCAGAAAATTAACAAAGCATGGGGCTAGAGAAAAGTAAACTTTGATTAAATTTTATTGTGCATAAAGATTTTGACTTTTTTATCCTATATTTTGGTTAAATTGATTGACTAAAACTGAAAACTTTTGGCAGCAGCAGTCTTAGAAAATCAAAACTAACATTTAACGTAAAGCGCGTCTTCATCTGCACTAAAACTACGTTTATTTTTTTAGCTGTTATTGATTCATATCATTATTTGTCTGTTGAGGCACCAGTGTGAGTTCCAAGTTTGTCGGTACATAGAAATGTCTTCATTATTCGGTTACATTTCTACTGTTGAATACAGGTGGAATCACTGCTCTGTTCAGTGTGATGGTAGAGTTCCCCCTACAGACCAGCTGACAACACTGCAACTTGAAAAATAGTCGCCCTTAATACAGAAGACACTTTTTTAGTGCCAGTTATGTTAGCAGTGATTAGCAGCCTTATTTATGTATAGTGTGAAAGCTGCTCAGCCGGTTTCTTTAAATTCCAACAGCTGCTGTAGTTCAAACATTAAAGTGACACTAAAGTTGTGTTACATTGGCAACTGATGTTTAGGAGGATGAACGTGAACACTGGCTGTAAACTGAATGTTTGACCCAGATTAAATTATATTCCCAATTGTAATTCTTACAGAAAGATGAAGGTGTTTGTGGTGTTTGTGATCCTTGTGCATGGTAAGTTAAACTTCCTCCCTCTGATCTAATAATCACCACCATGGATGGCTTCTGTGATTTAACCTCTCTACCTGTGTGACCTCACAGTTTCCCAGCATGCCTCAGCTGTGGAGCTGTATGAGGGGGAGGAGTTTGTCCTGCTGCCCTGTGAGTTTGACACTGCTGATGTCATTGACCCTTCAGTGGTGTGGAGTCGCTGTGATCTCGAGCCTCCAACCATCCACCTGCGTCATCAGGGAGGTGATGAACTTGGAGAACAAAACCAGCTTTACAGCGGCCGAACATCCATGATGGCCGACGCTCTGAGAACTGGAGACCTGAGCCTCAAACTGTCGAAACTCCGCCTCTCTGACAGCGGCACCTACACCTGCATTGTGAGAAAAGGGTCAGGAGGAGAAAAGAGGGTGACAAACGTGCTGCTGCAGGTCAAAGGTCAGCGACAAACTCTTAACACTTTGGTAGTATTTAAATACCTCAGCTCTGGCTTGCAGACTAATCCTTCAAGTCTGTGATGATGCAAGACTATATACACAGCAGATAGACAAGGTTTAAGACTATAATAATGAAATATAACTGGATTATGTCTATAGTCCTATATATTGATATATGAATGATATTTCTTGCCTAGATGATTCAAGTGATGTTTTGATAAAGCATCTGTTTTAACGTCACAGCTTGTTTTTTGTGGTGGGACTGGGCTGGCAATTGGTAAAATTACAGGGTCACATTCATATTGCAAAGAACTGAGTGTAATTGAATGAGTCAAGCCTTCTTCATCATGTTTCTGTTTCCCACAGAACGGTTTCCATCCTGGGCCACAGCTCTCCTGGTTCTCCTGGCTGTTGGTCTTCTTGTTTTGGCAGGTCTTTTAGTGCATTTTCGGCACTATTTCATGTCAGGTGCGTCACTACTGCTACACTACCCAAAATGCCAGTGGTTGTCATCTTTAGTCTTGTAACTCGACTATGACTGTCGAGGCAGACTGTCGACAGTTAGTTCTGGGATTATAACTGAAGAATGAGACGGTGAGCTCCTGTTACCATCACAGTTCCTGCTCCTGTCTTTACAGCTGATGTTGTGGTTTGTTGTCCTCTCAGTCTCAGTGAAGGTGGATTCAGGGGCGGAGTCTGTCCAGCTGCCCTGCAAAACCATAATTAACCTGCCAAAGGACGTCACAGCCGAGTGGACGAACAGTCACAATGCAAAGGTCCATGTGTATCAGAATGGCTCCCTGCCTGGAGAGCAGCATCGTATTTACAGAGGCCGAACAGAGATGAAGAGAAATCCGCTGAAAACTAGAGACTTCAGTCTGACTCTGAAATACCCCACAGACATGGACAGACACTTTTTCACCTGCACCTTCTACAGCAGGGAGGGAAACATCCTGATGAAGAAACAAGTGGTGCTCAAGGTCAAAGGTGAGTACTGCTCAACTGTCATCTATAAAGGATGTTTATATTGAACCAAAGCCACCTTTCATGATCCTGTAAGTGTTTTCATAAACCCGGTTTTAATTCTTATATTTCTGTCCTCTGTTACCTGCTGGTCTCATCAGGTTCTGTCCATCACGTTTCCGTACAATGTTGTAATGATCCAATAAATATATTAAAAACTGCTTCTGCTGTCTGTTCAGCTGATGTTGTGACTTGTTGTCCTCTCAGTCTTTCAGGTGGAGGTGGAGGAGGGGGAGGAGTCTGTCCTGCTGCCCTTCAAAACTACACCTGACCTGCCTGATGATACTGAAGTGAAGTGGAAACGTTATGATCCCAAACCCACAATGACAGTCCATGTGTATCCACACAGCTCTGACCGGCCTGAAGAACAGAACCAGGTTTACAGAGATCGGACAGAGATGAAGAAAGACCCGCTGAAGACTGGAGACCTCAGTCTGACCCTGAAAAACCCCAAACACACAGACACAGGGACATACAGGTGTATCGTCTACAACCAGGACGGATTTGTGAGAATGAAAACAGTGCAGCTTGAAGTCAAAGGTCAGTCTGAAGATACAGGTCAGAGGTCAGTCTTTGTGTTTGTCTCTGGTTGTTTGTCTCTGTCCAACTGTCCTCTGTCTCCTCTGCAGGGAGACCAAAGATGAAACAATCAACATCAGGACCAGAAGCAGCTCAACTGATGGAGGATCAATCTGTTTGACTGGTCTATCAGTCACTTTTTGACTATTGATCTGATCTGACTTTGGATCATATAGACAATGGAGGTGAAGGAGCTGATGGACGATGGATGACAACATGACGCTGTATCAGCTTCTATACAATCACTGTTGGTTACTATTGATATCTGTGTGTGATGTCACATGTTGATCAGCTCTGTGATTTGGACTGATTTTTGACTTTCAGGTTCCATGAAGGCCACTTGTAGTTCTGATCCTGTGAGCTCGGACAGAGGTCTCACTCTGGAGGAGACACTTGACACTAATGTTTAATTGTGACACTCATTATATTCCAGTTTTTATCAGTTGCTTCAACATGTTTTCTAAAGAACTTGCACAGTTTTCCACCTTAATCGACCTTGTTCAACCATTTTTGTCATTGCAAAACCCTGTTACTCTCTCTGAACATAAAACTTATCTGGATTTAGTTTTGTAAGGAACTGGTTTACATAGAAACATCAGCTGTCCATCTTATTAAAATCACCTGTCTGTCGAGGCACAATTATTCAGATATATTAACAGAAGTCTATTGCTGCAGTAAGTCATTATCATCACTTCCAATGTAAGTCAGGTGGAGGCTCTGTAGTGTTTGCTGTGAGTCTAGAGGTCCCTCTACAGACGAGCTAACAACACTACACACTGAACAAAAGAGGCCGAGTTCCAGGGAAGACATGTTTTAATACCAAGCACATTTCCTCAACAGTCACATCTATCACAGTGTAAAACCTGCTCAGCCTGTTGCTTTACATTCCAACAGCTGCTTCAGTGGAAACAGGTTAAAGTAAAACTAAAGTTTTCTCTCAGTCAGTTTATCAGGAGGAGGAAAGTGTTGACTGCTGGAAACTGAATGTGTTTTTGCAGTTTTTAGTGTGAAACAGAGTTGAAGAGGCCTTTGTGGTTCTATTTTTTTTGTACTGGAGGATGAAGATGTTTGTGGTGTTTGTGATCCTCGTGCACGGTAAGATAAACTTCCTCCCTCTGATCTGATCAGCACCTTTTGTTTCTCCCCACCGAATAAAATTCACTCAGGTTCTTTCTTATTTGTATGAAGTGTCTCCACATCAGTCCTGTGTTTTCTCTGAGTGTTAGCTGCTTCTATTGAAGTCGTGATGGAGAGATCTGTTGTGCACTGCATCACACAAGGCACAATTATGTGGTGTTTATGCAACATTAAAAGGGAGTTTGGGTTAAATGTGGCTATCAATAACAATCAATGAGTATCAGGGATAATTATTAATTATGATTAATAATAAGATCCAATTGACATTAGATCACCTTGGGGCACCATCCAAGTGAATGACAGTGAATCCAAGGGAAAAGATAGAGAGAGCCAATTCAATAATTCTGTCTCATAAAAAAATACTTAACTATATGTAACTCTGATTAATAATTAAATCAATAACTTCAACCAAATTTATGATAACAGCTCATAATAGTTGAAGGATTTTGGAATTCTTGACAGTGTAGAGGTTTGCAACATTAACTCATGTACAATATTGAATAACCATCAAAAAGCTTCAAAAAAGAAATTGTATTCAACGCGAAGATTAAAACACACAATCTGATTAGATGATGGAGATGGAGATGAGCCCTTGAGGATAAGAAGTTGAAGGAGTAGAGGGTGTAGTGTATGAGAGAGAGAACAAGGAAGGCGCTGGAGATTTGATTGATCTGATTAGAGGGGGGCCAGTCACCCTGACCACAAATAGCTTAAAGCTGAATTTTGCATCGAGGTGTAAAGAATGGGGGATTCTGAGAAATTGAGTTTAGTTTAGAGCCCATTTTGAAATCCACAATGAATGACTTCATCTGTAGGTCCCAACACACTGGAGCCCACTTTCTGTTCATCCACCTACCTTTCCTCATCCATCTACCACAACTCACTTCCATTACCCTCATTATGCCTTCTATAAATTCAAATAGAATTACCTTTTCACTAAACAACAGCATGGTTTTTGTTGGTTGTTTTTGTGCATGATGAAGTGAGGATATAACCTGTTTACCGTATCTGATAGATGGATTGTGTAACCATTGCAGCACCCAAAAGTCCTGCCAACTAGTCTGTTTTCTATCAAGTGTCAGTTACACGGAACTGAACTTCATGGGAACACCACATTTTTGCTTTTACATACCACATATTTGTGCAAGATGAAATGAGGATATAGCCTGTTTACAGCATGTAGGTGGATGGTGTAACCATTGTCGCACTAAAAATGATTCTGTCCAGTCAACTTTGTGTGTGTGTTCATGCGTGTGTGCGTGTGTGTGTGTGCGTGTGTGTGTTTGTGATGTGATGCCAAATTAGAGAAGATGGTTAATTGTGTGGCAGGAGTGCATCATTGCATTGAGTAGACAAAATTAAGAAGAACTGGGAGCTGGGGGGAGGGTAATTTTCAGTTGGACAAAAACAGCATGGGGAAGATCAGGAGGAAGCGAGGCTAAACAGGAGAAGCACCAAACAGAGTCTGTAAAAGAGTGCACTTGCTGGAAAGGACCAAAGCAACCCCGGAGTGTGTGCGAGGGCAGGTAGATGTCTTGTGGATGACCAGTATGACTTGGACTTAATTGAACTCCACTTGTGATTTTTTTTTTATGGCAAATGCGATTTTTGTTCTTTAACTATATGGACAGGTTATATTATTAAACTGATACTTTCAGATTTATATATTTGTCATGTCATGTCATTATCCGTAACCGCTTATCCCTTTCCATGGGGTCATGGGGTGTTGCTGCTGGAGCCAATCCCAGCCTTGTCTCAGGGCGAGGGCAGGGTACTCCCTGGACAAGTCGCCAGCTCATCGCAGGGCCCTCACTAGTGAGCAATGTGGGGTTCAGTATGTTGCTCAAAGACACTTCGACATGCAGCCCAGCCTTGCCCGGAGCCGGGATTTGAACTAGCGACCTTTTGATCACTAGTCGACCTGCTCTACCCGCTGAGCTACATCCGCCCTTATATATTTGTTTCTTTTCATATTCAAAGAAAAGAATGACAGGTAGAAATTTTCCCCATGTCTGGCGCCCAACTTAAGAGTATCTGTATCTGCATGCAGAGACCCTGAGTCTGCAGGAAGCATCATTCAACTAACATTAAATTAGCTGTCTAGGAAATCAGACTACCAATAACCTGACCTGAGATCACAATAACACCAAAACAATGAACAAAGACATAAATTGAACACATGTGCATCAATCAGAGTTTAAAGTCCTGTGCTGTGCCATGCTATGCTATGCTATTTAAGCCCAGTTCAGCGTTACCAGTCACTGAAGAAAAGATGCTGGTGGTTGAACAATGCTGTTCTTGTTGTGCAATGTCTGATGAAAGTCGGCAGAGGAGGAAACAGTTCACTTTTTGGGGGTTTTACCAAGCACTCAAATTATTTGGTACAGATTATATATTTTTTAGTAGTAAAAGTATAAAATGTGTCAATATCTAAACTCCCAATTCATTAAAGTACTCTTTTTCAAATGATGGCCATTTCTTTAATGTCACAGTCAAGGTGGGAAATATAAGCCTTGTCGTACTGATGTGTTAATAGTCCATATTTCAACATACATGAAAATAGTTGATAAGCCATTAGTTGCCATTAGACAATGGCTATCGTTAGCATTCAAACATTTCCTAGCTAACAAGACTATTTGAAAGTGTGACATAATATGACAGTGAAAGTCTAAATAAGTTATTAGATATCAACACACTTGGACTGCTGCTGAAATTTAACCTCTCTACCTGTGTGACCTCACAGTTTCCCAGCATGCCTCAGCTGTGGAGCTGTATGAGGGGGAGGAGTTTGTCCTGCTGCCCTGTGAGTTTCACACTTTTGATGTGGACGGCCCCTCAGTGGTGTGGAGTCGCTTCGATCTCAATCCTTCAACCGTCCACAAGCGTCAGCAGGAAGGTGATGAACTTGGAGAACAAAACCAGCTTTACAGCGGCCGAACATCCATGATGGCCGACGCTCTGGAAAGTGGAGACCTCAGTCTCAATCTGACAAAACTCCGCCTCTCTGACAGCGGCACCTACACCTGCACCGTCAGACGAGCACTAGGAGATGAGTGGAGAGTTACGGACGTACAGTTGCAGGTCAAAGGTCAGCCAAAGTCCTTGAAACCAGCTGTAGATACAGGTCTGAGGTCAGTACTGTAGATAAAGGTCAAACATCATGTTCATCATGTTTCTATTTCCCACAGAACGGTTTCCATCCTGGGCCACAGCTCTCCTGGTTCTCCTGGCTGTTGGTCTGATAGTTTTTTGTGGTCTTTTAGTGCATTTTTGGCACTATATCACATCAGGTACGTGACTTTTACTACACTATCCAATATGCCAATGGTTGTCATCTTTAGTCTTGTAATTCAACCTCGATTGTTGAAGACGACTGTTGACAGGTAGTTCTGAGATTATAACAGAAGAATGAGACAGTGAGCTCCTGTTACCATCACAGTTCCTGCTCCTGTCTTTACAGCTGATGTTGTGGTTTGTTGTCCTCTCAGTCTACCAGGTGGAGGTGGCGGAGGGGGTGGAGTCTGTCCAGCTGCCCTGCAAAACCATAATTCACCTGCCTGAAAATGTCAGAGTTCAATGGATGGACAATGACAATATGAAGGTCCACGTGTATCAGAATGGTCTTCTGTCTGAAGCGCAGGATTCATTTTACAGAGGCCGAACAGAGATGAAGAATAACCTGCTGAAAGCTAAAGACTTCAGTCTGACTCTGAAATACCCCACAGACGTAGACAGTAACTTTTACACCTGCACCGTCTACAGCAGGGAGGGAAACATCCTGATGAAGAAACAAGTGGTGCTCAAGGTCAGACGTGAGTATGGCAAAACTGTCGTCCATAAAGGACGTTTATATTGAACCAAAGCCACCTTTCATGATCCTGTAAGTGTTTTAGTATCCAAGCAAAAAACACGGGGGACTCGACATCCAACTTATGACCTCTGAGTGAAACATGAGTTTTAAGCTTCCTGGCCGATAAAAAAATAATCAGTAGGAGAAAATTTTATAGGGTTCACCTCCCCAAAGGCCAATATAAAATAAGACTAAAAGTGACCCTTGGACCATGATAAACTTATTATTTAATTTATAAATACATGTAAATGATGACACAGTACTGTGAAGCATAACATAGACGCTTCTAATCATTTCCCACAAATTATAAACCTGGTTTAATGATTATATTTCTGTCCTCTGTCCTCTGTTATCTGCTGGTTTGATCTGGTTCCATCCATCAGGTTCCTGTACAATGCTTGTTGTAATAATTAAATAAAGTTGTTAAAAATCTTTACAGCTGATGTTGTGACTTGTTGTCCTCTCAGAATGCCAGGTGAAGGTGGAGGAGGGGGAGGAGTCTGTCAAGCTGCCCTTCAAAACTACACCTGACCTGCCTGATGATACTGAAGTGAAGTGGATACGTATTGATCCTGAACCCACAATGACAGTCCATGTGTATCCACACAGCTCTGACTGGCCTGAAGAACAGAACCAGGTTTACAGAGGCCGGACAGAGATGAAGAAAGACCTGCTGAAGACTGGAGACTTTAATTTGACCCTGAAAAACCCCAAACAGACAGACACAGGGACATACAGGTGCATCGTCTGCAACAGTAATGGAGAAGTGGTGAGACTGAAAACAGTGCAGCTTGAAGTCAAAGGTAAGTATGAAGATACTCCTCTGTCTACTCTGCAGGGAGATCAAAGATAAAACAATCTGCATCAGGACCAGAATTATCTCAACTGATGGCGGATGAGTCTGTGTGATTGGTCTGCCTTTGACTCTGTGACTAGTGATCTGATCTGACTTTGAATCAGAGAGAAAATGGAGGTGAAGCAGCTGATGGAAGATGGATGAAAATAGAAACAGGTGAAACATCATAAAACATCAAACATCATCATATCCATGTTCTGCATCAAAATATTCTTTCGTAGCAGTGCGTACGTCGTCACTGGCAGCGCTCTTATTTTGAAAACATGTAAACCATGTCCTTCTGGTTCAAAGGGCAGACCAGTCCGATCAGCGACGATTCCTGTCGCCCGAGGGCACCTACCTTTTCCAGTTTGGTTAATGTTGTTTGTGTTTTCTGATTTGCCGTTGTGTTTTGTACTTCAGGGCCACCGTAGTTTATTTTCAGTTCTGCTATTTTACTTTGTGTACTATTCCTTTAATGCGTGGTGACAGCCAATCAAGTAGCTGCAGCGCCACCTACTGGACAGAGAGGAGAAACAGAGCGAGCAGAGGAGAAGCACACCGAGTGAGGAGAGAAAAAACAGTTTAAAGAAAAAGAATGAATTTTTGAGAAATCTGAAGCTTGTTTTTTTCCCCCATTCTGTGTTCACTTTCCGTGTGCATTGCTGGATGCTGTGTTTTATTTCTTTCCTACAAGGAGTTGGTGAATTAAAGAAGATCTTTTCTGTGTTAATTGGTGTGTTATCTTTTGTGTTTTCAAGATAAATGTACAATGGAAAATGCCAACAGCTAAATTAAGATAAGCGTGGATGACTTTGTTTTGTATTTTATGGGTTTTTATTTGCACAGAACAAGTTAAGAAGCTACATGCAGACGCATGTTCAAGTTTAGCCTCTCTCAATCAGGACGCCCCCGCCATGTTGTTACGCGGTCCGGACTGGGTTGATAATTAAGATTTATTTACCTGCTTGTTTAGCTCAAGTTTCATTTTCTGTTTTCATTTGTTATGTGTTGAATTCGTAATGCAAACTGTTGTGTTGCTGTAAGGATTTATGAGTTGGTTGAAATGAATCCTGAGAGGTAGAGAAAGACTAAAACCTCGAACTGAGTCGACTCCTAGAAAGGAGAAAATAAAATTTAGATAACAGGTTGAAGGATCCCACTTGAACATGATTTATTAACTCAGATAGGGTTAATATAAACACAAAGGGACAAAATAGGGAGAAATAAAATTTTTCTGATATTAGGATTTTTTTAGTTGTTTAAGGGACCTGAGTACAAGATTCCTCTGTTCATACATGTTGTCTGGTATCATACTCTACTTCTCTACTACTGTTTTTGAGAATAATATAAATTTGCCAGCAGTTCCAACTTAACTCATGGTCTATGGACTTTTATTCTAGTCTTAAAACTGCTTTTCCAAACCTATCAGCTAGTCCTAGATATCTGCTAATATGTACAGTGCTACATTACTATTGATATCTGTGTGATGTCACATGTTGATCAGCTCTGTGATTTGGAAGACCTCCTTAAAATCAAAACAACAAACAGTTTCAAACAGATGTTGGCTTGAGAAACAGCACCTGATGCAATGAGATACGATGTCATTGTCATTATCTGGTTATTTATTGGTCTGATGATTTTAAATTAGAAGTTGAGAATTAAAATATTTAAACTGTGGAGCAGCATCACAGAAAATATCTCTAAAGCTTTGAGAATAACAGATTCAAAAGACATTAAACCTTTGATTATCTGGCCCACATGTGACAGACTGGTACCATATTTCTCACAGAGGCTGATTTTATACCTGAGTGATGACTGAAGTGAGAGTTAAGTTACATATCGCTCAGATTAATGATTTTGTGGTAAATGAGAAAATGCCAACAATAACTAATAAAATTGAATAACAACAGGAGTTGAACTGGACTTAGATAGCATAGCATAGCACGGCTTAACACACAAATTTAAACTCTGGTTGATGTAATGCATATGTGTTCAATGTATCTGTTTGGTCACTGTTTTGGTGTTATTGTGATCTCAGGTCAGGTTATTGGTAGCTTGCATTTCTGGCTGAATGATGCTTCACACAGACTCAGAGTCTTTGCATGAGAGTAACCTCTAATTTGGCATCATGTCACACACACACACACACCAGTACAAGTTAAGAGTAACAACAAAAAAATCCTTGTCTTCTTTGTGTAGTTGGATTAGACCTTCCTGAAAGACTTTTATTATGTTTACTCATATCTACACTGTAAAAAGTACCTCTGAATGGCATTAAACTACATCTATGAAAAGACGTAATTCAGACCAACAGAATATACAGATATATAGATAATTTGACTGTCTTTACATGTATCTGATTGTTTTAGTCACTGTACAAGCCGAGAGTTTACAAACAGGATTGTTGTGCATCATGTTTTGTACGCTAATTATATTAAACGACTTTAAAGTAAACAGTTCATATCAGTTCTACCTCCACAACAATGAATGCTTATTATGATACACATGCATCATCCAGCAATCTGAAATATAACAAAACCTACACAGTTGATTTTTATGCATTTGTTTCATTGTTTCATTTATTTTAGCTAAATGTGTAGTTTTACTTTAGTTCCTGTACATGAACTACATTTTGTGTGTATATGCTTTTACTTGAAAGTTTTCAATGCAGTCTCTTCTGCTGCTTTTACCTGATTAATTATACTCTGCACATTATTATTAACAGACATAAAGTGACTATAAATCTCTGTAAACACACCAGTTAACAGGACATCAGGGACAAAATGGTGGATAAAAACTCACCTTGTTGAGTTTTGGCTTCTTTTAATGCTGATGTTCCCGCCTGGGCTGTTTCCGTGGCAACAGGTGTCCAGCAGCTGCCTCCAGCGTCACTCGGCCTCGCGCTGTGACTGCTGAGACCGGGGGGCTCGGCTCGAGGGCATTCAGAGCCGAGCCACGGCCGTCCAATCAGAGTCTGAGGAGTCCTGACGTCATGGCCGAACGCTGCCGAGAGGGCGTGAGTGTTTTTGGCGCCAAGCCAGAACAGGAAGGAGGAAGATAGAGTCTCTCTCTCTGTTCCTCTACCTCTCTCTCCCCTTCATCTTCTTCTTCTCTCTACATTCATCAGCTTCTTTTTCTTTTTTAATTAAAACTAACTATAGGAACAGAGATGGCAGTAACCTAGCAGCAGTGACTCCAGTGAGGTGAGTGTCCTGTTTTATTCCATTTAAACTGTCACTGTAAGTAAGTGAAAGTGGTTTGACCGAACATATGTCGGTCACTCATGTTCGCTAGTGGGCTACATATTAATTCTATCTTTTATCTTTTGCAAAACACAAGTAAGAAATATCTGTCATTAAAATGATGATTCCCTCTACGCACCCACCCGCCCGCCGGCGGGCGATTGCAGATAACTGACTGTTTTTTACAGTGCGCAGTGACGTATCTCGCTTCAACTTTCATCATTACGGACATACTATACGTCGTTGGAAAGGGTAGAATCTCAGCAATTCATTCACCCAGTTGATTTTGCAGAAATCATGAGCACTAAACCATAAATCGTTTATATTTACCAGCATAGTAAACGTGAGATACAAGAAACGCACGGCGACTCCCTACCTTTGACGCGGCCATAAAGCCGTAATATGTGTCCGATCCTCAATTATTTATATTCCAGTTGTCCGTAAGAATCCACTGATCAAAAGCATCAAAATGGTTTTTCATAAAATTATTCCAGGTTGTGAATATCGTCCTGTAAAGTCCATTTGTTTACCGTCTACCGACTTTGTTTGTCAAATAAAATCCAGACTTCGCCGGCCGTATGTTTATTTTCTCTAGTTCCTGTATTGTGTTGTTGGGTGTGCTTGTTTTCATCACTTTGCTGGCTACAAAACAAAAGTGTCCCCATCTTTTTCCGTTCAGTTTTCACCCCAGCACAGCCCGTGAAGTACATGGAGCGCTCCTTGTTTAAAGGGCCAATCGGCTTTGTCTACTGTTATTTGCCGCCTTAGTACAGGGATAGCGTTTTGGCTATCAACATGTCAATCACTCAGGCTTCTAGCCAATTATTTTACCTTTCCAACGATGGTAGGCGTGCCCAGGTCCGTTTTGTACGAGCCGAGGAATATCGCTGCGTCTGGCAGCTAGCGGGCTAACTTTGCGCAGCAGACGCACTCGCAGCGGACATTTAAATTTTAATGGACGGCAGTTTTCACAGTTTACAATGGCGAAATCCACAAAAAACACTAAATATGTCCGAGAAGAAGACCTGGAATGGATCATGGCATCATCTGATGAAACTGTAGACAGTGAGTAGGACTCTGAGAGAGAGGAGATGTTTGCTAAGGGCCTCGACGACATCTTAGATCGGTGAGTACCGTTATCATTGATGATGTTTGATTTATTTATTTAGCCATGAGTGAAATTTGAATGAAAGTTAGTGGGAAGGGGTTCTTATGCTTACAGTGAACAGTCCAGTATACATTAGCATTTCATAAATGACGCTAAATGTTTAGGGCCCCAGGGGCTAATTAGCCTAGCTAGCTAGCCTCAACTACTCAACCAAAGCTAGGTAATCCTTGTAATTCTGTTCTATGATGTAATTCTCTTTGAGCCTCTAATTCCTTTTTATTTAGATTTTTTTTTTTATCAAGCTTGTAAACAAATTGAATTAGATCTTCTTCACTGACCGGACACTGGGAATATTCCCCCAATTCAATTATTCTGTTTATGTACGGTTACTTTCCTGATGTTTTTGTGTAATATGTAATATCATATATCTGTGTTTATTTATTTCCTATGTAAATAGCACCCTATTGAATTGAATTTATATATTTTTTCATTTTTCATTATATTTGGTAACATTTGTGCATTGCATTGTGTTTTGTAGGTCACAGTCTGAAGACAGTGACGTGGATTGGGAGCCTGAAAGTGAGGCAGTCAGACGCCCAACCCCCTCTCCTGCTGAAGGCGGTCATCAGAAGTGCCAACGATCCTCCTCTGCATCCACCAGTGCTACCTCCCCCGCTGCGCACATACAGTATTAGTATATTGAAAGATAATAAAAGCCTTGTTTGAAATTCACTTCAGTATGTCATTTTTGTATAATTGTTACTATTCTGTAGTGTCTTGTCGCATGACAATATCTCAATATGGCCACCTAGAAGTGTGTGGAAACCCCTCCGACCACCCATCAAATGAATGTGTGAAAACATTATGTTTTGAATCATGGAGGAAGGCTTTATAGTCACCAAAATGCTTCAGTAATGTTTCCAGTGTCACAGAGAAGTGAGAAAAAGCATTTGGCACAATTTGGCCATTTGGAGACGTTTTGGAGAGGTTTGTGGACGCCAGTGACACCACAAACTAAAAACTCCATAACTCCAATAAGGTTAGGCCTAGAAGTCTGAAATTTCATCCAGGTGTAGTTGACAAGATGTAGAAGGTATGTGGTATATTGCTATATGCCTTACCTAAAGCACATCTGAGTTATTGTTATTCAAAAATGACCTATTTTTTTCGAAGAAAAAAAAATGTTTTAGAGCCATGTTTGAACTGATGTCATTTAGGTTGTGTGTATGGTACATGCTGGGTAAGCACATTGTCAGAAACTAGAGGTTCTCAGCTTTCAAGTGAAGTATCATACATCCATCTGGGACTTGTAGTTGTTGTGTTATAAGCTTTTCCATTTGGGTATGCTAATTAGGCGAAAATTACCAACAAAGGTGGGTGCGAAGGGGTTTTAAACAGCTCTAACTAAAAACATTATGTATGTTGCACTTATTCCTAATCCTAACTTCTATGTTAACAACAATAATTTAAATTGAATATTGATTTAATTCAGTTTTTTATAGAAATAAGTCAAATAAAAGTAAGATTTAAGATTTATTTGATTCTGAAACCATGGTGCCATTCCACTTGTTGAATTAAGTTATCCTATATTTTGATCACGTACAAAACCAATTCATGAATTGATCCACGTTAATGATTCACTAAATTGGACTTTGCCTGAGGATAATAAAGATTTAACACAAGTCTTTCCTACTCACTCCAGAGAACGATAGTCCTGACTCGTTGAGTTATCCCCATAAAATTAACAAAACATGGGGCTAGAGAAAAGTAAACTTTGATTAAATGATTACATTTAATTGTGCATAAATATATTGATTTAGATTCATCCTATACTTTGGCTAAATTGATTTACTAAAACTGGCAGCAGCAGTCTTTGTAAATCATAACTAACATTTAACTTAAAGCGCTTCTTCATCTGCACTAAAACTACGTTTATTTTTCACCTGTTATCACTTCATATCATCATCATCATCATCATCATCATCATCATCATCATCATCATCATTTCTATAACTTCCGGTTGAATGCAGGTGGAATCACTGCTCTGTTCAGTGTGATGGTAGAGTTCCCCCTACAGACCAGCTGACAACACTGCACCTTGAAAAATAGTCGCCCTTAATACAGAAGATATTTTTTTAATACCAGCTATGTTAGCAGTGATTAGCAGCCTTATCTGTCTGTTGTGTGAACTGGCTGTAAACTGAATAGTTGAAAAGAGAAGCAGAATAAATAATATTTTTAATCGTAATTTTTACAGGAAGATGAAGATGTTGGCCGTGTTTGTGATCCTCGTACATGGTAAGATAAACTTCCTCCCTCTGATCTGATCACCGCCATCTTGGACTGCTGCTGAAATTTAACCTCTCTACCTGTGTGACCTCACAGTTTCCCAGCATGCCTCAGCTGTGGAGCTGTATGAGGGGGAGGAGTTTGTCCTGCTGCCCTGTGAGTTTAACACTGCTGATGTCACTGGCCCTTCAGTGGTGTGGAGCCGCTGTGATCTCGAGCCTCCAACCATCCACCTGCGTCATCAGGGAGGTGATGAACTTGGAGAACAAAACCAGCTTTACAGCGGCCGAACATCCATGATGGCCGACGCTCTGAGAACTGGAGACCTCAGCCTCAAACTGTCGAAACTCCGCCTCTCTGACAGCGGCACCTACACCTGCATTGTGAGAAAAAGGTCAGGAGGAGAAAAGAGGGTGACAAACGTGCTGCTGCAGGTCAAAGGTCAGCGACAAACTCTTAACACTTTGGTTGTATCCAAATACCTCAGCTCTGGCTTGCAGACTAATCCTTCAAGTCTGATGCAAGGCTGTATACACAGCAGATAGACAAGGTTTAAGACTATAATAATGAAATATAACTGGATTATGTCTATAGTCCTATATATTGATATATGAATGATATTTCTTGCCTAGATGATTCAAGTGATGTTTTGATAAAGCATCTGTTTTAACGTCACAGCTTGTTTTTTGTGGTGGGACTGGGCTGGCAATTGGTAAAATTACAGGGTCACATTCATATTGCAAAGAACTGAGTGTAATTGAATGAGTCAAGCCTTCTTCATCATGTTTCTGTTTCCCACAGAACGGTTTCCATCCTGGGCCACAGCTCTCCTGGTTCTCCTGGCTGTTGGTCTTCTTGTTTTTGGGGGTCTTTTAGTGCATTTTCGGCACTATTTCATGTCAGGTGCGTCACTTCTGCTACATTACCCAAAATGCCAGTGGTTGTCATCTTTAGTCTCAACCTCGATTGTTGAGGTAGACTGTTGACAGTTAGTTCTGGGGTTATAACTGAAGAATGAGACAGTGAGCTCCTGTTACCATCACAGTTCCTGCTCCTGTCTTTACAGCTGATGTTGTGGTTTGTTGTCCTCTCAGTCTACCAGGTGGAGGTGGATTCAGGGGCGGAGTCTGTCCAGCTGCCCTGCAAAACCATAATTCACCTGCCAAAGGACATCACAGCCGAGTGGACTAACAGTCACAATGCAAAGGTCC
This sequence comes from Acanthopagrus latus, assembly GCF_904848185.1. Classification (NCBI taxonomy): domain Eukaryota; kingdom Metazoa; phylum Chordata; class Actinopteri; order Spariformes; family Sparidae; genus Acanthopagrus; species Acanthopagrus latus. Next base: position 2,740,367 of record NC_051048.1, on the reverse strand, counting down.
ATGTGTATCAGAATGGCTCCCTGCCTGGAGAGCAACATCGTATTTACAGAGGCCGAACAGAGATGAAGAGAAATCCGCTGAAAACTAAAGACTTCAGTCTGACTCTGAAATACCCCACAGACATGGACAGACACTTTTTCACCTGCACCGTCTACAGCAGGGAGGGAAACATCCTGATGAAGAAACAAGTGGTGCTCAAGGTCAAAGGTGAGTACTGCAAAACTGTCGTCCATAAAGGATGTTTATATTGAACCAAAGCCACCTTTCATGATCCTGTAAGTGTTTTCATAAACCTGGTTTTAATTCTTATATTTCTGTCCTCTGTTACCTGCTGGTCTCATCTGGTTCTGTCCATCAGGAACTGCTTCTGCTGTCTTTACAGCTGATGTTGTGACTTGTTGTCCTCTCAGTCTGTCAGGTGGAGGTGGAGGAGGGGGAGGAGTCTGTCCTGCTGCCCTTCAAAACTACACCTGACCTGCCTGATGATACTGAAGTGAAGTGGAAACTTTATGATCCCAAACCCACAATGACAGTCCACGTGTATCCACACGGTTCTGACCGGCCTGAAGAACAGAACCAGGTTTACAGAGATCGGACAGAGATGAAGAAAGACCTGCTGAAGACTGGAGACTTTAGTCTGACCCTGAAAAACCCCAAACACACAGACACAGGGACATACAGGTGCATCGTCTACAACCAGGATGGAAACACTGTGAGAATGAAAACAGTGCAGCTTGAAGTCAAAGGTCAGTGTGAAGATACAGGTCAGAGGTCAGTCTGTGTGTTTGTCTCTGGTTGTTTGTCTCTGTCCAACTGTCCTCTGTCTCCTCTGCAGGGAGATCAAAGATGAAACAATCAACATCAGGACCAGAAGCAGCTCAACTGATGGAGGATCAATCTGTTTGACTGGTCTATCAGTCACTTTTTGACTATTTATCTGATCTGACTTTGGATCATAGAGACAATGGAGGTGAAGCAGCTGATGGATGATGGATGACAACATGATGCTGTATCAGCTTCTATACAATCACTGTTGGTTACTATTGATATCTGTGTGTGATGTCACATGTTGATCAGCTCTGTGATTTGGACTGATTTTTGACTTTCAGGTTCCATGAAGGCCACTTGTAGTTCTGATCCTGTGAGCTCGGACAGAGGTCTCACTCTGGAGGAGACACTTGACACTAATGTTTAATTGTGACACTCACTATATTCCAGTTTTTATCAGTTGCTTCAACATGTTTTCTAAAGCACTCACACAGTTTTCCACCTTAATCGACCTTGTTCAACCATTTTTGTCATTGCAAATCCCTGTTACTCACTCTGAACATAAAACTTATCTGGATTTAGTTTTGTAAGGAACTGGTTTACATAGAAACATTAGCTGTCCATCTTATTAAAATCACCTGTCTGTTGAGGCACAATTATTCAGATATATTAACAGAAGTCTATTGCTGCAGTAAGTCATTATCATCACTTCCAATGTAAGTCAGGTGGAGGCTCTGTAGTGTTTGCTGTGAGTCTAGAGGTCCCTCTACAGACGAGCTAACAACACTACACACTGAACAAAAGAGGCCGAGTTCCAGGGAAGACATGTTTTAATACCAAGCACATTTCCTCAACAGTCACATCTATCACAGTGTAAAACCTGCTCAGCCTGTTGCTTTACATTCCAACAGCTGCTTCAGTGGAAACAGGTTAAAGTAAAACTAAAGTTTTCTCTCAGTCAGTTTATCAGGAGGAGGAAAGTGTTGACTGCTGGAAACTGAATGTGTTTTTGCAGTTTTTAGTGTGAAACAGAGTTGAAGAGGCCTTTGTGGTTCTATTTTTTTTGTACTGGAGGATGAAGATGTTTGTGGTGTTTGTGATCCTCGTGCACGGTAAGATAAACTTCCTCCCTCTGATCTGATCAGCACCTTTTGTTTCTCCCCACTGAGTAAAATTCACTCAGGTTCTTTCTTATTTGTATGAAGTGTCTCCACATCAGTCCTGTGTTTTCTCTGAGTGTTAGCTGCTTCCATTGAAGTAGTAATGGAGAGATGGAAGTAAAAGAAGTGAGGAATTACTTTTAATTTTAAGACCATGTTGAATCAGAAAACAAAGTGGACTAAATAATGAGAGAAACACAGCAGGCAGCTGTTTATGATTTGAGAGAGTGTTTCGTTTTGAGCACAGGTGAATCTGTTTTGAGGCAAAAATGTAACTTTGCACAAGGGGTCAGAGGTTTTGTAACTAGTGCTTGAAGCTGAGGTTTTGTGTTTGATGTTTTCAGAAAATGGAGCAAGGTTTTAGAAGTTTTGTTTTAGCAGTTGAGAAAAACTGTAACCTCTCTACCTGTGTGACCTCACAGTTTCCCAGCATGCCTCAGCTGTGGAGCTGTATGAGGGGGAGGAGTTTGTCCTGCTGCCCTGTGAGTTTCACACTTTTGAACTGGACGGTCCCTCAGTGGTGTGGAGTCGCTTCGACCTCAATCCTTCAACCGTCCACAAGTGTCAGCAGGAAGGTGACGAACTTGGAGACCAAAACCAGCTTTACAGAGGCCGAACATCCATGATGGCCGACGCTCTGGAAAGTGGAGACCTCAGCCTCAAACTGACAAAACTCCGCCTCTCTGACAGCGGCACCTACACCTGCACCGTCAGACGAGCATTAGGTGATGAGCAGAGAGTGACGGACGTACAGCTGCAGGTCAAAGGTCAGCCAAAGTCCTTGAAACCAGCTGTAGATACAGGTCTGAGGTCAGTACTGTAGATAAAGGTCAAAGGTCATGTTCATCATGTTTCTGTTTCCCACAGAACGGTTTCCATCCTGGGCCACAGCTCTCCTGGTTCTCCTGGCTGTTGGTCTCATTGTTTTGGCAGGTCTTTTAGTGCATTTTCGGCACTATTTCACGTCAGGTATGATGCTAATACTACATCACCCATCATGACAATGGTTGTTATCTTTAGTCATTAGACAGTTATTGCTAAGGCAGACTGCCAACAGTTAGTTCTGGGATTATAACTGAAGAATGAGACAGTGAGCTCCTGTTACCATCACAGTTCCTGCTCCTGTCTGTACAGCTGATGTTGTGGTTTGTTGTCCTCTGCTCTGTTCAGTGTGATGGTAGAGTTCCCCCTACAGACCAGCTGACAACACTGCACCTTGAAAAATAGTCGCCCTTAATACAGAAGATATTTTTTTAATACCAGCTATGTTAGCAGTGATTAGCAGCCTTATCTGTCTGTTGTGTGAACTGGCTGTAAACTGAATAGTTGAGTTACCATCACAGTTCCTGCTCCTGTCTGTACAGCTGATGTTGTGGTTTGTTGTCCTCTCAGACCATCAGGTGGAGGTGAATTCAGGGGCGGAGTCTGTCAAGTTGCCCTGCAAAACCAGAATTAACCTGCCAGAGGGCTTCACAGCCGAGTGGACGAACGGTAACAAAGTGAAGCTCCACATGTATCCGACTAACCAGCCTGATGAGCAACATCAGGGTTACAGAGGCCGAACCGAGATGAAGAGAAACCCGCTGGGACTTGGAGACTTCAGTCTGACTCTGAAATACCCCACAGACTGGGACAGAGACATTTTCACCTGCACCTTCTACAATAGTGAGAAGAACGTCCTGATGAATAAACGAGTGGTGCTCAAGGTCAAAGGTGAGTACTGCTCAACTGTCATCAATAAAGAACGTTTATATTGAACCAAAACCACCTTTCATGATCCTGTAAGAGTTTTAGTACTAAACTTTTAATTGGTTATTAAAAACAAATTTATAGGCTTCAGGTGTTATGATAACAAATCACCATCACTTCCCCCAAATTCAAAATAAAATAAGATTAAAAGTGACCTTGGACCCTGATAGACTTATTACTTAACAACAATGAATAAGCGTAAATGTCATGAGACAAAACATTACTGTGAAATATAACATGGACAATAAAAAATAATCATGACACCATTTCCAACTTATAAACCTGGTTTTAATTCTTATATTTCTGTCCATCACGTTTCTGTACAATGTTGTAATAAATCAATAAAGTTATTATAAACTGCTTCTGCTGTCTTTACAGCTGATGTTGTGACTTGTTGTCCTCTCAGTCTGTCAGGTGGAGGTGGAGGAGGGGGAGGAGTCTGTCCTGCTGCCCTTCAAAACTACACCTGGCCTGCTTGATGTTACTAAAGTGAAGTGGAAACGTTATGTTCCCATACCCGCAAAGACAGTCCACTTGTATCAGAACGGCTCTGACCGGCCTCAAGAACAGAGCCAAGTTTACAGAGGCCGGACAGAGATGAAGAAAGACCCGCTGGAAACTGGAGACTTTAGTCTGACCCTGAAAAACCCCAAACAGACAGACACAGGGACATACAGGTGTAAAGTCTGCAACAGTAATGGAGAAGTGGTGAGACTGAAAACAGTGCAGCTTGAAGTCAAAGGTCAGTATGAAGATACTCCTCTGTCTCCTCTGCAGGGAGATTAAAGATAAAACAATCTGCATCAGGACCAGAATTATCTCAACTGATGGCGGATGAGTCTGTGTGATTGGTCTGCCTTCGACTCAGTGACTAGTGATCTGATCTGACTTTGAATCAGAGAGAAAATGGAGGTGAAGCAACTGATGGAAGATGGATGAAAATAGAAACAGGTGAAACATCATAAAACATCAAACATCATCATATCCATGTTCTGCATCGAAATATTCTTTCGTAGCACCGCGTACGTCGTCACTGGCAGCGCTCTTATTTTGAAAACATGTAAACCATGTCCTTCTGGTTCAAAGGGCAGACCAGTCCGATCAGCGACGATTCCTGTCGCCCGAGGGCACCTACCTTTTCCAGTTTGGTTAATGTTGTTTGTGTTTTCTGATTTGCCGTTGTGTTTTGCACTTCAGGGCCACCGTAGTTGATTTTCAGTTCTGCTATTTTACTTTGTGTACTATTCCTTTAATGCGTGGTAACAGCCAATCAAGTAGCTGCAGCGCCACCTACTGGACAGAGAGGAGAAACAGAGCGAGCAGAGGAGTAGCGCACCGAGTGAGGAGAGACAGAAAAATAAGTTTAAAGGAAAAGAATGAATTTTTGAGAAATCTGAAGCTTGTTTTTTTTCCCCATTCTGTGTTCACCTTCCATGTGCATTGCTGGATGTTGTGTTTTATTTCTTTCCTACAAGGAGTTGGTGAATAAAAAAAGATCTTTTCTGTGTTATTTGGTGTGTTATCTTTTGTGTTTTCAAGATAAATGTACAATGGAAAATGCCAATAGCTAAATTAAGATAAGCGTGGATGACTTTGTTTTGTATTTTATGGGTTTTTATTTGCACAGAACAAGTTAAGAAGCTACATGCAGACGCATGTTCATCAGGAGGACGGCCCCGCCATGTTGTTACGCGGTCCGGACTGGGTTGATAATTAAGATTTATTTACCTGCTTGTTTAGCTCAAGTTTCATTTTCTGTTTTCATTTGTTTTGTGTTGAATTTGTAATGCAAACTGTTGTGTTGCTGTAAGGATTCATGAGTTGGTTGAAATTAACTCCTGAGAGGTAGAGAAAGACTAAAACAGGCCTAACTGAGATGGAGAACCTCGAACTGAGTCGACTCCTAGAAAGGAGAAACTAGAATTTAGAGCTTGAAGGATCCCAGTTGAACATGATTTATTAACTCAGATAGGGTTAATATAAACACAAAGGACAAAATTGTGAATTCTGAAATCAAAGTCCAAAGTCTGAGATCAAAGTTGTGAGATTAAATTCTGAGATTCAAATTCAAATTCTGAGATTAAAGTTGAAATTCTGAAATCAAAGTCCCAATTCTGAGATTAAAGTCTGAAATCTAAGGTTAAAATTCAAATTCTGAAATTGAAGTCCAAATTTTTCAGAAGAGTGTCAGAGCCGGGGTGAGAAGAAAAAACGTCAGGAGGATTATTTTCATTTTGCACAAGAAAACAGTCGACATTTCAAGAATAAAGTCGACCTTTTGAAACATCAATCAACAAAGCGCCTTGTGGATTTGAACTAATGAATCTGTACTTCAGTAACAAAGACTTTATTTGACTTGAGTTTCTCACACACACACACACACACACACACACACACACACACACACACACACACACACACCTATTTATATCTACTCTCCTCATTATGTCCATGTCAGCTCGGGATAAAGACGACCAGCAGACGAGGGACTTGGAGACGTCGTAGATGTTGCCCTGAAACGCTCTACCTCCAGGCTCCAGCCACCTGCTCTCTGATTGGTCAACACAAATGACCAACATTTTAAATAATTTCAAGGACTGTTTAAATAGAAGCACCACACTGGGATGTGTGTCTGTGTATCCTTCAGTGTATCTGAGCCTGAATAAAACATGGCGGAGACTCTGTTGTTAACATGAGCGTGACTTTAATGTTTCTGAATAATTTAGAGAAGCTCCATCAACAACATGAGTTATGAAACAGGCTCGAGATGGAGGAACAGGAAGTGGCAGGAAAGTGAGATGAGGGAGAGGGAAGGATGGAGGACGTAACAGATGGAGGGAAGCGCTAAAAGTTTATACGTCAGACTGGTTTTATAACATGAACTCCCAGTGTGGACGAAAATATGATGACGTGAGAGAGAGGACGACAGAGCAGACAAAGAGGAAGAGAAGAAGAACATAGATGTGTAGTTTACGTTGTTGTTTACAGTTTTTTCAACCAACATGTGCTGTTACAACATGGCAACCTGCAAATACAAAGCAGTGAATTATGTAGTCAAAGAAAGGGAAAGCGGATAGGAAAGGAAAGGAAAGGAAACACGTCTTTTCTCTTCCTTCCCTCTCCTCAGGACAGGAAAAGAAAAGACAAGAAAGAAAAGGAAGGGAAAGGAAAGAAAAGAAAAGGAATGCAAAGGAACAGTGAGGAAAGGAAAAGAAAGGAAACAACAGAGAAGGAAAGGACAGGAAAGGACAAGGGATGGAGGAAGTAAAGTGACTTTCCACCTGATAAATTTGCAAGAACAATTAAACACACACACACTCTGTCTTGGCCTCCTGAGTGCTTGAGTGGTTTGTGCAACATTTCGTTTTCATGAAAAAGGAAGTAGATGAAATATTAACCAGCAGTGAGGAGCAGGGAGCTGCTGTCCTCCTCACTGCTCCTCAAAGACTGAAAGTAAACTCACTCTCATGAAAGTCTTCTTGTCTAACTCTCCAAAAGAAAGCAAGACAGTATAATTCATACAATGCTTGAACAATTTTTTAAAGAACCTTTATGTCACACAGTAATCTCAATAATCTTTGTATTAAAAACCCCTTTCCCTTTTTAAAAATAACCCCATTTAGCCACATGAACTCTTTGTAATTTAAATGTTTTACTTCTAAAGAATAAATGCCTCTCTCTGTTTTTATTGACAAACGTCTCTCACGTTTGATTCTTTCACAGCCTTTAAAAACAAAGATTTGACTAAAAATAAATATATTTCCCCTTCATAGGATGTGAATTTGATTGCTCTTTTGTGTGAGGAAGTATTAAAGTTACAATATCTAACTTTATCACATTAAAACATCAATATTATCACACTGAAATGTTTGAAAAACAGCTGGAGCTTTGTTAGATGTTCTGTTTACTTTTGTGCTACATTATCGCAAATATTTCCGACTGTGTTCACAGAGAGATTTTCACTTGGTTACTGAGATCACACGTCAGAGACCGAGGAGGGAAGTCAGTGAATGTGACTAAAGGTGGATAAAACTTTAAAATATTATCTCATATGTGCACATTTATGTCTAAGTCAATGGTGGGAGTGGAACCACCATCTTGATGATCCCGTTACACTTCACAACGTCATCAAACTACACCTTTCCTTATTGTTCTCACTGAGAGAACCCCCAGTGACAGAATCAATCGTATTAATCAGAGCAGGTATATATGGTGCGACACATACAGGCCTGTCAGACAGAAGGTGTGACGCTACACGGTATAAGTGTATTTACAGTTTTGTGTTTAAGATTTGAACTCTCTGGACTAGTCTGCCACAGCCGGCGCCTTCCTGCAGCATCCCAGAATCCCTCCTCGCTTCTTCTTCCTCTTCCTCATCTTACAAAGTCCGGTGCTGCTGTTGGAGCAGATGGACTTCCTCAGAGTGGTGATGTGTTTCTGCTGCTCCCGAATCTTTGTCTCCAGGTGGGACTGGATCGCCGAGCCGAGGCACTCCAGGTCGACCGAGGCGCCGTACACCTCCCACGTCATCCCCTGTTTGTCCCACGCCACCTCCTGTGGCCTCACCGTCTCTTCCTCGTCCTCCTTGTTTTGCTCCCTTGGTACTTTGTCCTCGTCCTCCTCCCAGATGCTGTCTGCACTCGCGTCTCTGTCTTGGTGTTGTCCGTGTTGAAGTTCTGACGTGAGGGCTGGGTTCTGCTGGAAGCTGTATGTACGTAGGCAGGCGGGGAGGGAACTCGCCTTGTCAGACACAGCAGAGGGAAGCACCGATTGGCTGCGCAGCTCAATGTCGATCTTGCAGATATGCTTGAGTGGCTGCTCACCGTCAGGGATGCAGCATAGCAACGGGACCGTCGGCGAGGTCAAACCACCTGACTGAGAGCTGGAAGAGCCAATTATAGAGGAGGTGGGAGTTCCCCTGTGCAGGCTGGCGCTGGTCGACACCGAGCGTTCGACCACCTCCACCTCCACTTGGACACCCACCTCTCTCCGCCCTCTTCCCTGCAGATGGAGCCCCTCATTGGGGCTGGTCAGGGCGGCAGTCTCCCTTATGGCCTTGGAGCTTGGTTGATGAGTGGACTGCTGTGGAGGAGGAGGAAGAGAAGAAGAACTCCCTGGGCCATCTTTCTGTTTAACCATCTCCTGCTTCTTCTTCTCTTCTTTCTTATTCTCTAAACCCGTTGCCCTTGACGACGTGATGGCGCTACCAGCTGTGGTGGCATTTGTGTCTCCCAGGTGACTTGGTTTGCTCAGCGGGCTATGCGGCGCCAACCCTGCCTGATCAGTCACATTTACCCCTCGCACGGCCCCCTGGGATACCCCCGGTCCTCCTGCAGCTGTTGCTTTGGTCTCCGGCAGTTTCACGTGCTGCTCGTTGGCAGCGCCTGCTTTCACCGATGTCTTGGTGATCGAATCAAAGGTGAGGCCCCGAGTAAGACTGGTATTATGGGTTGTCTCTCTGGGGTTGGTTTCCACAGCAACAGATCCAGCTGCCACAGGCTCTGGTGTGGATCCTCCCTTCATTGTGATGGCAACAGTGGTTCTGTTTTTTGGGCTGGAGCTGGACAGAGGAGCCAACAGACCAGAACCTGCAAACAGGAAACAAATGTTAGCGCAGCAGATTGAATGATTGTTGTTTTTAAAAATGACCATCATTTTTAATCCATAATTCATCCAGCTGCAATGGCTGCAACTTCGAGGGAACTCCAACCGTTAAAGTTACATCCATTAAAACTAATTCTGCTTCTGTTAGGCTGAGGTAAGTGTCTGACAACACCACAGAAACAATGCCTACAGAGACCTTTTTGTTGAATAATAGGATTGTTGCTAGTGAGTTGTTACTGGAAGACAACATGGAAACATGGGAGTAGGAGTTTAGAGTTTACTCAAAGGTCCACTTCACAAGAATCTTGAGTCACATTCCCAACTCGTCAAATACTGATGCTTTTGGATTGTAGGTTGGTTCGGTTGACATCCCAAAGCACCAGTTCAGAAAACCAAAGCACCTTAAAGGCCCACTTACAAGATTTTTCTGGAGCTTTACCAGCATATGACTTCCACACAGGTGATGAAATGATAACTAAGTAAAGTCTATACATTGATGAAAACCACAAGATGCAGTTGAAAGTGGACTTTGAGTTGAGATTTTCTGTTTTGATTGATTGTTTCAACTCTGTGAATGTAATTACCTGGAGCAGAACCAGGACTCCTCAGGACCTCCCTGTTAGGTCCAGCTCGAACAGAACCAAGGGTTTTACTAGGACCAGACCCAGGACTCCTACTTGCTGAATTTGGTCTAGGAGAGAGCAACACATCTGCCAGAGCTGTCTTTGAACTAGATCGAACTGGTCCAGGTTTGGAAGAATCCAAACCAGCTTTAGGATCAGGACTGGGTTTGGAAGTGGAGGCTGTGGTCTTGAGGTTGTTAGACAGACCAGTTCTAGAGGGCGATGGGGAGACAGATCCAACGAGGCCCATGTTGGAGCCAGAGACCACCAGAGATGGTTTAGAAGTCGAACGTGTTGGACCAGGTTTAGAACTGGAAAGAGCATCAGAATTAGAGCTTTGATTAGACTCAGGAATCTGTGCTTTAGGATCCAGGTTGTCCTTTGACCCAATTCCAGTTTTAGAACCCACAACTGTCTTTGGATTAGGACTGGTTTTGCTTTCTTTGATTTCTGTTGTAGTTTTAGAGTCAAGGCTATCTCCAGAACCCATCCCAGACTTAGAATTGGGACTGGCTTTGGAATTAGAGCCAGTTTTGGAGTCTAGGCTGTCTTTTGATCCCAAACTGGTTTTGGAAGCAGAGCCACTTTTAGAATCCAGGCTGTCTTTGGAGCCCATTGTGGTTTTTGTGGTGGGACTGGGTTTGGAATCTGAGCCAGTTTTTGAATCCAGACTGTCCTTGGCTGATGTCGCTTTAGAACTTGAACTGGTTTTGGATCCAGAACCAACACTTGAATCTTGGCTATCAAGATTCTCCTTGGAACCTGATGCGTTATTGTTTCTGGACCCAGGTGCTTTCCTCTGAGTGGACGGTTTAGGACTCAGAGAACTGGGTTGAGGGGTCTTGTGGCTGAGCAGAGCCACATCAGCCCTCTGATTTTGAGTTCTTGAGTCATTTCTGGTCTGCTCATTTGCCTTTGTGCCTGCTGGGTCTGGTTTGGGGGTTTTGGCCATCATTGTTGGGGTTCGATTGGCCGATTTTGGGCTGATAACGCTTGAATCTCCTTTCTGATGCTGGACTCTTGCGCTAACAGGAAGATGAAGTGTTTTGGGTGACGGTGTAGCGAGGCCAACTTCCTTTTCACCCTCGTCTTTCCTTTTCGTTTGCATTTTTGGGCTAACTGTTATTTTATTTGTAGTCTTTGTTGTCAGTTCAGTTGTCAGTGTAAGTGGTTTGGGGTCAGAGACGCTTGCAGATTCCACTCTTGATATTTGTATTTTGACTCTTTCAGTCGTTCTGGGGCTGTTGGCGATCGTCGCTTGTTCCACCCGGTGGGGTTTTGGACTTACAGCCATGTTGCTGTGTGTGTGCGTCTTGGGGCTGAGTGTCGGAGTGTGTTTGGCGTTGGGGGATTTCAGCCGATGCTCAACTCGGCAGTTCAACAAAGCCTCGGCTGTTGGTGAGCGAGACAGTGCTGGAATTTTGCTTTTTTGCCGTGATGGATCATCTCTTTCCCCTGGTGACATCACAGGGGTTCCCGGGCTGCTTGCTGACTTGCCAGTTGCCATAGTAACTGCCCCTTTTGCCCCAGGTCTCCCACCTCCTTTATTCCCATTGTCCTTTTTGTTCCCTCCATGCAGCTTTGAGGTCTCAGTGCGGGGGTTTCTTGGCAAAGCCAGGTTGAGGTTAAAGTTAGGCTCCGCCCCCCAGTTGGCATTGGGATCTGTGTTGCCGAGGGCATCTGCAGGGTCCTCCTCCGCTGGAATTGGGCATTCTGATTGGACAACGCCCTTTTTGCGCTTGGGAACATTTGGGGATACTTCCATGATGTCAGAATTTTGTTGAATTTTAGGATTTGGTGCAGAAAGAGTCAGAACCTGATGGAAAGATGAAATACATAAACAACACAAGTCAGGAATAATTGAACCTGAACATGTACCACTCATCAATCCAGAGGAAAACGATGACTTTATGTTATTCCCACCAGTGTTGGGTAGCTTGACATTACAAGATCACTGCCCTCAAGTCATGTTGCAGGGTTATCTACTGTGAACCAGTGAAATGCCTTGTCAAAACTAAGTTGTTGCATTTCTTGTGACAACAAGAAAGTAATCTGCGTACTCTGTCCAACACTGATTCAGGTTGCTTTTTTTATCTGTCATGCTCACACCAGAATACATTTTCCTGCCTGCTAAATATCAGTATCAGTATCCTGCCTCAGACATCAGTGATTCTGTTCTTTCCGGCAGCTATTCTCTGCAAAACAGATGAATCCTCTCGAGATCAGATTTGCTTTTGTCCTGCTGTGCCAGACACATCCACATTCATGGCAAGATATGTAAAATGTCACTGATGCACTGAAGCAAGTGTCGAAGAATAACTGATCAACTATACTTCAGATATTGTAAAGCCCCTTCAAGAAAATCAATTTATTATAATCTTTAAAATGTAATTAGTTATGGCATCAAATTATGATGTTATAATGTTTTCCTTCAGGATTATCTAAATCTATCTATCAATCTATCTATCTATCTATCTTACAATAGCATTATCAAAGACATATTTTAGTGATTTAATAAGAGATAAAATATCATTAAGCATAACATAATATAAATCTCAGGAAGTAAAGTAACTCCTTTACAATAAAAAACACAAATCAGCATCAGGTCAACTCACTTCAGTTCTACCACGGGTATCTTAAACTAACTGAACTGATTCTCTACATACCTGTTCAGGGTCCTCGGACAACAGCGTCAGTCGACAGCGGCGTGATCAACGCTGGAAATCTCATCACGGTGTCTGACGACCGCCTGCCGGGTCAGAGAGGAACGCTTCAGCTGCTCCCTCTCTTCTAGCTCCTCGGTGCTCTACCACAGGACGTATTTATGAATAAATTAAAGAAGGAGTGAGAGAGGGGGGAGATTTCCATCTTCTTCTTCTTCTTCTTTATGCCTTTGTCTTAGGTTGTTCCCATTTTTCTTCCTTAAACCAAATCCTCCATCCTCCTCTTTGTCGTCCTGCTACCTTCTTCTGAAACCTCCCCCTTTTTCTTTACCTGTCAGTCCTCCTCTTGTTTTCTATCCTCTTCAGTCATTCAGCTCCTCGTTTCATACACAGAATGAATGGGATATTAAAAAGATGACAACTTTGAACAGTTAAAAATAAAAGACCTGCATAGTATCAAACCATTTCTCAACACTAGGGTTGGTGAGATTTGGCTCTGTTGCAATTCATCTGCATTTTCTGACAGAAGGAATAGACACAATCAAGATGCAGAAACTAGTTAATAGTAAGAAACCCAATGACAACCTGTGTGCACTTCTTAAATCACTGACTAAAATGTTGCCCTGCTGCCGCTGCCTTCTTAGTCAAGAGTTCATATATTTTTGTTGCCAGGTCAAAGTTAAAAGCACTCACCACTTCCACATTTCACTTCTTGTCAGCCCCAAGTTTAAGCCTACTAGGGGGAAACGGGAGTGACAGTTGCCCGTTTAGTCAAACTGATGAAACTTGACTGATGAATGTTCTGGAGGCATCCGGTAACACCATTACAACAGATAACCAACGCATGTGCATTATTTGTCTGCAGCATCAAATTAACTCTTAATTTTTTTCTTGCTGCCGCCTTGATGTCAGGATAAATTCATCCACCGACACGACTGGAGATTGTTTTGGACATCTTGAGGATGTATTTGTGATCCTCTGTGTGACCAAAAGGTACGTAAAGCTCTTCAGTAAATCATACAGATGCAGAAATATTCAGATTACTTAAATCAAAGCAGCGTTTGTTCTGCATGCAAAATAAATTAACCTCAAGTAAAGAAGAACTCAGAAAAAAGTCTAATGGGTGTTATATTATCAAATGCATTCATTCTATACACTTTTGTACTTGTACTTGAGTTAATATCCATGATAGCTTGTTTTTGGTAATAATTATTAATGTTTAACGATGGCACTTTTGGTTAGCAGCTTTTTGTTGGAGCTCTAAGTACACAGATGGAATATTTTTCTCTCTCTTTTGCATAGATTTTTTGTATCTTTAGCCTGTTTTTTTCTGCTGCTGTTACATGAAAGTACCCTGTGGGGATACGTACCTCAAAGTAATAATACTACAGTTTAATTTAACTTATCTTTGACGGCTCATGTGTAAACAATACTAGAAATAGAAATATACTAAAGGTACTTGTCTTATACACCTTCTCATCTGGCAAACATGAATGTCTTTACAAAATCAATAAATGTTAAGATATCTCACAGGATAATTGAAAACTAACATTTTCTGGCTTTAAAAATTACTTTATTCTCTCATCTTCCTAAGATGTGAATAATCTCCACCTCCACGTGAATGAAGATAGGGAAACGAAACAGACAAACTTCACCATGCGAGCCACAGGAAGTTGTCCTCTGTTTCTTGTTTTTCTTCTCTCTTTCCTGCTTCATCTTCATCCTTCACTGGCTTTTTCACTGAAAAACTGCATGATTGTCTTTCCTGAAAGTCCAAATAATCTGACGGTCAGGTGCATCGATCGTGACCTCACGGTTATTCCAGATGACATTCCCAGAAACGTGACATCACTAGATCTCAGCACAAATCAGATTTTGAAGATCACCAACACAGATCTGAGATGTTTGTCAAAGCTCATGTACATGCAAGTTAACTTTAACTCAATTTCACACGTTGATGACGGAGCTTTCGTCGACTTGGCTGAGTTAAGGACCCTGAGCATGAGTAAAAATGAACTCACAAACCTGACAGACAACATCTTTAAAGGGCTCTTCAAACTGGTCACACTTACTCTGTCCAGTAACCAGATCTCATACATCTCCCCGAGGGCCTTTCAGTCCCTGGTCAGCATACAGAGCGTAGAGCTCAATAACAATCGCCTACATCGAATTACACACATTACTCCAATCTTAAAACTACCAACTTTACATAAATTGTCCATTTCTTGCAATGAGTTCGCCTCTTTTCGATCAGATGACCTGCCTCTTCATGTCTCAAACCTGAGGTCTCTGGAGCTAGATATGAACCCAGTGAGGAAGTTCAGCATTAGGAAGGACATCTTTCCTCATCTGCAGTTTCTCAGTCTGTGCAGTTATAGATGTGAGATGGAGTGGGACGTAGCAAACAAGACCTTTCTGAGGAGCGTAACCAGTTTGTCACTGTCACAAGCTGATGTTAGCTTTCAGCCGTACAGCGAAGTGCTGCAGACCACTGAATCACTACAAGTACTTCATCTGAAATTCATGAAGACATTGATAGAAAAAGGTCTCATAGACATTGCCTGCCAAATCCCCTCTCTAAGACTTCTTAGTGTGGCATTTAGTGACGTTCAAACCATCAACGATACGCTGCTGCGATCTTGTTCTCAAGTAACTGAACTTGGTTTCTCTTATGATACCCTGTCAGAGCTGTCTGAGCATTCATTCAGATCAATGACACGGCTCAGGCTTCTGGCTCTGAACAATAACGTTTTATCTCAAGTGCCACTTGCCCTCCGAGGACTCTCCACACTGGAAGTCGTGGATCTGAGCTCCAACATGATCACTGAGCTCGACTGTCACGACTTCCTGGATTTGGCAAAACTTACAGAACTTAATCTCGAAAACAATTACATTTCAAAACTGCAAGGATGTGTTTTTCAAAATCTGACCAATCTGAAGGTCCTTAATATTCAAGATAATTCTGTTTTCACATTTGACAGTGCCTTTAAAGTTAATTTGCACAAATTAGAATCTCTGGACTTGCACAATAATCGTCTTTTAAGTATTCCGTACAGAGCCTTTAGGAATCTTTCTTCCCTTTGTGTTTTGGATTTAGAATCAGAAGGATGTTACATTGTACAAGACGGGGCTTTTGAAGGACTTGGTAATCTCCAAACTCTCAGTTTTTCAGTTCGTGATATCTATGAAGAGCTTTTCACTGGTATGCCACAACTGGAAAATCTGACAGTGCTTTTCAACTCGAACCAGATGAGTTCAGGACAAAACGATGATCCAACTTTCTCAAATTTACCCAATTTGAGGAAACTTGTACTCAGAGTTGATGGGAAACCTCTTGAAATTTTTGCACCAGATTTGCTCGAAGGTCTGAATTATCTGGAATACTTCTGGGTTGAGCAATTACAAATAAGATCATTGCACCCAGACACATTTAAATACACTCCTAAACTAAAGGAACTTCATGTAGTCGACAGCGATCTGTCAGATTTAACCCCTGAACTGTTCTGGCCAATCCCAAACCTGCAGACGCTCGACCTCTCCAACAATAACTTCAGGTCTTTGGATTTCCTGGCCAGGGCCAACCTGGCAGCACTCAGCTGGCTGAAAATCAGTGAGAATGAGTTGTCATCTATAAACGAGACAGTCTTCCAATCCCTCCCTGCCTTGACGTATCTGGACCTGACTGGTAACCCTTTAGCATGTGAATGCTCTAACGCTGGCTTCAACCAATGGGTGCAGAGCAACAACCAGACACAGGTCGTCAACGGCCACCAGTACACTTGTGCCTTTCCTCTGAGCCAACAGGGAAACAAGTTCCTGGACTTTGACGCGCACTCCTGTTGGATAGACGGCAGCTTTCTTTACTTCCTCTCTAGCACTTGTCTAGTTGTGTTTACTCTGCTTGCATCCTTCATCTACCACTTCCTCAGATGGCACTTGGCCTACTCCTACTACCTCTTCCTGGCCTTCCTCTATGACAAGAGGAGGAAGGCCTCGCCTCACCACTACGATGCTTTTGTCTCCTACAACATTCACGATGAGGCCTGGGTCTACAGGGAGATGCTTCCAGTCCTGGAGGGGGAGCAAGGCTGGAGACTGTGTCTGCACCACAGAGACTTTGAACCAGGTACAGACACAATCTGCCTTTAAACTCTGAACTCTGACTGATCACGGTGTTTGCCCTGGTCTTGTTCTCTTTTCTCTGCTTTCCTCTCTCACTTTCCTCTCCAGTGTGGTCTTCTTCCTCTTAAAGTCATTTGCAAACTTTGACTGTTGCCACATTTTTCATATCTCATTCATAGTCAGAATTTCACATCCCCTTTAGGGTTCATCTGAACTTTAGTATGATGACAGATAGCTGAGTTCACACTTTCAGACAGAAAGCAGCGCCGCCTTAAACAAAAGCACAACAAAGGGCTTCTTTTGCTGTTGTTTTCACAGGTAAGCCCATCGTGGAGAACATCACAGACGCCATCTATGGCAGCAGGAAGACCATCTGCGTGATCAGCCGGCACTACCTGCAGAGTGAGTGGTGCTCCAGGGAGATCCAGATGGCCAGGTGGGGGCGCCACCTCTCTATCTGTACACTTCAAGCTCTCATCTCACTTGTTCCCAAGCTGGTTCCAGCTAACTTCCTGTGTGTGGTGTCCGCAGCTACCGTCTGTTTGATGAGCAGGAGGACGTGTTGATCCTGCTGTTCATGGAGGACATCCCGGCCCATCAGCTGTCTCCGTACTACCGGATGAGGAGTCTGGTGAAGAGACGCAGCTACCTGAGCTGGCCACAAGCCGCTCAACACACCGGAGTCTTCTGGGAGAACATACGGCGAGCTCTGGACACAGCTGACAGACCTGCTGACAACAGGCACCTCCTCACCGGACGCCCAGACTTCATCTAGTGGAGGTTTTTATTTGACTCAGAAGTCCAGAAATTACAAATGGAAAACAAGAATGTTCTTGTTTGGAGCGTCACAAAGAGCAAATCAAAAAGGATTCAAAGTGACATGTTTAACATGCAAAGGCCATTTAACAGTCATGGGTAACCTATAAAAACAATTTGATGTATGATTTTCTAATAATGTCGGATGAACTAACACATCAGTCACAGGGGACCTTCAGCTCCAGAATATCTTGTATACGCCGATGACACCTTTGTGTACTTCTGAATTTCTGATGCAGGACTTTTACAAGTAGTGGAGAATTTTTACATGATGAGATCTGGAAAGACATACATTTATCAAGCAAGGAGGGGTTTGATCAATTAGGGGAAATGTGGCATCCAGAGTTTTTAAAACTCAACACATGCTAGAAACTAAAAGTTATGAGTAAGTCTGATTTTTTTACATTCAGCAAAATGCAATCACTCATTAACTGCTATATTTTTTGCTTTACTTAATCTGTAAACTGAAATCTTGTTAATTCTTTAATGATAATTGTAACAAACACGATTTTACTGTGTATATGTAATTAATTGTAATTCAGTCCTGTTCCCCCAGCATGTGCTGCTCATCAAACCAGGCCAAAATGATGACTTGATTTATTCAAATTAAATTTTAACAATGTTCATGGTGCTAATGGTGAGATATTCTTCTTTGTAATGTTTATTCTGGAATAAGAGAAGTTCTTAAACCTTCAAATGTGTTTTCCTGCTAAAGATCGACTCCGTTACTGACAATTCTGTTCTTTTCAGCAGCTATTTCCTGTCAGACAGACGAATCCTCTCAGGGTCAGAGTTTGCCGGTTGCTCTTCTCTTGCTGTGCCAGACACATCCACATTCATGACTAGATTTGTAAAATATTACTAATGGTTTACATGATTTTACTTGTCTGGAACACGGGTCTGATGGCATTCACAATGAACATAAAGCCTTGCATAGCTTGTGTTTGGTCATTTGTGCTTATTCACCCCAAACTGCCAGAGAACTTTACTGTAAGATAACAAACGACAGCACGCACAAAAGTTTGTGTATCAGCGTGTTTGAAGGTTAATCACTGGACTTAAAACAACACATATTAAAGACACTTAAACTTTTTTGATTATGAAAAACCTAAGATCAATTTTATGTCCTTTTCTTTCTCAAGAACTTAAAAGTTTGAGCAAGAGTGAGGTCATCATTGTGATGATGCGGCTTCCTCTTTTTCAGTTTCCTCGAAATACAAAATTAGACACGCAGCTCTTCTATTTTCCCTCTCAACATTAGTCAGTCTCAAGTGTTAGCTATCAGATTGAGAAACGTTATGGAAGAGGCTGGTAAGTCTTCTGTATGAAACCAATGTCATGTCATGAGTCAACATGTCGTTAAAATTAAATTAAAATGTTACCCGTTTCGCTAACATTTTCTCGTCACTCACATTTGTAACTTGCTCTTTCCTTACTAAGACTGGAGATTGCTTTGGACCTTGAGACTGAAGGTACGTAAAACTTCTCATTAAAGGAAGCAAATTTTGAAGAAGTACTGAAATCCCTTGAGCTCGGACAATGAATTCTATTTTCTAAAGCATAAATATAGAATGTTTTATGTAAAATACTAATCAGGTAAGTGACAAAAGAGCAGCTGTGAAGCACTTGATTTCCTTCCAAAATGCAGTAGATCAAAAGTAGCTGAAGGAAATACTCAAGTACTCCAAGTTCTTGTTCTTGGAGTCCTTGAGTTGCCCTTGAACAACAATGATTGTCACTGTTGTAAAAGCCATTAAAACCAGGGCAATGTTGGAATTTCTAATTTGTTTTTCTGTATATTTCTTACTGTTTACAATGGCACTGTCAGTTAGCAGCTTGTTGTTGGAGTTCTACCTACACAGGTCGAACGCTTGATTGTTGAAAATCTGGTTCAGAAATGTTTAAAATCGGGTTACAAACTCGCAAATTCCTGAACCCAGTTGAAAACAGGCTCAGTGGGCATCACAGGGATAGAAAACCTTGAAGTGGACACAGTACAGAAATGTACCTATGAAGAAAAAACACTGAATTTAACATTACAGCCAGTGAAAAGTGCAAAAAATTAGCTATTTTCAAAAAGTCATGAAATGATGGAGTTGAAAAACAAAACCTTTTGTTGGTTGTTTTTAAAGGATTGTCCTGGGTTAAGAATATGCAGTGTGAAAAGCCCTTAACATGGTAAAAACTCTTCTGTATGAGTAATGCTTTCTACATTACTTTCTTCTTTCATCCTCTTCAGATGTACATTGTTGAACAACAATAATCTCCCCCTCCAAGTGACAGAAGATATTGAACAAAACAACCAAACTTCACCATGCGAGCCACAGGAAGTTGTCCTCTGTTTCTTGTTTTTCTTCTCTCTTTCCTGCTTCATCTTCATCTTTCACTGGCTTTTTCACTGAAAAACTGCATGATTGTCTTTCCTGAAAGTCCAAATAATCTGACGGTTTTGTGCAAAAAGCGTGACCTCACGGTTATTCCAGATGACATTCCCATAAACGTGACATCACTAGATCTGAGCACAAATCATATTTTGAAGATCACCAACACAGATCTGAGATGTTTATCAAAGCTCATGTCTGTACGAGTTAACTTTAACTCGATTTCACACGTTGATGACGGAGCTTTCGTCGACTTGACTGAGTTAAGGACCCTGAGCATGAGTAACAATAAACTCACAAACCTGACAGACAACATCTTTAAAGGGCTCTTCAAACTGGTCACACTTACTCTGTCCAGTAACCAGATCTCATACATCTCCCCGAGGGCCTTTCAGTCCCTGGTCAGCATACAGAGCGTAGAGCTCAATAACAATCGCCTACATCGAATTACACACATTACTCCGATCTTAAAACTACCAACTTTACATAAATTGTCCATTTCTTGCAATGAGTTCGCCTCTTTTCGATCAGATGACCTGCCTCTTCATGTCTCAAACCTGAGGTCTCTGGAGCTAGATATGAACCCAGTGAGGAAGTTCAGCATTAGGAAGGACATCTTTCCTCATCTGCAGTTTCTCAGTCTGTGCAGTTATGGACGTGAGATGGAGTGGGACGTAGCAAACAAGACCTTTCTGAGGAGCGTAACTAGTTTGTCACTGAGACAAGCTGATGTTAGCTTTCAGCCGTACAGCGCAGTGCTGCAGACCACTGAATCACTACAAGTACTTCATCTGAAATTCATGAAGACATTGATAGAAAAAGGTCTCATAGACATTGCCTGCCAAATCCCCTCTCTAAGACTTCTTAGTGTGGCATTTAGTGATATTCACACCATCAACGATACGCTGCTGCGATCTTGTTCTCAAGTAACTGAACTTGGTTTCTCTTATGATACCCTGTCAGAGCTGTCTGAGCATTCATTCAGATCAATGACACGGCTCAGATTTCTCTCACTGAACGGTAACGATCTGTCTCAAGTGCCACTTGCCCTCCGAGGACTCTCCACACTGGAAATGGTGGATCTGAGCTTCAACTTCATCAGTGATCTCGACTGTCACGGCTTCCTGAATTTGACAAAACTTACAAAACTTAATCTCAAACACAATCGCATTTCAAAACTTCATGGATGTGTTTTTAAGTATCTGACCAATTTGAATGTCCTGAATATTGAAGATAATTCTGTTTACAAGTTTTACAGTGCCTTCAAAATTAATTTACGTAAATTAGAATCTTTGAATTTGCACAATCATCATCTTCTGAACATCATGCAAGGAGACTTTGTGGGTCTGTCTTCCCTCCGTGTTTTGGATTTAGAATCTGACACAGATGCGGCGGTGGAGGATGGGGCCTTTGAAGGACTAGATAATCTCCAAACTCTTAGTGTTTCACTCGGTAGTTACAGAACAGAGCTTTTCATAGGAATACCACAATTAGAAAATCTCACACTCCATCTTACCTATGACCTTAACCAGAGGAGCTTTCTACAAAAAGATGATGCACCTTTCTCAAATTTACCCTGCCTGAAGAAGCTTGTACTCAAAGTTTATGACCAACGTCAAGAAGTTGTTTCACCAGATCTGCTCAAAGGTCTGAAATCACTTGAGTATTTCACAGCTGAGAAGTTCTTAATAAGATCATTGCACCCAGACACATTTAAATACACTCCTAAACTAAAGGATCTTCATATAGTCGACAGCGATCTGTCAGATTTAACCCCTGAACTGTTCTGGCCAATCCCAAACCTGCAGACGCTCGACCTCTCCAACAATAACTTCAGGTCTTTGGATTTCCTGGCCAGGGCCAACCTGGCAGCACTCAGCTGGCTGAAAATCAGTGAGAATGAGTTGTCATCTATAAACGAGACAGTCTTCCAATCCCTCCCTGCCTTGATGTATCTGGACCTGACTGGTAACCCTTTAGCATGTGAATGCTCTAACGCTGGCTTCAACCAATGGGTGCAGAGCAACAACCAGACACAGGTCGTCAACGGCCACCAGTACACTTGTGCCTTTCCTCTGAGCCAACAGGGAAACAAGTTCCTGGACTTTGACGCACACTCCTGTTGGATAGACGGCAGCTTTCTTTACTTCCTCTCTAGCACCTGTCTGGTTGTGTTTACTCTGCTTGCATCCTTCATCTACCACTTCCTCAGATGGCACTTGGCCTACTCCTACTACCTCTTCTTGGCCTTCCTCTATGACAAGAGGAGGAAGGCCTCGCCTCACCACTACGATGCTTTTGTCTCCTACAACATTCACGATGAGGCCTGGGTCTACAGGGAGATGCTTCCAGTCCTGGAGGGGGAGCAAGGCTGGAGACTGTGTCTGCACCACAGAGACTTTGAACCAGGTACAGACACAATCTGCCTTTAAACTCTGAACTCTGACTGATCACGGTGTTTGCCCTGGTCTTGTTCTCTTTTCTCTGCTTTCCTCTCTCACTTTCCTCTCCAGTGTGGTCTTCTTCCTCTTAAAGTCATTTGCAAACTTTGACTGTTGCCACATTTTTCATATCTCATTCATAGTCAGAATTTCACATCCCCTTTAGGGTTCATCTGAACTTCAGAGTATGATGACAGATAGCTGAGTTCACACTTTCAGACAGAAAG
Source organism: Acanthopagrus latus (assembly GCF_904848185.1). Classification (NCBI taxonomy): domain Eukaryota; kingdom Metazoa; phylum Chordata; class Actinopteri; order Spariformes; family Sparidae; genus Acanthopagrus; species Acanthopagrus latus. Next base: position 2,717,813 of record NC_051048.1, on the reverse strand, counting down.
CAGCGCCGCCTTAAACAAAAGCACAACAAAGGGCTTCTTTTGCTGTTGTTTTCACAGGTAAGCCCATCGTGGAGAACATCACAGACGCCATCTATGGCAGCAGGAAGACCATCTGCGTGATCAGCCGGCACTACCTGCAGAGTGAGTGGTGCTCCAGGGAGATCCAGATGGCCAGGTGGGGGCGCCACCTCTCTATCTGTACACTTCAAGCTCTCATCTCACTTGTTCCCAAGCTGGTTCCAGCTAACTTCCTGTGTGTGGTGTCCGCAGCTACCGTCTGTTTGATGAGCAGGAGGACGTGTTGATCCTGCTGTTCATGGAGGACATCCCGGCCCATCAGCTGTCTCCGTACTACCGGATGAGGAGTCTGGTGAAGAGACGCAGCTACCTGAGCTGGCCACAAGCCGCTCAACACACCGGAGTCTTCTGGGAGAACATACGGCGAGCTCTGGACACAGCTGACAGACCCGCTGACAACAGGCACCTCCTCACCGGACGCCCAGACTTCATCTAGTGGAGGTTTTTATTTGACTCGGAAGTCCAAAAATTACAAATGGAAAACAAGAATGTTATTGTTTAAATCAGTAGCGTTTACAAATAGTTGTATCTCCAAAACACTTTGGCCCAATCCCATTTCCCAGTTTTACCCCCACCCCTCATTTTAAGGTTAGTGGTTTCAAGAGCTTCACCGTTCATTAGTTACATTAACGACCAGACTTTTCCAACATGGCGTCCTCCACTGTGCTGAATTCTCCCATGTTACCGTGGCAATCCTATTATCACAATGCCACTCTGATGGAGATGGACAAGACTTTCACAACTTCAGGCTCAATCAAGTCGTCAAATTAAAATTAACACTGCTTGCTACAGGTTGCAAATGTTAGCAGTGCTTTATAGGCTAACATTAGCAAACTTCACCGCCACTAAGAGTCTTACTGCACAATTACTATCCAGGTTTTCTATAAACTGATCAATGTACAAGTTGTAAAGTCAGAGTTAGAACAGTGTGGAACTAAAGTGGCCTGTAAAGACGGACTAGTGAGTAGATGAGTCTCCGTGTTCGCTGTGAGGACGTTTAATGTCCCCGACAACCTCTGTAGTCTCATTCAGACACTCGTTAGTAGCAGCTAACTGTTGTTAACACATGAAGAGCTTCAGGATTAAACTGTGAGACATTTAATGATGGATTTTATGTCATAGAACAAAACATGTGAACGAATTTCAGACTTAAAAACAATCACAGACTTGTGTGTGAAATTGTGGGATTGTCATAAAACAAATCGGCAATAACAATGTAACGTTAGCGAGCTAGCTAGCATCAGCAAACTAGTTGTGATTGTTTTTATATTGCTTGTCATAATTAAAATGGACTGTGATACATTAAACTGAAAGTCAGTTGTCATAACTGGTGGTCGACTGATGTTTTTTTTCAGGGCTGATATCAGTAATTAAGGAGACGATAACCGATAATTGGAAATCAAATTGTATTTCTAGTCTGAACACTGAAATCATCAGTCAATCAGTCACTTCTAATAAAATCAAATGTAAATTATTATTCACTTACTTCTATTGTGTGTTTTTACAGACAGAAGTGTGTTTTTCTGAATGACGGTTTGTCTCATTTATCCACAACAGCACATTGCTGGTTACCTGGATACTAAAACTGTCTGTCACCGCCACCTGAGGGCTGTGTGTGTGTGTGTGTGTGTGTGTGTGTGTGTGTGTGTGTGTGTGTGTGTGTCAGAGAGAGTGACAGCAGCTTGAAATGTTCTCATCAGATATATATATTTTAAAAACAAATGGAATTCTAAACCAAATATTAAGATTTGAGAGTAAAAATCTGAACTTTTCTCTTTTGAGTGACGACATGTTTATCTCTTTATCTCAACCCTGAAAATCTACAGCTCTTCAAAGATCTGATTTTTTTATTTTATTTTATTTTTTTTTTTAGATTTTGTAACTGCAGTTGAAGTTATTAACAGATGCAACACGGTGGCTTTCGGGCGTGTCGCTGCGAGCTGTTTTTAATCTGGCAGCACTTTGACAGCGTTTGTTTTCATTCACAGGGCGCCGTTGTTGTTGTGTCTCTCTAATTTTTGTGTAATCCTGCTGAAAATCAATTGAAAAATATATATATGTCAAATCGTAACCTCCAACAATAATGGAAACCTTCGATGTCCCAGACTGTACTGTATGAATTAAAGACCTCGGTCAGTTCTGGGCTAACCAGGGATTTTTTGGAGAACGGGGCTTCGAAAACAACAACACTGACTTGCTTTGCCGTTGGTGACACGTTGTACCATTAACTACCAGAAACTTCTCCAAAGTTCTGCCAACACGTCGCCGTCTGATGCTGTCAGCGCATCAGTGACGTAACTACGGACTCGCTTCAGAAAGACAGCTTCGACCCGCCTGTCACGCCCACTTCAGCGCTCTCAGCCAACAGGACGCCGCGGCAGTGATGCTACATGACAACAGCAGCTGACAGGGTATTGTCTGACTGTGTGTTTGTGTTTACATCAGCAGTCTTCTTATTCGGCTGGTGGATGTCGGAGCAGCTCTCACTGCCGTGTAGTTCTTATTGAGAGAAACCTGCTAAACAGACAGACTGAATAGACACAACACATATATATACAGGAGACTGAAGCCTGTTTGGACGTCCTTCTGCTGAGACGAAGCATGTGGGAGGAGAGCTTCGATACAGAGCAGTAAGTCACCTCTTCAAAACACCGGGGACACTTTTCAGGTTTTATGTGATATTCAGACTGAATCTGATGTTTGCAGCCGTGACTGTGACTCTTCCAGGACCACGACAAGTTCACTCTATTGATCTGTTTTTCTGTTTCTGCTGACAATCGGGGGATATGTTGTAAAACAGAACAAAAGTTGTTTCGGTTAAAAGAAGCAATCCATAAAGCATAACCATAATTCATTTTTTAAAGGTGCAATATGTAAGTATTTCAGTTGAAAACTTACTTACGTACAGTTCCGATGTTTTCCAACTATTTGTATTGTGTTGAAAAGTTATGTACTGAAGTTAGCATGCTAACCAGCTAACCCCCAACAGGTCACAGCTACTGTGCTTGTGGTGTAAACAAAACATGAACAACAACACTCTTAGTAAGCTAACCGAGCTAACTAGCATACACCAGCTACAGTTAGAATCAGTTCCTCATGATATGCCGCCTTATTGTGAGTAAGCGTTGGACTACAAATTTGACAGGTGGTCAATTCTGTCATAATGCACCTTTAAAACATTTAAGAGTTTGTGTTGCAGAGAAATCTACTGAAGTTAGCACGCTAACCAGCTAGCCAAAGCGTGTCCTGGTCGAAAGCCTCTAGGCTAGTGGTGTAAACACCATCTGCTAGCTGCACTGCCAACCAGTTAACAGCAGCTAGCTAGCACAGTTGGCAGTAGTTATTGGTTACTGTGATGGTGGTGAATTTGTGATGTTTAGAAGAGGAAGAAGTAAAAACTGTGCTCTACTACCAACTGAAAAAGTTATTGGTTAGCTAGTTAGCCTAGCTCTCTAAATGTAGATTTGTCACAGAAGTATTTAGCTAGCTAGCTAGGTTAGCTATTTCGCTGAGCTTCTGACATCAAAAATATCTTGATGTAAATGGTATAATATGGAACTGTCAAAATCTGAGTTCCTGTTATACGGATTTGCTAGTTAGCTAATGTCAAATTTAACAAGACTGACAATCTGCTGGTGTGTTTGGGTCATTCTTGCGGAGAGAATACAGTTTGCAGTAGTAGTAGGTTTTATAAAATGTGCGTGTCTCTGTGTGTCTACATGTCGACCAGTGAGGTTGGCGGTAAGCTCGACTACTCGCCGGTGTCCTGGCGGGAGTATTATGACGAGATGGAGGACGTGAACGTGGGGCCGGCCGACAGCAGGGACGTCTTCAGGATTTATAAAGCAGGAAGTGAAGGACCGCTGCTGGTTCTGCTGCATGGAGGAGGACACTCGGCTCTGTCCTGGGCCGTCTTCACTGTGAGTACCTGTACAGTCAGCTGGTTGACTAAAAGTCTGACAGGTTGATTGATTAACGGCGGCTACATCCTGAATAATATCTGTGTTTTTTTCTGTGTTGCAGACAGCCATCACCCGCAGAGTGAACTGCAGGGTGCTCGCCATGGACCTCAGGGGTCACGGTGAGTAATGTTTGTCTTGCAGATTCAGTCAGGTTTAAATTATTTGTTTCTGAGATAGTAGACTGTGTTTGATCTGGTCTGGTGGCAGTTATCAAGTCAGGTTTCTCTGCCACTGAACAAGCGAGGAGTGTTTAATATCAACATATTTTATCAGTCTGGTTTCTGGGTTATCCTTAATTTTCAATGTCTAATACTGAATTACCAGAGACATTGAGTTGTGTTTTTACAAGATTTGTTTTTTCTTTATTAAGGTGACACCCTGGTTCGCCAGTCTGACGACTTCTCAACTCAAACTATGTCCAGGTAACAGCAAACTTACACGTACTAACAAAAATGTTATATTTCCAGCTTCCACTGATCCTTTTGCCTCGGATAAAGTGATTATTAACACCTGCATTTGAAAGCGGGTACTTCATGGAATAAGTATCCCCTAGTATATAAAGTCAGTCAATTTTTATTTATCAAACATTTAAAAATTGTCAGTAGTTCCAATCAAAACATCCTCAAACCTAAACAAATTAATAGATCACCAGTGACTCCACAGCATACCAGCTTCAAACATACCAGACTTTTGTCATATGGGTGCAGATTGGTTAGTTTTAGGATGAGATTGATGTTGATGTTAAAATGGTTGACTTTTGGTTTCACATGGTCTCTTGGGTTTCTTTTCCCTGCCCATCCGCCTGACTTCCTCCTTTGCAGCTGTAATAATTACAACAGCCACAAAACAAGAAACACTAAAATGTGTCTTACTGAGCAGCTTGTGCTGTCGACCTATGGTTGTTGTCTGATGAGGTCAGATGACGTTACAAATGCTGCCACTCCATTAACCAGTACTGTTTCTACCTGCTGCTGTCCTGTTTGCCTCCCTTCAGTGATGTAGCCAATGTGATTCAAGCCTGCTACGGTGAGACTCCGCCCCCCATCATCCTGATTGGCCACGGAGTTGGTGGAGCGATCGCAGTGCATACAGTCGGCAACATGGTGATCCCGACCACCGTGGGCCTGGTGGCTATAGACGTCGTGGAGGGTAAGACAGCGAGAGTATGAGCAGCACACGTACAGAAACATACATCTTGTTTTATAATCGGGACATTTTCTTGTCGTCCTCTCCTCCTGTAGGCAGCGCAATGGAGGCGCTCCACAGCATACAGAACTTCCTGAAGGGAAGACCCAAGTCCTTCAAGTCCATGGACCACGCCATAGAGTGGAGGTGAGCACTTACATTCACACCAGGCCAACACAAACAGTTCCTTCAACCACTGTCAGCGACGACTCAAAGATTAAAGAACTGGAGCACTGACAAGTCTTTTTTCCTCTTTCTAGCGTGAAGAGCGGACAAATCAGGAACCTGGAATCTGCCAAAGTCTCAATGGTTGGTCAGATTAAAAGGTAGGCTGGCAGATTGATTGGCAGATGTCTCATACTGTCTTTCCAGTGTAGGATTAGATCACAGTATGTTCACTTCCTGTCTGTTAGATGTGAGGTGGAGGAGGCCGACACTCTGGAGCAGGCCAGCCCGGTACCAGACGTGGTCGTCGAGCGCAGTGAAGAGTTCTATGATCAGAGCTACGTCAACGACAAAGAGAACGCTGCCTCAGAGGTGAGCCTCAACGAAGGCCAGGTATGAAAACGACCACACAGAAACACTAATGGTAATTGACTTCCATTAATTACAAGTATCCAACTTTCACCCTTATTCATCCTTGATGTCAATCTCTGTGTTATACTGTGCCATTATTGCTTTTCAGGATGCATCATATTCATTACCAAAGAACTTAATATAATAAGTTTACATTGGGACACTTTAAGCCAATCCATTGACTTACATTCATTATAGGATGTCAAATTTTAACATGAACCAGTACCATTAAAATATCAAGTACACTTATTCCAACATGAATCCCAACAACTATGAACTTCAACACAAAAACTCACCTTTGAAGATATAAATGACAGCACTTCCATTGACTTTCATTAATCCTCTTGATGTCAATCTCTGTTTTATACTGTGTTTTATGCTTTCAGAGATGTGTTATATTCATTACAAAATAACTTGTTTTAACAAGTTGTGTCATGAGGTATATGTAATGTGACACTTAAAACCATGTGTTGTGACATGTTCAACAAATCCATTGACTTACATTCGTTATGAAACTCCAAACTTAACATGAACCAGTTCCATTAAATTTGCAAATCCTTTCATTCCAACATTCATCACAACGACAGAAAAACTCACCCACAAAAACATAAAAGACGGCACTTCCATTGACTTCCATTAATCACCTTGATGTCAGTCTCAGACACATCCATAATCATTCATACCTGCAGGAGCATCACTGAAATTCATTAATTTGAAAAGTCTAACAGTGACATCTAAACAGCCCGATTTTCTTCGCCTTCCCTAAGAAGACCTGCCACTGACTTTCATTCACTCCAACGTTTCTGAACTTTTAAATAAAAACACACCTTTATATACATAAATATTACAGCACTTCCATTGACTTCCATTAACCCACAATCATCTAAACACTACCTAAACTCATGAGGTCTATAACAACACTTAATGTGACTTGTGATTCCATTGACTTACATTTTTTTTGCCCACTCCACAGTATAATTTCATAACATGCACACACATGAATGTCTAAATGTTTTCTTCCTGATGTTGTCGACATTATTGTGAAGATTATCAACCAACCACATTGTGTCTCTGTGTGTGTGTGTGTGTGTGTATGTGTGTCAGAGTGTGTACAAGTGGCGTATTGACCTGTCAAAGTCAGAGAAGTACTGGGACGGCTGGTTTAGAGGAACCTCCAACCTCTTCCTGGCTTGCAACCTGCCCAAACTCCTGCTTTTGGCCGGTATGTAATAAAAAGAAAACACACCAAAGTACCAAAGTGTATTCTCACTGGTGTAAAGTGTTACCTTGAAATATGATTTATTAAGTTAACTTATTATTTTGTGCAAGTATTTATTAAAAGAAGTATTTTCACTAACCTGAAGTTGCTTCTGCTTCTCTAGGAATTGACCGACTAGACAGAGATCTGACGATCGGCCAGATGCAAGGTGAGAAGCCGACTCAAAAGTAACAACCGCCATTGTTGTTAAAAGGTTAATCCGACATGACTCACAGACGAGGAAATGCTTTAAGGTTTTATTCACGTATGTTTAGTCTTGTTCCCCAACTTCCTTCCACCGTCTGGCAGCTCTTCAAGACTTGACTCGGACTGATTGACTCAAGTTCTCATAGCAAATCATTTCATGGCGGCTTCTTTCAACATGTAAGCTTATGAGAAAAAGTATTTTTGGGCTGCAGTGTCTCTGAAAGTTTGTTTTAAATCCTGGTGTTCCTCCTGGAGGCTCGACCGAAATTTGAAATTCAGACACATTCAACACAAAATATTTGTTTTTCGACATTTTTAGCAGCCCTCATTTACGTTTCGTCCTCGAGAAAGATGGAGGGAGACAGAAGAAGAGGTTAACGGGACTGATGGGAAATGTAGTCTGAGAGAAACGAAACGCCTCACGCAGAGAAACGCTGTGATTTTGGGAATAGTTGACATATTTCACACTGTGTTTCGACACTGACTGTGAGGGAAAAGGTGACAGGACGTCTTCACACACACACACACACACACACACACACACACACACACACACACACACACACACACAGTCAGATACACCTTGAGGCAGCAGTTCCTCTCCAGAGACAGCTGGTCCTGTCAGTCAACGACCACGCTGGAAGTGACAGCATGGGAGTGTGTGTGTGTGTGTGTGTGTGTGTGTGTGTGTGTGTGTGTGTGACAGACAGTTCACAGTGTGCACCTGTCTCACTGTTCCTCTCCAGGTAGATTCATGATGCAGGTGCTGCCCCCCTGTGGCCACGCAGTGCAAGAAGACAAACCAGAAAGAGTAAGAAGACTGAAACTTAAAGTATTTCTGCTGTCTGTTACTTTAATTTCACGACATTTGAGCATCCATGAATCAAACTGTGTGTGTGTGTGTGTGTGTGCGTGTGTGTGTGTGTGTGTGTGTGCGTGTGTGTGTGTAGGTGGCTGAAGCTGTGGCCTCCTTCCTGCAGAGACACAAGTTTGCTGAAGCCAGAAGAGAAACCAGGAGGTAAAACACTCAGACTCTGTCGTCTGTCGTCGGTCCGGTCGGTCTGTGAACTCTCAGAATCTGAACCTTGTTCTCTCGTTCTGTCTTCAGCTCCAACTCTCTGTCACAGTGACGTCTGCAGGTGAGACTTCAGTCAAACACACACTCGCCACATGAAGCACCTGAGGACGAGGTCACGTTGTTTATCTAAGTAAAAGAACTGATGCTGTTCTACGGAAGCCCAGAGAGGCAAGAAGAGGATTATTTCCTCTGGTGGTCCGAGAACAAAATGTTTTGCTAGAATAAATAATAATAATATCTTTTTTCCAAAGGGAGCAAAAAAAAAAAGCTTTTCATGTGTGAAAATTTTCTTTAATTTTTATAAATCTTTATAAACATTTACAATATTTTATATATTTTCAAAATTATTAATGAAACTATGAAAGAATCCTGTGAGGGAAAAAAAAATATTTCAGAATTTTTTGGTAAAACCAAGTGAATTGTTGAAAGTTTCTTCATGAGGCTGTTTTCTACATAATAGAAACATTCCTCTAAGTCTGATCTAGATAGTTTTCTCTCTTGTGTTTTGCCAGAATAATCTTATATAATCATCTTATAAGATCATATATTTTTTATTTTATTTTACTTTATTATGTTTTATTTGTTTATTATCAGTATTATGTGAGGGGTAAAAAATCTCACATCTTTTTTCATGTCAAATTTTGTTTTGTTTTTCAAGAGAAAAGTTTTTTTTTCATGTGTTTTCATTTCACACACACAACAAAAGTTTTTTTAAGGCTCCTTTTTCTTAATGTTTGTTATTGTAATACTCATTGTGACCACAAGAGGCTGAAGCTCCACCACCTCCTCACCCTGAATCACTCATGTTGTCTCTCAGGGGAGATTTAATCAACACAACATGTGCTGAACCTCATCCTGATGTCTGAGCGGCTTCATGTTACACATGATAATTAATTAATGTAAAAATCTGTTTCTCTCTCTCAGGTGTCTGACCCGTCTGTCCAGAACTGCAGACAGAACACGTCTCCAGTTTTATTTCGCTCTTCGTCCTTCAGCTGCTGATGTCTCCATGTTTAACCCTCCAGATCGTAGACTGACCGTCACTCTGACAGATGTTGTGATCCAAGTTGTTGTAGTTCTGTTGTGTAGTTTGTTATTATTAAACACGCCACACTAAGACAAGAACTCTGAAGTTTGTGTCACTTCCTGTGTCTGAACATGTTCTGTACGAGTAGATAAAACACAAGACGACGTCAACACCGCTGCCTGTGAGTCACTGTCCTCATCATGTATCTTCATCTTGATCAATTTAAAGAATATAAATATGAGCATCAATGACGAAGTGCTGAATTCCTCTCAGAATTCTTACTTTTCCCACAAAAAATTCGAGTAATAAAAATTTCCCCCCAAAAAACAATCCCATAAAATTCTGAAATGTATTCCTTCAATATTTTGACTTTCTGTCCTCAAAATTCAAACTTTTTTCCTTTGGAATTATTCCTCAGTCCTTTAAAAGTTGGATTTTGAACTTTTCAGAATAATCAGAATTCAGAGTTTTTCCTTACACATTTTTTTTTCTTCATGTTAATTAAAAAATAAATAAAAAATTGGAAAAAGTCGGAATTCCAAGCGAAAGAATGTCAAATTTTAGGGAAAAATAACATTGTGACATTCTTCCCACTTGTTTTTTTTTTTTCTAAAAAAAAAAAAAAAGTATTTTCTTTACTTAAAATTAAGATTTCCCACCCAAAAACTTGCCTTTTTTGCCCACAAATCAGATGTTCTGCCTTAAAATTCTTAGTTTTTTGTGATTTTTTTCCCCAAAAAATATTTTTTCAGAATAATCAGAATACAATTTTGACTTTTTCCTTCATAATTCTGACCTCTCTTGAATCTGAAATAGAATGTATGAACATAAAATTACAGACTATTGATTTCGTAAATTAAATTGGAAAAACAAACACAATCCCAACATTCCCCTCGTGTTGTTTTTGTAAAGATAAAGACACCATCAGGCTAAAATAAAAACAAAAACTTGCAATAAAATTTTATTTAAATTCTGTCCTGCATCAGAACACGTGCAACAACTGAAACACAGAAACAACATCGTATTTACACGTGTGTGTATGTCGGTACTTTTGTGTTTGCGTGCACAGGACAACCACACAAACAGACGCTCTGTAAAACAATTAATACCGTAGAAACACACACGACACCGTTTCACACCCTGTTGTTACGTAGCAGAGGAGCTAACATCGCTACAAACACATCAGATCGTCTCTGTCGTCGTCTCTCTGGAAGGAGCTGAACTTTCTCTCTGCGGTGATTAAAATCCTCCCGCAGTTACTGAAATGCATTTGTTGGGATTAAAGTGTATAATCTCAGTCAGATTAGGTGGCTCAGGATTCACCTGCTTCAGGAGAGAGAACAAAAATCACAATATATGGCAAAATATATGGCAGTCGGACTACAAACACGTGATTTGTAGTTTAATGTGGACCAACTAACTTCTTTTTTTTTTTTTACATCTCAAAAAAAAAACATAGAAGAGAGAGAAAACACAGAAGTGAGTGTGAGAAAATAGAAGTAAAAGCAACAAAAGACTCGTCCAGAACCTTCCAGAGAAACAGAGTTAAAGTGCATTATTAACAAAAGAGGCTGAGCAACCAATCAGAACACAGCATCCAGGGAGCGGCGCGCTGGAGAGAGCCAATCAGACGTCATTACTGGCAGTGACACGAGGGTCCCACATCCGCTGACCGAACACCTCTAAAAACACCTAATAATAATAATTAACATAATAATTATAAGTTCTTCTTTGATAAATTATATATTTTTAAGTCCAGTTCTGTCCTACGAAGCGTCGTCACATTTTAAGTGTCAGAAACACAAAATAAAAGCTCACGACTGCAGAATTTAACGCTTCAGAATAAAACACCAGCGCGACAAAACTGCACTTGAGACCAGCTGTAGGAGTTGAAGAAGCTGCGGACGTAAAAACAAAACCAAAAAAAAACAGTTTTAAAGTGTTAACGATGACGTCACTGTAGCAGCTACGCTAACAGTGTTAGCGCTCAGCTGCACGAGCTCGAACGCTGAGGGTGAAAATAAATAACGTCTTCTCAGAACATTTATGGATCCAGACGAGCTGAACGGAGACGTTTCATGTTTCTTCAACACGTCACCTGACTTCCTATCATCAGGAGGAGATGAAGACTGGATTATAAATTCAGGGAGAACTGAATAAAAGATCTGTTTTCTGTTTTCTTTTCATAGTTTTTCAGCTCTTTGGACGATGTTTTATCATTTTAAACAAGTGGTATCGACTCTCTACACGACCTTGGATGCTTAAGAAGAATCACTTTCTGTCCGTTAACTAACGGGTTCAATTTAATTTCACCATAGTAACGCTAACGGCTAACTGTAGCTAGCGGTTCGGGTAACAACACTGAAGAGAAAGTTTAAAAACATAACCAACAAAAGACGTCAAAGTTCTTAAAAGTTACATTTGATCTGAACACAGGCAGACGTACATGTCAGACTTTAAATCCGTCACTTTGCTTATTAACAGACGAGTTCCTAACGAGCCTAACGAGCCTAACGAGGGACCGACGTGCCACAGCAGCCTCAGTCTCCACCAGCAGAACAAGAGAAACGGATCAGACGCGGGTCGAGTTCAGCTCGGCGGCAGAATTTGCAGTCACACAAACAAATCGAGCGGATGAAAACAGTGCAAACATGAAAATAACACCATACTCAATTAAATCCCTTGAAAATAAAGCTTATAAAACACAAAAGAAGTGACTTTAATTAAAACATTATTCACTGAAAATTGGCCAAGACAAGGCGTACAAATCCATCGTCATCATTCATATATTACAGCACATTTACTCTCAGGACCCAGCAGGTTAATTAACTAGTGTTCCAGGTTCTACTGACTGAACTGAGAACTGGGAGGAACGTGAGGAAGCAACCGAAGACGTTCTGGACTCTGAGAGGACGTGAAGTCAGTGACGGCAGCGCTGCGTCTTCATCCAGTCGCCGCTGAGGTTTATTTAATTTGGAGGGTTGATGTCGGATTATATCGAGTCTGCAGGTCGTTCAAATTATTTTTAAAACGAAGTTACGTTAATGCAAACTCGTTCAAAAGGTCTCAATGTTTAATTATTTTGTGTCTTTGATTCAGTTTCAGAAGTGAAATGAAATGAAACAGTTTTCATGGTTAATTGATTCATCGTTTAGTCTGTAAAATGTCAGAAAACTTTGAAAAATGTTCGTCACGTCTGAAACGACGAGGAAAAGTATAAATTCTTCACATTCAAGAAGCTCAAACTGACGATTTTGGCGATTTTCTTCAGCTCGACTAATCAATTAATCAATCAAACACTGATTAGAAGTTTCCATCTTGTTTTTATCTGCATTGTCAACTTGAGTATAACTAACAAAAATTTAAGTGGAAACATAAAAAAAAGTGAAACTGTAAAAAACAAAAATCAAGTTTTGACTTTTCTCAACAAAATTTTGACTTTGAACTTGAAAAATTTCATATTTTTTTCTGTAATTATCAACAAATCGTTTCATAACAAAAAACTCGGTGAATGAATCATAAACTTTTTCTTGCTCCGTCTTCTTCTGTTTAATTCTAATTTTCTTCTTGACATTTTGTTCCAACATCTGCTACAGTTTGATGGAAACACATAGTGACGTCTTTAAATCACTTCTTTTGTACAAAACCAAAGAATAAAATCCATCAAATTAATTTTCTCAGTTTATTAATCGATGAATCAACTAATCATTCTCTAAAGATGAAGTGTTTCCATCTTCCTGCTTTTATGTCTCTGTTCAATTTGAAGGTGAAACAAACAAAATCAGATTTAAAAAATAATAAATTCACAGCTTGACAAACTGATCAATTTTCTTTTGATCGACTAATCAATGAGTCAGCTGATCGCTGCGGCTCTGCTGAAGCGTCGGTCGTCACCGAGCTTCACTCCTCTCAGGTCGTTTTATTAACCAGTGGCGTCGATCAAACGCTGAATGTTCACCGACAAACTTCAGAGTTTAGATTCAGATCATCGGGGTGTTCTGAGCGTATGTACAATCACACAAGTAATCAACAGTTAATCTGCCCGATCAATACTCAATCACATTGAGAACCAGCAGGTGAAGCGAGGAGGGGGAGGGGTCAGTCTCTGCTGCTGGGTGTCTTCGTTACAAAAATAAACGTCTCCTCTGGTATCAAAATAGACGACAATCTTTATCTCTCTTAGTTTTCGGGAAGCTTCACCGGCGCCCGGCGACGCCGCCGCACGCCGGTTTGGCAAAACCGCCTGCGAAGCCGCGCGGCGTCGTGAGTCTGTGGACACGCTTTTCTATTTACACGCTCTGAGCTGAGCAACGCTCGCTGCAGCCGGGAGGCCGTCGCTCGCCTCGTCTCACACGGTGGAGATGTGACACACATGCAGGTTTGAGTAACGCTGAAGTCCAGAGAACCAGCGAGTGAACGATCTGATCCTTGATTGTCAGAGTTAAAGGTCAAGGTTTGTAACATGGCAGCACGAGGCCACGGTGACGGACGCGAGGACGGACAGGAAACACGACAAGGCAACACGATGGACGTGGACAGGGTTCCTACACGACGGAAGACTGAGGAGGAGACTGTGTCCGACCTCCAGCGTCAGCTGAGCAGACACCGGACGCTCCGATGAACACCGTGTTCTCCATCATCTCCGCTCGTTTCAGATCATCCCTGACGAATCTGCTGAACGTTAAACAAGACAACCGTCAGAACTCGTCGTCAGTCGTCTCCACAGTCCGACTTCGCTGTAAAACACTTTGTTCGTAAAGTTCGACGCAAGTAAAACTCAAATAAACTCTGTTCGGTTTAGAACAGACGGTCGTGTTTTCTTTTTGATACAAACTCTCAGAAAAGAAACTTGAAACATCGCAAAAATAATCACACTAATATCTGAGAAGCCTGTCGATGAAATCTAAACCTGACAAAGTGCAATTAAACCAACTTAATGAATCAGCGTTTATTGACATCCGTCTGTCTCGATGAACCGACGTCCAACGAGCAGTAATCGTTATTTTCTCTTGCCAGGTTTTCACAACACTATAAAGGAAACTCATCCAAAGTGACGTCTTTCTTTAACGTGGTGCGATCAGACACCTTCCAACATTTCCTTTAATATCTCAGGGATCCTGATGAGACACATCAGGCGTATTCAGTTGGTCTTTGAGTTTCAACCCGTCATTATTTACACGACTGTTGGGGCCTTTGGTGATGTTGAGGACGCAAACGTGACGATCAGGATCGACAGAGATGTTGTAATAATTTTAGGGTTCTTTCTTACTTTTACGTTCAAACGGACACAAGAAACAAAAAAACAACAGATTCCTCTGATCGGAAAAAATGCTTAAACTCGACTCTGAACTGATCGGGGTGATAATTTGTCGTTACGTCCCGTGAGATCATAAACGATTTAAACATAAGAGGTGGATAAAAGCGTGCGGCGTCTGCTCAGCGGAGGGTTTTCATCGCGTAATGACAGAAACTGTTGAAAGACGGCGGTGCAGCGAAGATTTGTTAACGAGTTTCACACATTTTACCTCAGAATCTGCCTCAGTGGTCGTAGTGATTTCTACATTACGTCAAACTCTTTCCTCAGTTATAGTCTGTGAAGTCCTGCAAACAGTCAGGAGCGTTTCCGTTTGACGCCAGGAACCCTGCGAGGGAAAACATCCGAGGACAGGAAGCGTCCAAACCAAATACTGTCGGAGTATTTTAAAGATAGAAGGCGCCTGGATTTATACAGACAGGCGGAAAGAGAAGAAGAAATAAAACACTGTCGTCGCTGATCAATACTGCAGTCAAACTGTAATACTGCCAAAATAAAATGTCCGAATCATGTGGAGCGCGTGTCCTTTCAAAATAAAAGTCTTCCTTTCCAAAAAACAAGAGTCAGTCACCGTAGACGTCACACACGTCTAGAAAAACAGCGCCAAACAATTTAAAAAAAGAGTTGAAGTAACCACGTGGAATCGTTCCAGGATCAGCAGTTCTCATGTCGAGTTCTGTCAGGTTCTGTTCAGTCGCTCCACCTGAAGACCAGGTGAGAGAATATTCCACAAGCGTCCCGAGACAGGGAGCAGAACAGGCAGAAATACGCAGGTAAGTCTCGACTCTTCGACTGGACTCGTGCTAAAAAACACACCACCGGCTTTCAGAAGCGTTCGTCGTGATTCCTACAGGTTTTGCTGATGAAGATGAGTTTGGATCCTTTTTTTGGCAGCTGACGTCTTCCAGGTCGACCCGGTTTGAATCCAGGTGAGTCTGAGTCGATCACATCAGGAGACGAACGTCGAGAAAAAGATCCACGATATCTGAAGATGAAGGACTTCCTCTCCGTCGCTTCAGGAGTAACAACAGCTGAGGAGACCGAAGAGAAGTCGGGTCGTCTACGTCTACAAACAGCACGAACAGGTTTACATCCTCAGAACCACCTGGTCGGACCGAGGACAGCCACAGGTGAGACACACTGGAAGACACCCATGTTAGCCCAGGTCCGGTCCTGGGTCCAACCGGTCCAAGAGGAGACAATAAAAACGAAGCCAAACCAGGTCCAGATTAGAACCAACACACACGTCCGAAAGAGAAGAGAGCCCAGTGAAGACCAGAACCAGGTCCTGTGTCAGTCTGGTATAATCTGAACCTGATCTGGGTCTGTTTTGGCCCCGGGGGGTTCTGGTTCGGTTCTGTTGGGCTCCTCTCAGGACTTGTCCCCCAGCTGAGACTGCTCCATGGACCCCTCCTCGTCCGAGAGACCCGTTTCCACGGTGATGACCAGGGACGCCACCGAGGCGCTGCTCGCCATCGGCTGCAGCTCGCCTGGAAGACAGAAGACGAGGTTCTGTTGAAAGACTCGACCCAAACAACACTCCAGTCACTTTAAGCCAGATTTAAACTGACTTTACCAAACGAGTAGGGACCGGAGTCCAGAACCAGAACTTTAAATAAAAAATGTCAATAAAGGATCTCTGAACAGATGGTTCCCATAGAAGAAGAGAAATGTTTTGTTGTTGTGACGTTTGATCAAGTGTTGTGTGGCAGAATCACCACCAGGTGTCAGTGTAACACCATCAACAGTGTGTGTGTTACCTGTGTGTGTGTTACCTGTGTGTGTGTCTGTGGTGGCCGTCACTGGGCTGTCTCTCAGGGTGTCGGGGTCCTGGTAGTCCTGCGGGAGTCCCACCCGCCTCACGCCGGGGTCCAGCACCACCGAGGAGCCGCCCTCACTCAGCGTTCCGTCGCTGGACGCCCCGGACACCACGGCCTCCAGCGCCAGAGCCCCGACTCCGCCCACGCCCACCCCACCGACCCCACCAACGCCGCCCAGGGCCAGGTCGTAGTCCAGCGGGAGGTCGTCCAAGCAATCCGCGTTCAGCTGTAGACGAGAGAAGAAGAAGACGGGACAGGGTCAGACTCTTGACTTTTTGCAGGTCTGAAAGTTCAAATAATCAAAAATACTTCAGAGTTCAACAGGAAACAAAAGACTTAAATTAAGTTTCTCAAATCTGCCCGGAGTGAACCCTCCTCACAAACAAATCAATAAAGGATCTCTGAGGATGTTGGTTTCTGTTTCTTTTGAGCGTTTTCAGAATGTAAAGCACGTTTCAGCTGGTTCTGAATTAAACTGGTTGAAATTGGGCCACTTTCAACAGCTTCTACTCTCCGATTGAGATTTTCAAGTAATGACGCAACGCTAAAAACTTGTTAGTTCATAGTTTGAGCTCTTATTTTGATGCTAAAGTGTTCAAACGACATGAATCTGTTAACTGTGAAGAGTTTAGTCAGATATTAAAGGGTCTTGGTGCTGCATCAAACACAAGTTAAAAACATCCTCCCGTGGTTCCTGCGAGACTCACAGCGATGCCGAGAGCTTTCAGGATGTTCATCTTGCACATGGGACACGTGCGATGATCCAGCAGCCACGGATCCACGCAGCTCTTGTGGAACAAATGTCTGCAGAGAGAGAAAACACAGAAGAAGAAATCTGTTATTCTGTTTTCAAACGTTAGACAAACTGCTGCGGGAGAAACACGTCCACATCTGCTTTCACTTTGAGCTGTTACACAAGACCACAAAGAATCTCAGTAAACACCCTTTTTTTTTTTTTGTTTTGTTTTTTATCTCATGGAACTTATTTTGTAATCTGGAGCGTAACAACCGCCGTCTTCAGGACAAACAGAACGTCATTGTAGTCACAACCTTCTTCTTTCCACACGACCCCTCAAAGATTTTTCCGTGTTATCAGTAGAAACAGTTTGTCCTGAGCTGAACTGGTGTAAACAGAGAGCTGCTGCCACTGTGTGATCACATGGAGACAAAGAAGAAGACAACAAGTACACAAAGTCCCTCTGTTCACAACCAGGATCACAACCAGGATCAAATACTCAGGTTTTATTTCATGAAGCCTGTTCAGGAGAACAAAGTCTTCTTCCCTTTTTTGTAAATGTGATGATGTTGAAGTTTTAATCTGATCTCAATAAAAGGCTGAAAAAAGTTTACTGCGAAACCGACACGTTGTTTATTTTTACATCTTCATCATTCTTCCGTGCAGAAAAACATCAGGATTTGAGACTTTCATTTTCAGGGGTTCTCGTTCTCTTCTCTCTTCGTTCAGTGTTTGAGGTACTTTTTTAATAAAGCTGCACTTTCTTCAAATACTATAAAAACACCAAACGTCGGTCTGTTGTTCTTTGGGAATGTCTGATATTAAAAGCTACTTTATGTTCCTTCAGTCAGAACCAGATGCAGTCCTTGTGTTCTGAGTGTTCACCTGCAGGGCAGGATCCGGACCACGTCGTTGGCCTTGTAGCCTTCGATGCAGACGGCACAGTTGTCAAAGTCGGCCTCCGTCTCCTGGTCGCCCTTCCTGATGGTTCGGACCTGCAGCTTGCTGATGGCTTTCTTCGCCGCGTCGCCGAGACGCCGCTGTGGGACGGAGAGAGGAGGAGGTTACATCAGAGCGTACAGTGTGGACAGAAAGAGAAGGAATATTCTGACATTTATATGTGTTTTCTTTTGAATGGATATAAACAGGAACATGTAAACAACAACCTCTCAAATCAAATACATTTTATCATTATATCTTATTTCCTCAGTGGGCTTCACGATCCGTCCTCAGACCCTCGACTGAGTGAAACCTGAGGAGAACCAGAGAAGGGATCCGTCTCCCAGGACCCGTTTGTGTGTTTGTGTACCTGGTTCCGGTCCCGTGCGTTGGCGTATCTGAACCTCTGGATGTAGTAGAAGACGAGCCAGGCGAGCGAGATGATCATCAGCACGATGAAGGAGATGGACACGAACACCACCGACGTCCGGCTGACGTACTTCTGCAGGTTCCTCGTCCCGATGGTGATCGTCATGGTGACCGTCACGTTGCGCTCCAGCAGCGACGCCACCTCGCGGCCCTTTGGCTCCGGGATCATGATGGCGACGACCTCGCCCGTACCTGGAGAGGACGGAGAAGACCCGCATGATCAAACTGTGTTAACTTTTATTGATCCGTGTCATTTTTCTGATTGTGAGGTGAAAGCTGTGTGTTTCTGCAGGCTGATCATCGATCCAGTGAAAACTTCCTCCTGATCACTATGACGACCAGCTCCTCGCCCACCCACCACAGACCGCCTCTCTAAAAATAAACAGTAAACCCCGGCGTGGTGATGACGCGTCGCTCAGCCCGAGTCTGGATTATATAAGTGACTCCTGATCACCGTTCAGATACTTACAGAGTGATTATTGATCTACGATCAGAGAGCAGAACTGATCACAGACGTTCATCTCCTCTTGTTTTCATTCATATCAGAGCTGAAGACTTTGTTCTTCACTGTGCTGGAGCTCAACACACAGCAGCACATCTAACTGAGCTGTTATTCATCTCTACTGTTACAAATATCCTGAAAATTGTAAAAATGTAGGAAGTAAAGATTCACCAGTTTCATAGAAGTCGCTTTGTTTTTGTTTTAAAACATAAAAAAACAACCAGTAATAACATAAAACGGTTCCATGCAGCTTCTTCCAAGTCCTGAGATCTGGAAACCCTTTTTATAAAATTTGAAATCTTCACTGTAGCTTCTAAGCTAACGGTGTTAGCGTGCTCCACATCTGAGCTTGACCGCAAATAACATCTGATCAAATCAGTTTGAGACTTCGATCACACCAGACGAGCTGCACGGAGCCGTTTTGTGTCCTTCTGGCTGCTTCAGTTGTTCAGGACGACGCTGCCTCCTGGTTCGTCGATGATCTTCACGCCAACATTAAAGGTTTGTCGGTGTGTAATCTGAGAGGCGGTCCACACAGCTATCAAAGATCAAGTGTGCGTGAGCGAGACATTGATCCCTGGGGTGTATTTTTAGGCAGAGACCGATCGATTCTGTTGTTGGCTGCTGTTTGAAGGGGTTGGAGAGAGTTCAGCGTCGGCCTGGAGGGAACTGATCCAACACCAGAGTCTCACGTCATTTATTAAACCCTCCATCTGTGATGAAGCTTCTGTCTCTCAGTGAGCTGAGCTTTAACGTGCTCAGTCTGATCCAGATCACATGAATTCACTCGACTGTTGCTGATAAATATGACATACAGTAATCAATTGTTTCCCCTCCTCCTCCGAGGTTCAGTGAGGATGTTTCCGCTGAATCAAAGCAGCCGACACACGTTTCCTCTTCACACCTGCAGCCGGTCGTGTTCACGCGTCTCCGTGAATACAGACGGCGTTGATGTGCGACGTGTTTCCATCGGCGGCCTCAGAGAGCAGCGGCTGGCGGCCTGAGTCATCACCAGCTGCACGCGCTGACCTCTGACCTCTGATTAACATGCGTAGGCGCGAGATCTGTTTCTAAAACATGACAAACACATTTTTACTTCTGCTTTTCCGTCTGCTTCTGCTTTCCTCCTCCAGGCGCCTCATTCATCACTTTCAGTCTGAGTTTCCAGAAATCACACCTGACCGCCGACACAGACTAATTCCTGGTTTTACCAACAGAACAGCTGTAGATATAAACAAACAAACCTCAACTGAAATAAGCAGTTAAATATTTATTTAGAGGGTTTTTCTCTCTATTTTTTACTCAAAATTGACCAGAAAAAACATGGTGTTTTTCTCTCTCTGAGCCCTCGAACAGCAACGTCTCACATTTATCTCCTAATTCAATCACACCGCTGTTTCCGTCTACATAGAAGAAGAAATGCACTTCCAGACATCACTCCTCTTCTGAGATGTTAACGTAGGTTAATGTTGACTTCTGATCACTTTTTGTACATATTACATGTTTTTTATTTAACATGTTGTACTGCGAGTGTTGGGTTTGGGTGTAAATCACAATATTGTCCAGCCAAAATATCCAAATATCTTAACAGTGAGATAAAGTTATAGTTAGATAAAACTGTCCATGTCTTTGTCGCCTCCCATGATGGTGTTTTATGGTTGTATTTTCAGTTATCTAATAAGCTGGAAATCATTGTCAAGTAACAGACGCTCCTGGGTGCTACAGTGAAATATAGAGTGAGCACCAAAAAGATATTAAATAAGATGTTTAGTGCAAAGAATGAATTGTAACCAGAACAGAAGAGTCGACAACATTCAGTCTGTCACTGGTTCACGACTCCAGTAGACTTTCTTTTCAAAATAAAAGCCAGAAGATGCTGTAACAGCTGTTCAATATTCAATATCCTAGAAATATCACATGTGACACCAGATAGTGATATTCAATAATATCTAATATCAGCCTCTCTCAGACGTGAAACCTCGACGTGTCAGTGTTTGTAACAGAGTGGAGGTTTGTTGTTGTGAGCAGCTCTGAACTAATCTGTGGGATGAAGTGAGGAATGATAAACCCGGCTGATTCCACACACACACACACACACACACACACACACACACACACACACACACACACACACACACACACACACACACACACACACACACACACACACGGTGGATTAACACTCATTCACAGCTGACGGGTCGGACCGGACCGGTGAAGCTCCTGGTCCTGATTCTGCTCCAGCACCTCGTGTTTAAACTCTCCTCTTAAAAAGTTCCTTGTTCATGTGTTTTATTTAAATACTGAAACATGTTGAAGGTTTTTCTGCTAGAAAATTGCTTGATGATTAATCAGTTAGCTGTTTGGTTTCTAATATGTCACAGAATGGTGAAAACAGGTCGAGGTGACGTCTTTGTACGACTGCAGGACCTCAAGATATTCAGTTTAGTGTCACAGAGGAGGAAAGAAACCAGGAAATATTCACGTTTAATAAGCTGGAATCAGAAAACATTCACTAACTTTTATTAAAAACTACATGAATCTGGGATGATCTGGGTAAACGCTGGCTCCTGAACGCAGCACAGATTCTATTTCTGGGTGAAATGATTGAACGTGTCTGCAGAAAGACTCCCGGGAGGTTCAGTTCGGACAGAAAACGACCCCGATGCTGAGAAAGCTGATTTAAAGCAAACAGTGATTCTGAGTGTGGGGACGTCCGGGGATCCTGACGGAGTCTCCAGCTGACGGAGAAGCAGCCGTGAGTCTGTTTGTTCTCCGACACACTGAATAACAACAAGCTGAGACTGGAGGAGCTACTACGGCTCACTTCACTCTGTTATGTAACTCAACACTTGATCGGAGCTGCTGACAAACACGATCCGCTCAGCGGAGCGTTTCATGTCTCGGATGTGGACACAGTCGCTCAGGGACTCCCCTGGATGTCAGCGAGCAGGAACACGTCCGACATGTGACTGAATCAGATGCTGTTACGACACAGCAGCACAGCAGGACGCCGGTCCGGCCCTGACAGAGAGCTGCAGTCAGCAGTTTGTCTGCTGGCACCAGGAACTGGTCTGATAACCAGTTCAGACAGACTGGGATCAGTTCAGGCCGCCGGCTCGCCTGACTCAGCGCTATTCTGCAGCTCTGCATTATTCTAATTACTGATTCATCTCCATGTGTCCATTAATAGCTCATCTATGAAACGAGCTGACAAAATGTTCCTCATTAGTTTCATGAGATCTTCAAAGTTCATTTTCTGTCCGATATGTTAATGAACTGTGTCGTGATGTGAGAGCAGACTCAGGTCAGGTTTCACTATATTCTGACTATCTAAAGACAAAATCATTCAATTCAATCAATTAAATCAATTTACAGACACTATATAGATTTTACGATGATGCAAATGATTATTAGTTGCATCTAATAAATGCATAAATCCATTCTACTGATTACTGCTCATGTAAATCACAAAATATAGTATTATTCATTGCAACTTAATAATCTAGACTCTTCTCTTGTATCATATTACTCAGTCTGCTCTGCTGAAAGTAAATGTTAGAGCTGCAGATATGCAATATTCTTATTAGTGATCAGTCTGAAGGTTGAGTTCTTCTATCATTCAGTAAATTACATCTTCAAATTTCTTGTTCTGACTGACAAACAGTCAAAAAGGGAACCTGAAAATGAAATTTATTCAACTGAACTTTGGTGCAAAGTATCAGTCACAAACAGAACAGAACAGCCCTCGGTGATAAAGATACTAATCTGTCACTGGTCTCTTCAAAACTTCAGCTGCTCAGAAATAACCTTGTTATAAATGAAAATAGAGTCAGAGAAGAATCACACGACTGTTTGGTGTTGAGAAAAATATCACATATGATCGCAAATACTGTGATATTCGATAATAACTAATATCGACCCCTACATAGTTTTCATCTACAATCATTGTGGAGGAAATTTATACCAGCTACAGCAAAAATCAGTCGATTAGTTGTCAACTATCAAATCAAACATCAACTATTCTGATAATCACTTAATCTGTAAAATGAGTAAAAATCCTCTGATGCCAGCGTCTTTAATGTGAATATTGTTTTGGTTTTGTTTTCTCCAAGTTGTTGACCAAACAACTAATCAATTAATTGAGAAAGTCACCAACTGATTCTCAGTTAATGATGAAAATGATATCATGATATGTTTAGGCCTTATCACAATATTTACCTTGATATTTTTGAAATGTTCACAATAATAATCATCAGTATTAAGTATTTAATGACTAAGTGGGTAAAGGAAAGTATTAAAATGAGAGAAGAAATCTCACAGGTATATAAAATGGCATCACATAACTGTATCGCAGACTTTAAGACAGGTAATAAACAACACTTTTCACGATATCCACGATCTCAAGCGATAAACAGTCAAGTCGAGACATGTCATGTCAACATGTCAAGATATCGATATGTATCGTATATATCGCCCGGCCCAGTTTAGCCTGACATCTGTAACACTGCGCACTGTAATAATAATAATAATAATAATAATAATAATAATAATAATAATAATAATAATAATAAAGGTGCATCAGTTACCTGGATGGGGCATCGTGATGGTGTCGTTAGCATTAGCAGACCCCACGTTGAAGATCACCACGGCCGAGGCGTTGTGTGCTGCTGCGTGGCGGATCTTGTCCTTGTAGGTGCAGTTGCCCCGGGCTATGAGCGCCACCCAGGCCCCGGCCTGTGCGGGCACAGCGAACCGGGTGTTGGGGTCGCAGGCATGGCGGTCGTGCGGGGCTGCGGGCAGGACCACCACCCCCTTGGCGTCCCGCTTCGGAGAGTGCTCCCCGTACCGCCCGCACTCCGTCTTCTCGGTGCGGAGCTCCGAGGTGGCCGGGTCCACGTAGGTGATGTTGACGAAGGCGGTGTACCACTCCTCCCGCTCGGCCACGGTGAAGTCCAGGCACAGCAGGTGGACGAAGCAGAAGGAGAGCAGCCAGGTGGAGAGGGCCAGGCTGCGGCAGGCCGCCACCAGAGAGCCCGGGGCCATGGTGAGCCTCCGCGGTGAGGGCGAGCCGTCGGTCGGTCGATCCAGTCGGAGGAGCGCAGACGCCTACTCCTCCATGACACCAGCCGACCGACCTGGAGCTTTACCGAATCCGCCTTCCTCGTTAGTGTCGACGCCCTCCGCGCTCCGCTTCTCTTCTCGGCTCCTCTCTGATCTCGTCTCCGTGTTTTCAGCCGCTCCCCGCCGCCGCTCTCAGGCCGCCGAGCAGCGCTCTCACGTTAGCCGACTCCATTTCCAGCACAACAAAAACACCCACGGGACGAGCCCGCGAAACAAAACAGCCGAGGGTACCAACCGCCGCGATGACGACACGAACAAACCACCCCGAAGTGATAAAACAGCATGCAGTGAAATTACTTTTCCACTAAGTTATCAGATAATAAACGCTGAATGTTTACAGCTAGCTAACCGCAGCAGGCCAGCTACACGGCTACACTGCTACATGCTACACTGCTTTGTTTTGACTGGGCCGGAGCGGACCAGTGTGAAGCTAGCGCCAGGCGGACACAGCACTTCCGGTGGCTCAATCTAAAATAAAAGCCGTTGTTAACTGATTTAAACGCTCACACTGTGAAGTTAGCATCTTAAATTACTCTCCGCACGATGACATAAACCCAACCAATATCACATGTCTGTTATTAAGGCGCCTCATCGATTAGATCTTACAAATGCGTGTCCGTTGTACTTTAATTTGAAGGACAGAACGTCGTGTTTCCGCTGTGCGCCTGTGTGATTCTGTCTGACTTGACGCAGCCGTGTGTGTGTGTGTGTGTGTGTGTGTGTGTGTGTGTGTGTGTGAGATCATCCCGAGCGGCGCCACCTGGCGGCCCGGCAGAGACACTGCAGCTGCTGCACGGCCGACAACAAAACAACACTACATGGCTTCTAATCTGACAGAATTAAAGCTTTAAATACACCTTTTGATGCTGTAAAAAATATATATGTATAATAAAAATGAACAGCGGTACACAAAGTGTTCAGATTTGTTGCTATAATCTATAAAATACTTCAGCATCAGCAGAGAAAAATACTTAAAATACCAAGAGTGAAAGTCCTCATGTCTGTATCATTTCACTGGATTATCATACCTTATTATGTTGTAATAATGCAACATGGATTTATGATCTTATTTGCCTCTGAGATGAGCTGGAGTGGAAGTAGAAAGTAGCATAAAATATCAATATTTAAGGGAAGTAAAATATACTTCATTAAATGTAGCAGCAATGGTAATATTGTTGATTAAATTAAAACTGATACAATAAATCGTGTTTTTTCTCATGTCATCTGAATGCTGCATCGTTCACTCCTTGGATGGAGTTAACGTGTGGGCAAGACGACATTTTATAAATTTATATATATTGTTTTTTTTTTAAAGGTGCCATGTAAGAAGCAACAGCCTGTTCTGGTCTGACACTCAACCATCATTATAAAACACAAAATGAGACACATGCAACAAACCTTAGGCA
Organism: Acanthopagrus latus; assembly: GCF_904848185.1. Taxonomy (NCBI): domain Eukaryota; kingdom Metazoa; phylum Chordata; class Actinopteri; order Spariformes; family Sparidae; genus Acanthopagrus; species Acanthopagrus latus. Next base: position 2,692,172 of record NC_051048.1, on the reverse strand, counting down.
GGGTTTTAATCCAGCATAAGAGTATAATACTGTGTGGTTCTGAGACAACATGGGCCCCCTACAGGTCTGATGGTTCTGATCCGGCCCAGCATCAGTAAACTTTTGTTTCAAACATTTTTATAATTGTCATTTGTTGCAGAAACATGTTTGTAATCAAACATCTGCAGCGACAGTGAACAGCTGAGAGGATCGTCAGGAACATTCACACAACATTCACATCTTTATAAAACAAACACACACTTTACATGATTAAAACAAACACATCTTAAAATAAAAACTCTAAAAAAGATAAAGTGTCAGTGTGTCGACGACCCGAAGCTGCCGTCTGGAGGTCGGTACAGTTTGGGGAAGGTGAGGAGCTGAACGCCGCTGAAGGCGAACTTCCTGCTGCCCACGTTCTTCTGCACGTTCTCCATCCTGCAGCCATCCCTGCACACACACACACACACATACAAACACACACAGACGCGCACACACACACACACACCGTAGAAAGACATGCACACAGTCAACAGTGAGTGCTTCATTGGTCCTTGAGTGCTTCAACATTCTGTTGAAAAGCAAAACAACATACACACACAGAGACGCAGGCATAATAAATTAAAGGAACAGGTCACCCAAAAATAAATAATCCAGTCTTCTTCTCCTCCCTCCATGATGATATAGTCAGGTGAAGTCTCGTACATTTCTGGAGCTTCACAGAAAAACAGAGTTGCAGCATTCTGCAAAACAAAACCTCCCCGGACTACAGTAGTAGTTAAAATATGTATACTTTGTTCCCAGTGTTCCCAGTCTGTGCTGCTCTACTGGTATTTGGCCATCAGTATAACCAGGCTGAGGATGAGCCAAACCACCAGCAGGTGAGAGGTCACCAGGAGGAAGGCCACCGGGTACAGGTGTCGTCTGGGAGCTTTAGGGGCCAGACACAGCGGGACCCCCGAGGGAGGCTCCCCGGGCTCTAACCCACAGACTGTGAACCCTGACTGGGCATAACAGCCCAGCATCTGCCCCAAGGACAGACGAGACCTGGAGGAGTGTGTGTGATGAAGAGAAGAAGACAGGAAGAAGAGAATAGAACGTGATGGTGAAAGAAAAAGAAGAAGAGAAAACAAGGAAACAGGCGTAAAAACAAAAGAAAGGTTGAACTGAGAAAAAAATAATAAGAGGAAAGGAAATAAGGACAAAGGAGGAAGGTGAGGAGGATGAAGTGAGGAAGAGTGTGGTGGTGAGATTCAGGGTGTAAACGAACCTCCTCATGCAGTCCAGGGCGGTGCTGAAGTGCTGCTGGCTGAGTGTGTGTCGCTCTCTCAGTAACACACACTGCTCCAGCGTCACCGACATCGCTGTGCGGTCCTTCGCGCTCTTACAGCTCGTCAGACGCACGCCGTTCACCTTTCGACATACCTGAACACACACACACACACACACACCATACACACATCAGGAGAAACATTTCTCTCCGCTACTCGGCTGAGCAGGTCTCGTACAGACCTTCCACTCGTCTTACCATCGCAGCAATCCACAGAACCTCCACGTTCTTCCGCTTCCTGGTTTCTAAGCTGCGATCCAAAGACGACAACAGGTCCGATAGTGACTGGATACCAGCTGACAGAGAGAGAGAGACACGCTCAGTCTGACTGACTGCTTCTTCTTCTTCTTGTCAGCTTCATTACTGCATCCTTCTTAAATCCCACAAGAATCTCAAGATGTTTGTCCAAAAATATTGCACAGAAATTCCTAAAAAAGATTTTATGGCTTCTCATTAACATATGTACATCACCGCTAACACTGGTGCATAAAATAAAGAATCTCCAGGGACTGAAAACAAGTTAAAACAATCGTGAGTCTCACCCGTGTGAGGCAGCGTGTCTCTCAGACTGTGACAGAACGCTCTGAGACGCTCACAGCTCTGTTGGTTCACTCTCTCCTGCAGCGAGCTGTCGCCAAACCTGAAACACACACCAAATGTTAAGTTCTGTAAACCAACACGTGCATTTATCCTCAGGACGTCTGCAGGTCACAGGAGGTCAAGTGTACATCTGATTTTTCCACCACAATGGTCAAATCTTTGACCTCAATACTTGAATCACTTGTCAGGCAGCAGTGGATCGATCATGATAAAGGCGATACTGATCAATATGTATGTCGTGTGTGTGTGTGTGTGTGTGTGTGTGTACCTCTCAGCCAGACTCTGCTGCTGGTTGATTCCGATGTTGAAGAGAACTGGATGAACTCGTATCAAACGTCCCTCTCTCAGTTCCAGGGGCAACGACCCGAAGGTCTCCGGGGGCAACGGGACCTCGACAACCAAACTGCCCCTGAAGGGAGATCAAGACCGGAGATCAGAGAAAATATGGATACAGCATCGGAGGCGCTTAAACTTCCAGGATGAATGGATCTGACAGAGAAGAAATCATCCAGCACAGTTTACAGACACTTCCTGGTGGCTTCACAAACACACACTGTGCTGAGGGTGTGTGTGTTCAAGTGTGTGTGTGTGTCTCACCATGCTCCCCTGAGCGTCGGCAGCAGGTCGTCTGGTTGTTCTGTTTTGGCCTCGGTGACAGTGAACGCAACACTGCTCAGGTCAGCCACGCCCACCTCCATGTCCTCCAGCATCCCCACCTCGTCACCTGACACACACACACAGTAAGTCTATATACAGTATGTAGAGCAGGTTAGTGTGTGTGTGTGTGTGTGTGTGTGTGTGTGTTTGTGTACCGTAGGTGCTGAGCAGGCCTTCAAACTGAGCCAGAACTCCGACAGAGTGAAGCTGCTGCAGGAAGTCTTGATCCTCCAGACCTCCGTACAGCTTCAACACGAAGCCACACACCACTGCTGACAGCTGAGACACACACACACACACACACACACACACAATTGATGATTGATGGAGATAAACTGATCTGATCCTCCAGCCTGTGAGAAAGATGCCTCACCGCCTGGCTGAAGACAGCGTGGCGTCTCAGCATGATGTGTGCCGGTCCCTGAGCGACTGTCCCCGTCACCGCCCCCTGCAGGACCACGAAGGTCATGGCGGTCCGGGCCTTATCCACCGCCTCACGCACACAGTCCCTGAGAGTGACCACCAGGGGGAGCAGCTGCTCCTGCCAGGAGGAGGCCGAGGAGGAGGACGGGGAGGCTGGAGGAGACGGACCAGTTCATCACCACAGTTACAAATGTAACCCAGTCAGCGTCGTTTTAAAGGTTCATTTGAAGTTTTGGTTAAATACTGCTGTGTTTACTTTGTATAAAGTCTCACCGGTGTTCTGAGAGTTTGTGTCGCCGGTGGTTTCCTGCTGCTCTGATGATGTCATCTCCTGTGGGTGGTCCTCCCGCCCCTGCAGCCGGTCACCCATGGCAATGATGCAATTGAGGCTCATGGCGACGTTCGCCCACGCCCTGTCCTACACAAACACACCTGTGTTAATTTGACAATAATCCCTCAAATGTGGCAATCAAACATATCATGCCTGTACACAGTGTGACCCATCTATATGTGACGGCCGACATCAGTCAACTGATTATTCACTCTAAGTAAAAACAAATGAAGATCACAACAACATCAACAAACACAACTTGCCCATTCCTCCTCGTCGTACTCGTCCTGTTGCCGTAGCGAGGTCTGCCCCTCCTGATTGGCTGTCGCGCTGTCACACAGCGACCCGTTGCTGTGGGCGTGGCTGCTGGTGCCGTCCGAGCGCTGGCTGTGGATCAGCAGCAGGGCGCTTTTCACCAGCTCATCTTTGAGCGCGTGAACAAACAGTTCTGTCTGAGTGAGAGGGAGGGAAACACGTCATGTCACGTCTCTGTGTCGTCATGGTGTCACCTGTGTTCTTCTTCTTCTTCTCTCCTCACCTGCTGCGTCAGACCATCCAGAACCTGCTGCAGCCGGGTCACGTTCAGCTCCAGAGAGACCGACAGCAGCTCCTCAGCCAGCCCGAACACAAGAGGCTGCAGCTGGGCCACGCTGGACAGCAGCTCCCTTGCTCTGGAGCTCTCATCACGGGAGTACGAGACAGAGCTGAGGGGGAGGGAGGGAGGGAGGGAGAGTTTAACTCCATCGTCTTCAGATTCTCTCTTCTTCAGATATCCCTGCTGATGTTTTCAAACCTTCTGACAAATAATGTCTGAACAAAAAGTCACGTGTGTTCTGATCCACAACACAGCTCCACTAATCCTGACAGAGATTATAGAGATTATAATCCACAGGCAACAATATCAAGAGAGGACACGCACACACACACACACACACACACACACACACACACACACACACACACACACACACACACACACCTGTCTCTGTGGTTGGTGTGTTTGCTCAGCAGTCTCTTCAGTCCTCCGTGTTTGAAGGACTGATGGTGATCAGCCGGAGCTCCGACTGTTATCACCTCGTACCAAACACCTGGAGAGAGACGCTGCTACAGTTAGAGACGTGAACACTGAAGAAGCGGAGTAAAGACACGACAGAGGGTGAGGAAGAATGTAAACAAGGGTCATAAAAAGAAGAAGAAGAAGAGGAGGAGGAGGAGTTTGTACCTGTGCTGTCAGGACTGGTGACCTCCATCCTCTGTGAGTGCAGGTTGGTTGGAACAAACTGAAGGTGTTTGTCTGATTTGCTGCTGCTGGACTTGAAACAGGACGACGCTGCAAACAAATATAGAAGAAACATAAACCAACAAACTCAAACTACTCAATTCACCGTTGCTGCTTACACCCCCAAAAAAGCTAAAGTTTGATGGTTTGGCCCTTTAATCCACCTCACCTGAGAGTTTGTCGAGCTCAGCGAGCGTTTCCTGATAACAGCCAATCAGGTGGTTACAGTGGTTGATGACATCATGGCGGAGCTCGTTCCAGTGAGGTGAGAGGTCACCAAGCTCCTTCACTTCCTGGATCCTGAGGAGGACGAACACAGGCTGTTTTTTTTCTGTGCCCCATAAGCATCAACATTGTGAAAGAAGCGTCTGGATTAATGTTTTTGAGCCTCACGACAGTAAAACGAGCAGAATTTGAGCCATTCGGTCCAATAAAACTTTAAAGCCTCGGTACAGGAGACAAACACAAACACCGACCTGCTCGTGTGCTCGCGTATGAGCGCGCTCAGTAGCTGTTTGGGTAAAGAGAACGACAGCGGCGTCTCTGACATCTGTTCCCGGACCAGCAGCCATCTTTGATCCTCTGTCTGAAACCTGTACACCTTACACACCTGAGCACACAACACTGCACACACACACACACACACACACACACAAAGGTAATATTAAAGAACATGAACATGTATTTATCCCTCTGAAACCATAAAATACAGAGAGTTACTTCCCTACAGAACCACACTGTGATGGTGTTTGTGTCTCACCTGCTCTCATCATCGGACTGTTTTCTTTGTCTTGGAAGGAGCTGTGAAGGCTGTCGCACAGCGCCGGACACTGAGGACAGGAAGATGTATACAGCAGGTGAAATTAGAAAGAAATACATCTCCTTCTTCTTGGCCTCATTCTTCCCCTTCAACCCTCTTGTCTGTGTTTCCTGTGATGCAGAGTTGACCCGGACACACAGAGAGGAGAGTCGAGGCTGAAGGGAACTTTCTTCCCCTTCTTGTCTCACCTTGTGTTCAGGAGGAGTTTTGTCCTCACTCTCTCCCTCCATCTGCAGACGGGACACCTTCACCTCCCCGACCTCGTTCACTCCATCCATCGTCCTGATGAGAGGAGTGAAAAGAAGAGAAGAATAACTTGTGATGTCTGGAAACACAAACCTGTCTGAATGCTCAGGAAGAGGTTTACCTTCAGCAGGACAATAAATTCTCTCCTGACTTAGACTGATTTTTTACTTTTACTTCCTCTTCATGTGCATTTTTTTCCACTCAGTTCTGTTAAATATAGAGTTCAAAATTAACTACCCTAACAAGAGATACAGCTATATAAGTAGCTCCCTCAGATAGCCACTTCGCTTGACTAGTGAAATGATAACTAGAGAGAAATATTAGCATAGCTAAAAAGCTGACAAACTACATGAAGGACAAATTACGGGGGACAAAATGTGGGACAAAGCTGGTCGTTGCTGTTGTGAACGTACCATTAAGCAGAAACATGAAAACTAGCAAGTGAACGCTAAATAGAACCAAAAGAGCTAGCAAAGACAATGCTAACAACAAGAAATAAAATAACTAGCAAGACAACGCTAACCAGAACAGGATAGCTAATGGGAATAATCTCACTAGAAACAACTTAATAACAAAAGCTAACAACAAACAATGTATTTAACAGGAAAAAGTTCATTAGAGGAAGACAACTAGTGAGATTAAGCTAACTAGAAACAACAATGACTAGTAGGACAAGGTTAAATAGAAACAAGATAACTAGAGAGACTTTGCTATAGACAGGATATCGAACAGAAACAGAACAACAAGCAAGACAAGTTAACTACATACCAGACAACCAGAAGAGCGAGCTAACATGTGTACCTGTATCTTAACTCCTCTACCAGCACAATGAGATATCCAACTCTGTTATGTGATGTTGTCAAAGATCATCACCAAGACAAACTGAAAAGAGAAGAGAGACCACACTCCCTCCTGTCTCCTCTCTGAGAACATATCAAGCAGCAGCATGAAGCTCCGTAACTGCCAACCTGTCCCAGAGGTATGTATTAACAATCGGGCACACCTGGATGAAGCGTGCCAGCATGGACACGCCTCCTGACTGACACTACACAGATCACACCTCACACTCCTTCTGTCCACCCTGTCTCTGTCTCAACCTCTGAAGGTGTTGTCATGTAAAAGCAGGAAGGGACTGATGTTTCTACTCTCTGCGGAGGTGGAGCAACACACTCCCCATCTCACTTCCTCATGTGGCAACAGGTAACCAGGCAACAGACAATCAGGTGACATTGACAACTGTGTGAAACCTCTATGAGACTTTCATTCATATCACTTGGGAACAGAGTATGGAGGATATGTATGGTGGTTAAAGATGAATACAGTAAACCTTTCTGTGTTTTCAGATTCAGATTCAACATTTAGGAGGTTTCACGTTTCTTGGTTGCCTCTTAAACAATATAAGTAGCTAGATTAAGCTAACTAGAAAAAAATAACAAGAAGGACAAAGATTACTAGAAACAAGTGACTCTTAAGACAAAGCTAACTTATGAGATGAAAGGTAGGACAACACTAACTTCAAACAAAGCTAACTACAGACAAGATAACTATCAAGACAAAGCTAGGAACAAAACAGCTAGCAAGAAACCATAGAAGACTACACAGAAATACAAAATTAATAGCTAGACAACTTGACCTAGAGACAAGATCACTAACAAGATGAAGCTATGTCAGCTAGAGGAGCTAGGAGCTGTTTTTGCTGAGAATTAAGCTAAAGGAAACGTGAGAATAACAGATGTGATGGATGAAAGAGGAGGTGTGTTACCTGAGGCTCATGGAGATGTGAGGCTCCTTGGACCTGAGCAGATCTCTGATGGAGAAGGAGGTGAAGCCCAGAAAGCTCCTCTGAGAAAGAGAAAGAGACAGAGACAGAGAGATGTTTTTATCTTACATTAAGCTGGGACATTCTGATGTTTTGGGCACATTATTGCTGCTCTAATCCAGATATAATCCAGCTATGAGACGTGTCCAGACAGTGTGGAGTCGCAGCAGACTATCTGTAGGAAGAAGCTCCTTGAAGAAACACATGCGAGCTCGTCGCTGCCTCGACTGAAGAGCCTCACATTACATGCAGGATGAATCAAACTCCAGGTTACATAAAGGGGCTGTCACACAGGTTTAATCTCCCTCTAAATGTTCTGTAATATTAATTAATAAATGTCCCATTCTGTCTGACTCACACACTCACACACACTCGTCAAGGCCACACACCAAAGATCGGCACAGTGAAGGCATTAAACTCATCACTCTGCTGCCATGAGGATAATCAGAAGCTCAGAGGATTACCTTGATGAGTGAAAAGCACTCATCAGCCAACAGATTCACTCACAGCCACTGAATGTTCATCAAACTGAGCTCAGACACACACTCAACTTCTCTTATTCTTGTATTTCTAATGTCTTTATTTCATTCTGGTTAAACGATACTGATGTTCAAGAGAATTTCAGATTCTTTCTTCAGCAAATAACCCCCAAATTTTCTGCTTCCACCTTCTCAGACATTGTTTTCTCCAGTAGAAGTTCAGATACAGATAAAAACAAACTCTTGTAAAAGTAGAAGTTCTGATCCATCTTGTTTCCTCCAGTACAGTAACAGAGTTCAGGCTCTGACATGGACTCAGAGTATCAGAGTAAAAAGTCTCCCTCTGAAGGACATTTGTGCTCAAAGCTAACTGAAGCTCACGTCATGTTAATAGAATTCAAAGACTATTAAAATTAAAGGTAGAATCAGTAGGATTTGTCCCAGCTGTTCCTGAACGCACCTCATTGTTGATTGTTGAGTCTCATTCCCGGGACGTCAAATAGACGTCTGACTGAGGAGGTTTCCAACATGTACCCGACACAAAAGCATTGAAATGAAAATGATGAAACTTTCTTTACTGTATTTTGTATCAATTAATTTATCAAATGTTGGAACATTTTGGGGAATTTCACTGAATGTGGACATCTCAGATTTTATGTTTTGTAACAAAGCAACAACGGTTTGATTGTAATTGATTTTCTTCTTTCTGATCTATTAATCAACTCATTGATCACCAACACATTCCAATGTGTGAACGTCTCAGCTGTCGTGTCAGCGTGACATCCTCAAACACAGAACCACCGTCAGACAGAAAGAAACAAACAAATAGGATGTCGAGATGTTAACATCACACACACTCACACACACAGTTTCCTCATTTGCAGCTGAAGGTTTAGGTAACACACGCTCAGTGAGCTAATCTGTCTCACTGAGTTCTTGAACAAAACAAGAAGCTTTAAGATTAAATGTTAATCCCAAACACACACACACACACACACACACACACACACACACACACACACACACACACACACACACACACACACACACTCTACCTGTCCAGCAGAGGAGCTGTTCTCTCCTGATGGACAGAAACATTTGGTGCAGGTGATCATCGCTTTCTGCATCTCCGGAAATAAATTTAAAAAAAAAAAAAAAACAGGAAAAAAACAAAGAAACAAAAAAAGTTTCCTTCCTGTTTACTTCCTGTTGTGTTTCCTGTTTTCTCACATCAGCTGATCCATCATTTTGATAATAAACCTCACAAGCTGCTTCACCGTCTGCAGGTTTCACAGTCGATCCTGCAAAATAAAAGCAGGCTCTTCTTCTGCTTCACGTAACAAAAATGTCGAGATAGAAAACTAAAAAACTGTTTAAAAAATAGAATAAAGGGAAAAAAGACGTAAAGCAAGAATCTGTTCAAGACGTGTGTTAAAATAATAAAGTGTTAGCGAGCTTAAAAATGTAGGATGCATAGACAAATAAATGTACAAAGTTCAATTGTGCTTTTAAATTGAGAAACTCCAATTTAGAGAATTAGAGTTCAACATGGACTTTATTCTTTTATCCGTTTACAACTCTTCATCAGTCTGAAAGTGCTCCTACTTTGTTCTATAAAGTTTGTCCAAACCGTCGTAAGCTGATCTTTGTCCTCCGCTCACTGCTGGGTGCTTTTATAAGCGTCTTATAACCAGCAGCTAGAAACAATTTCATATAGTTAGATTAGGAAATGTTGAAGAGCTCAAGTCGTCTTCAGAAACAGACGACGAGCAGAGCGAGAGAGGAGGCCATTTAAATTCTACAGCACCGTTATAGACACACTGCTTTCAAAACAGCTCTTTTCTTGTGAAGTAAAATATTTTTCATTAAACAAAATGAGAAAAAGTTTGCAAATCTAAATTTTTACTGCTCCTGAACGCACCGTCGGAATTAAATCTTATTCTACGATCTCAGAGAGTCAAACAAACGAGCGAGCCTGAAGTGAAATCTGTCGCCAGCTGCAGCTAAAAAACGGTTTCTCCTGCTCTCTTCCTGCCACATAATGGATTAACAGACAGTACAAATGCAGACGAAGAAGAAAGAAAAGCGACAACCAAGGAAAAAGAAGAATCCGGACAAAATAATCCATTAACGCTGAAAAAAAATCCTGTGGTCGTCTCGTCTGCAGCAGACTAACACACACCGGCCCAGCATCTCTCCGCTCCCTCCATCACCTTTTCCTCCTCCTCTTCGGTCATGGCCGACAGGATTAAAACCCCGCTGGCATCATGGGAAATATGCAGATTAGCAAAGCGCCCGGTGGGCAGGTCGGGGCCGAGGGGCACAAAGGAAAGAGAGAAAAGAGGAAAAAAAAACGGAAATAACTATTTAACTAAAAATCTCTTTCTCTCTGTGGCTGTCCTCGTTTCACCTTCCCTCTCCCTCTCTCTCTTTGTGTGTGTGTGTGTGTGTGTGTGTGTGTGTGTGTGTGTGGAGATTAACTGAATTGAGAGAGAGAGAGTGTGTGTGTTGGAAAGCTACCACCACTGGTATTACACATGAACACATCCTTTGCTCTAATCCTCTTATATACACTATTTTACAGACACACACACACACACACACACACACACACACACACACACACACTCACTGCGGTGTGTGTCGTCGGCTCCTCTGCATGGTAAACGGTAACTTTGATCCTGCTGTGATGGTAGAGAGGACAGTCGCCACAGAAACTCACTGATGTCAGAAACACACCGTCATCATCCGCCCCCTGAAACACACACACACACACACACTTTTAAATACAGCCTGATGTTACTAAGTCTATTGTTTGTTTGTGTGTGTGTGTGTGTGTGTGTGTACCTGCACTGCCTCAGTACAGCAATACTTCCTCAGTGTGTGAGTGTGTGTGTCGATCACTGAAACTTGAATCTGGACTCTGGCTGCCACGGTAACCACACCTACAGAGAGAGAGAGAGAGAGAGAGTGTGTTGACATAAGATAGTGTGTGTGTGTGTGTGTGTGTGTGTACTTGGATAGTTTACTAAAGTAGAAGTATTAATACCACAGTCTAGAAATACTCCATTACATTGTATACACGTCCTGCATTCAAAACACATTAAAGGGGCATTCTGTAGTTTTAGAGAAGAAATTCAAACTCAGAATTTTAATATTTACAACATTAATGACACGTTAATTATTCAAACTTTTTCCATCAGTGAATAAACAAACTGTTCTCAGAGAAAAATATGGTCCCAGAGCACTGTTAGAAACTAGAAAGGTGGCAGGGTCCGCCACATATCAACAAAGTACAGCAGTATAAAGGGTCCTTTATGGTCAGTTTGTGTACTCAGTCATGAAAACAAGGACAGTTTGTTTATTTAGTTTGTTTGGACAGAAATGAATGAGTCAGTGAAGAACTCTCTCTGCTGAAAACATCAGAGTGCTCCTTTAAAGGAAAACCAGTTATCATACTGTTACACTGTGTTAATATTCGGCGGACCCTGCCACCTGCTGCTGGCTAACTGGTCAGCATACTAAATTATATATATCTCTTCGATATAACATTGACGCTGTTATTTATTTATATTCTGTTGATGATAACAAATGATCGTGTGTGTGTGTGTGTGTGTGTGTGTCACATACCGACCCTCAGGTGCAGTGGAGTGACTTTAGCAGCAGGTTCAGCTCCACCTTGTGGCAACAGAACAACATTACATCAACACACAGACTGAAAACGCTGCACTCTGAACTCTGATCAAACATGTTGAACAGTCACAAACAATTTATACGTCGATGACTAAAGGTTAGAAAATATCCTGAGACAAACATCTTCTAGCTTTAATTAGCGTGCAAAGTGTTTGTTCCCTGGAGTGTGAACCCGTCAGTCAGGTCTTGTTTGTCTCAACATGTTTATGAAGATTGTCAGTCATCCAAGTCTAATAGATACAGTCGCTTCAGCTACTGTGTGTGCGTGTGTGTGTGTGTGTGTGTGTGTAAAGGTTCAACTGGCACCAACTTTTCTTGTTTTGTGTGTTTACTTCTGCAAAACTCAAGAGGAAGTAGATTTCGTGCCCGACTGCACATGTGAGGTGTTTTCTAAACTCTACAAGTGACTGCAGTGTTTCCTGTGACGACTCTAAAAATATCCGCAGCACTTTTTACACTTTCAGAAAATAGACCTCCAGTCAAGGTTCACATACTTCACCCGAAAGCATAAAGATGAGAATACACATGAGACAGACTATTCTTGCTGAGTAACCTATATTACTCTTCTTATCTGTTAAGTTATTAGACACATAAAAACAGAAATTATCACTATATAACCAAATATTACAGCTTCATTGGCTGTCACACCAAACTGACTGACAGCTGTTTAAAGATAAGAACTACAACTGCATGACAAGTACATCTTAATTATTGATGTTCTCAGAAGACTTTATTAGTAATCAAAGAAGAAAACTGATATTTAAAGTTACAATCTGCTGAATGACAGAAATAATAATACATACATGTGTTTTCTAATCTTTAAACTAATACTGACCTGCAGCTGCAGCATCCTCCAGGCTCTCATCCCCCCCACAGACCGAGGCCACGTGTGTGTGTTGTTGGGTGTGCTGGGCGGTGTGTGTGTCGATGAGTGTGCGGAGGTGTGTGATGCGTCGTCTCAGCATCTCAGTGTTGGCATCTCTCAGGACCTCGAGCCAGGAAGTACAATCTGCAGAGCTGCTGCACTTGATGAACACCCGAGGGTCGCCGCTGTCAAAGCCTGGACACAGACACACGGACACACACACACACACACACACACACACACACACACACACACTTTGTTTAAACGGTACAAAATGTAAATATTCTACTTTAAAACGTAAAAAAATACTAAAATTATCAATAAATAACAGTTTGGTCAGAGATGTTTATGAATCTGAAGTTAGCATGCTAGCACACATTGCGGGCATTCTCAAGGCAGCTAATAGGAACACTAGCTACACAGCTAACTGAGCTAATTAGCTAATGGCAGCTACAAAGAGTACAAAAAAGAACAGTAAACGATAAAGAGAGGAGAAAGAACCAGAACAAAACCAAATGGAAACAAAGAGAACATGAGTGAACAGGAACCAACAATAAAGAAGCAAAGTGGAACAAAAGAGAACAGCAGAGAAGAGAAAGAAACAGAGGAGAACAAAATGAAAGACAGCAGACAGGAACACAAGGGAACAGAGGAGAACATGAGGGAACACAAGAGAACAAAGGGATGAGGGCAAAAGGAACCAATAAAGGAGCATATGAGAACAGAGGAGGAGAGAAGAGAACCGAACAGAGAAGAACAGAACACAGCTGAACAGAAGAGAAAAATAAAGGAACAGAGAAAGGAACACAGAACAGAGAAAAAGATAAAGATTTGAAACCGAAAAAAACAAATGAGAGCAGGAGAGAATGAAACACAACACAAACGAGAACAGAAGAGAACCAGCAGACATCAGGGTGTCGGTGTGTGTTACTCACTGACGGCCAGCCGTCTGTCATCATCTGGAAGCTTCATTACTTCACATCTCTCCAGCAGCAGAACCTCCTCCAGCTTTCCACCCTGCGCACACACACACACACACTTTGGGTTGATGTTCTCTCATGTTACAGAACACAAACACAGGTTCCACCCCGTCTCCACCTCTCTCACCTGCTTGTTGAGGATGAAGAGCAGGTTCCCTCTCAGCCGACAGAACTTCTCGCTGAGATCTGACACAGAGGAGGATGTTAGAACACACTCAGAGGAACCCTTACGTTCTATTAGAGGCTGTTCTTCTGTCGGACACACAGACGTTCCAGGAAGTAAAGTCAGAGTGAGTCAGGGGGACGGATATAGATGGAGACGGTGAAGGGATGAGGGCTGCCGAGGAGCCGTGGAGCAAGGCTACCGAGAGTGAGGGGAGAGAAAAGAACAAGGGAACGGCAGGGAACAATGGAGAACAGAGGAGGATGGAAAAAAAATGAACACAAAAGAGGATGGAGGAGAGTAAAAAAGACAAAAAGAAAGAAAAGAACAGAACAAACATTAGAACAGGACAACAGAAAACACAAAAGGAAATACAAGAGAACAGAAACGAACACGAAGGAGAGTGGAGAACGCAGAAAGAACCATGGAGAACAGATAAGAGGAGGATGGACGACAATGTAAGAGAACCAATCAGAACAGGACAGAACAAAAGAGCAGAGAACAGCAAAGGATACTGAGGGGAGAGAGAGAGAGAGAACTGAAAAGAAAAGAACAGAGGAGACGAGAAGTGAACAGAAAGTGACAGGAACACAGTGAAAAGGTGAAGTAGAAAACAAAGTAACTGAATGAAGTAGAACAGAGGAGAACGACAAAAAACTAAAGTCAACAGAACACAGAGGAGAGGAGACCCAAAGACAACAGAACCAAAGAGTATAAAAGAGAAGAGACGGGGACACGAACAGAACTGGGCAGAACCTCTCTCCTGTCGTCCCACTCGCAGTGTTCCTTCTCTCTGGAAGTTTCCAGATGTTTCCTCTCTGGACAGAAACAGCAGCTGTCTGTGGTTCACCCTCAGCTTCATCCTCTTCATCTTCACTCATCTTCCTCAGGACACATCAGCTGTCTGCTGGCTCCATCATCATCACCCTCAGGGTCTGAGTGCAGTCACAGAAGAGTACAAATACATGTATATGACAGCATTATGAGCATGTTACCAAGAACATGGAGGATGTGTCGTCACTGTTTCTATATAAAAGTATGATGTGAGTATTTTTGTCAGATGAAGTTTACAATAACTAGCAAAAAACAAATAAATGAACACTAAGACAGGAACAACTCATTCCATTATGACACGACACCGGCTGTGGACGCTGCCGTCAGTTAAAATTAAATAATTTAAAGTTTTAATGAGCCGGACTCAGGCAGCCGTTAGCGTTCAAACCGTTAATGCTAGTTTGTTGACACGAGTGAAACCTCGTTTAAAACAACCTTAAACGTCATAAAACGTCTTCATGTGACAAAGAGTGAACATAAATCAATAATTTTAATATTGTAAGGGTTTAACGGCAGCTCTTACCGGCAGAAAAAGCAGGTTTCTGGGCTCAGAATCAACTTGTAACCGTAGTTCAGTCTGAGAGGAAGCCATAGTTTGAAAACCACTGGACTGCTCAAGTCTCGCGAGAGCTGCCCGTGCTCCCGGCTGCGCTGCTCACGGAGCACCACAAGATGGCGGATTTGTTCAGCGTTGTCCTCCTTCGTTTTTTCTGTTTCAGTTTAAAGTTCATCGATTACATTGAAAACGGCGTCAAATTCATTGTATATGTGCACATGTCTTCGCAGTAAAGATTATTAGGGTTCTGAAATATATGAAAACAACAAAGTATTTAACTTTTTTTGCGGTTTAATGGGATTATAAGTGAAAAAAACACACCTAGACATACGAGTACTTGTACTTTACTTTTCCTTGAGTGTTTAATATATATTAATAATTGTATGACAGCTGAAGCAGCACTTTTAAATTGAATCATTATTTATTATGAAAAGTTGATTCTGAAAATCCCAAAACATATAAAAGTATAGAGCAGATTCTGTATATTTAAAGATACATATAATTTACTGTTAATCATACTTTTGATAATTCAGTACAGGATTGTAGCAGCAGTTGTAACGGTCATGAAACCGCCCACCACACCCAGAGAGCCGTTTGTTTTGGAGGGTAGATAACAAACTGAATGAGGCGGGTTAAAACATTTGAGGTTTCAGGGCTATTGTACTTTTCTGGGTCGCCTTTTTTTAATGAATTTAAAATGTTTCTGACTTGTATTCAAAGACTATTCATGTGGGAGATCTTAATTAATGCAAGTTATCATTCAACACCATATATTGTCTTCAAATATTGGGGGAACATTTAACATCACTGGCCTTTTGCTTTAATTTTTTTTTTATTTATATCTACATCTTTATTTATATTTGTGAATGTGACAAAGCAAACAGTTTGAATATAATGTCAGTGAGTGGATCTGTCAGCTCAGCTCTTTGTCACTTTCATATTTTGGCGCTGCTTGTTTTCCCGCCTGTGGGCGTGGTTTCTATTGTGTGACGCGTCGCTCTCGGCCAATCAGGTGCACGCAACGGCACACTACAGTTTACAATGAGCACATAAATACAGAGCGTGCCAAGATTGCTAAATCATTCGTTTCAGAATATCCGAACTGAAGCAAAAATAATGCCTGAACCAGGAAAAGCACCGAAGAAGGGCTCAAAGAAGGCCGCGTCCAAGGTCTCCAAGTCCGGCAAGAAGAGGAGAAGGACCAGGAAGGAGAGCTACGCCATCTACGTCTACAAGGTCCTGAAGCAGGTCCACCCTGACACCGGGATCTCCTCCAAGGCGATGGGCATCATGAACTCGTTCGTGAGCGACATTTTCGAGCGTATCGCCGGTGAGTCCTCCCGCCTGGCGCAGTACAACAAGCGCTCCACCATCACCTCCAGGGAGATCCAGACCGCCGTCCGCCTGCTGCTGCCCGGGGAGCTGGCCAAGCACGCCGTGTCCGAGGGCACCAAGGCCGTCACCAAGTACACCAGCTCCAAGTAAACGGCTGCTGACAGCCGGCAACACAACGGTCCTTTTCAGGACCACGCACTCCATCTGAGAGCCGCTTCCTGCTACCTCACTGTCAGTCACAGGATGTGTGTATCAGTCCGACATTTTTAATGTTTTCTGTAGGTTTGAGTGCAGATCAGACTACTCAACAGAATAAATCTTGGGTTAAAATGAAAAGGTTCATGTATTACATACTTTTTGCAACTTATGTCACGGTCATCCAGTGTTCACATACAGTCAGCCACTTTTTTTTTATTTTTTTTAAAAGGTATTTTAACAAGTCTAATGTACTTTCATCAGGGTTCTAGTAGTTGGAACAAACTGACTAAAGACAGTACAGGATGTGTTTAAAATCATGCACTTACTGTGAAACTTTTCTAGTATTGGCAAATATTCAGTTTTCAAGACAAGTTAACAGAAGCAGTTGTGACTGTCATGAAACTGTCACCACTGTAGAAATGTACTGCAGGACGCCATGTTGCATTCATGCATATTGTCACAATTTTAAACTAATTTTGACACATTATTTTCAAGATGACAGCAGCAGTGGTATTGTGACTCATGAAACCTCCCAACAAACTCACTGACAGTTTGTTTTGGAGGGAAATGCTCTGAAGACTGAACGAGGCGGGTTAGAATATTTGATATCAGACCTGTTGTGTTTTTATGTGTCGCCTGTTTTTTAATTTAAAATGTTTTTCTCTATGTTTGACCTTATTTGTACACCTGGGCCACTGTATTCTCTCTGATGTTACTGGTTTAAACACAGTTTGTGCTGATTGCTTGGATTTAAAATACTCACTGATGATAGAACTGTCATATAAAGTGTTCAGTGAAAGGCTCCACAGGTCATATGATCAGAGTCCTGTCTGTCTCAGAGAGATGTTCGATTATCTACACACCACTTACATGTGATGGGCGCTACATTGTATAAACAGAAATACATTGATTAAAGTGAGTTATACTGTCAAAATAAAAACATTTTCAAAACAAGAACAGACATTTTAAACTCATTAGTTCTGGTTATCTATATTCAAGATAAACCTCGTTTCCAGATGAAGCGATGTGTGTATTTGACACCACCTGGCAAATGTATCATGTTAGAATAAATAAATATTAGTGACCTGAAAATAAAAACATGTTTAAAAGCAGCAAAAGGCCAATGGAAAGCTTTTATTATTGTGATAATCCACACTGAGAATTAAATCGACCATTTGATGTCCAAAGAAAGTGACTGTCTGATGTCGAGACGTTGTTAAAAAGTGATAAAAGTGATTATTATAGGTGTGACTGGATTTTAATTTGAAAGGGATGAAAACATTGCCAGCGAACACACTTTTGTGTCTTATTCTGAAAATCCTAAACAGCGCGGAGCAGGAGTGCTGCGGTAAAAACATGACGATGAGACCTGCTCTCTCCTGATTGGTCGATCACAGCAACGACCAAGCGGACCAATGAGCGAGCAGCAGTGTTTCCTATATAAGCTGAGCTGGAGGCGGTGAAAGGGTATTCTTCTTCGACTCTCAACAGAAACAAGCAAGAAAATGTCTGGACGTGGAAAGACCGGAAAGGTTAAGGCCAAGGCAAAGAGCCGCTCCTCCCGTGCCGGGCTCCAGTTCCCGGTGGGTCGTGTCCACAGGCTGCTCAGGAAGGGAAACTACGCCCAGCGTGTCGGTGCCGGAGCCCCGGTCTACCTGGCCGCCGTGCTGGAGTACCTGACCGCTGAGATCCTGGAGTTGGCTGGAAACGCTGCCCGTGATAACAAGAAGACCAGGATCATCCCCCGTCACCTGCAGCTCGCCGTCCGCAACGACGAGGAGCTGAACAAGCTGCTCGGCGGAGTGACCATCGCTCAGGGAGGCGTGCTGCCCAACATCCAGGCCGTCCTGCTGCCCAAGAAGACCGAGAAGGCCAAGAAGTAAAGACCCGGAAACCTTCACAACAAAACGGCTCTTTTAAGAGCCACCCACCTTAAACTAAAGACAAAGGTCCTCCAGTACTTTAAACAAGGAAGTCAAATGTTTAACACAGATTACAGGTTGAATTGTTTTCTGATCAGTAAGTACCTGCGTGACTGACATGCAGGTACTGGTTCTACAAGTCAGACTAGTTTTATATTCATTAGTGTACCAGGAATTGATCTACATGCAGAACTAGTTGTATACAGGTCAGGAGGTGAACTCAAACTCCGTATGAAAACGTCAACATAGTATTTCTACCTGGACTACATGATCACTTAAGTTACTTTATCAGATACATTATGATCTTTAGATTTCTACTGATATGAATTTTATCTGAGTTTTATAGTATAAGTATAATTTGAAGAGTTGTGGGTGTCGCTGATTAAATCGCGCGTCAGCCTTAAATTAAAATTAAAAATGGCGGCTCTTCCTCTACCGTTAGTAAACACGGTGACGTCACTGCTCAGGGTGCCTTCAAGCGCCAAAATTTGAACAATCCGGAGGATTCAACAGTGACTGTTATATTCCTGTCATTTTTTTGTTTTCATGAATTTTGTATGGATATCTTTTACTTGTGACTAGACTATATGCTAAACTCAGAACTACTACTAATACAGGATGACACCATAAACATAAATTTAATGACAGCAGTATGTATTCTTAGAACTTTATTGAATCAACTGATTTAATTACAGAACAAGAAATAAAGAAACCAAAGACGTTAGAGGAGGGTTTACTTACCTGCACTTCTGTGGGTGGTTATTTCTTTTGGAGGATGTCTTTTCATTTTATCTACTTAATCTTATTTGTTGTAAATAAGTGTATATTTTCTGAAGAAGTTCTGCACAGGAAGCTTTTACACATGTACGTATGTATCTTATGTGTTTATAAAGCAGCATTCATGTTGACATGAACAGAAACATCTCTTGTTTAACTGACTTTATATACATTCATTAAGATGTTTATCGCCTTCAAAATAAAAGCTTGTTCAACAGTTCAAACACTGTACTACTTCGTTTTGCATAGTATTGATCATTGTTCCTGAATCAAACACATTTTTTAACTGGTTATTCTTGCTGTACAGAAGCTGCCCGGTCACATACCACTAATCGCTGCTACAAGACACTCATGTGCATATGTGTAGTGTGACTGCCAAAGGTGACAACACACCCATCAACAGTTTGTTTTGGAGGGAAACAGACTGAAGGCCTCTTGTGCTTTGTGTCCTAATGTATTCTCTTTAAACGTGGAAGCAAATGTAAACAAAAAAAACACACACATTAACTTGTGTTGATGTGCGTTTTACCTTCAAAACTAAACTTCAAGACTAAAAGATTTTAGTTGTCAGCAACATAGTAACTGACTAATGTTGGGGCCTGATGTTTAGACCTGTGAGGAGCACGTGGTCTCAGCTCGTGTTGAACCCCTTCCTGCAGATCAATACATTTTAAAAACAGTCTAATAAATTCAGGCGTGATAATTAAGGAACCTGCAGCTCTTAGATTAAATATGTGGCTCTTAAAAGAGCCGTTGTGGTGTTAAACAGATCCGGGGTCAGTTTAAGCTCTCTCTCCGCGGATGCGGCGGGCCAGCTGGATGTCTTTGGGCATGATGGTGACCCTCTTGGCGTGGATGGCGCACAGGTTGGTGTCCTCGAACAGGCCGACCAGGTAAGCCTCGCTGGATTCCTGCAGGGCCATGACGGCGGAGCTCTGGAAGCGCAGGTCGGTCTTGAAGTCCTGGGCGATCTCCCTGACCAGGCGCTGGAAGGGCAGCTTGCGGATGAGCAGCTCGGTGGATTTCTGGTAGCGGCGGATCTCTCTCAGAGCCACGGTACCGGGCCTGTACCTGTGGGGCTTCTTCACTCCGCCGGTGGCCGGGGCGCTCTTACGGGCGGCCTTGGTGGCGAGCTGCTTCCTGGGAGCTTTTCCTCCGGTGGATTTACGGGCGGTCTGCTTGGTTCTGGCCATCTTGAGACGATCTTCTCTGGAGTCACAGGGAAAGAATGAATTTCTGCGACGAGCAGCGGGTTTATAAAGAGAGCGCCGGAGCGGCGGCGGCGCTGATTGGTCAGAGCGGAGAGAAGGCGCGCGCTGTAGCTGGTGGCTGACTAGGAGGAAGATAGTTTGAAGTAACCAATCACAAACACGGCGGCTGAATTCAAACAAGCCCCGCCTCCTCAACGGCTGATGACAAAGGAGGGAGGAAGTGTTGTTTGTTTACAGCTCAGATGAAGGAGATTTTAGTGTCTTTATGTACAATATAAACTGTTATTTTCAACTGTAAACGTTAAATATCTTTGTTCAGCTTTATTGTCCCTCTTTTTTAACAGTATATCTGTTTCTGTTCTACTGACATTTGTTCTCTGGGCTGTGTGTCAAAGAGAAATACTTACAAGTGGATTAAACTTCCTGTCCAATAAAGCTCATTCTGAATTGTTTTTAAAACGTTATATTCAGTGTATCCTCACTAAATCAGACCTAATTACAGCCAAAATGATCTATTAGTTCAGCTTGTCTATCAGATTGAACACTTTACTTTACTCTACTTTACTCACTTTACTTGAAGAAAAATCTATCTTTAACAGCTCTTCTGCATTTGTATAGATTTAAAAGAGTCATGATGAGCCTATTACATTCAAATGTTTATCTTATTTAGAGTTACAACATACAGAATTCCCCCCCTGGTGTTTCCATGTGGTACTAGATTCAAGATTAAAAGGTTTTATTTGTCACATACTGACAAATGTTTCTGTGTACTGTACTTCTGTGCTTAATTTAAGTAAAAATAAAAATAAATTATTATATATTGAATATATGTTAACATCCTGTTGCAAAGAAACCTGGATCGTTTCTTTTTCAGTCACAAATACAACAACATGGTTCATAACATGAGATTATTTAGTCATTAAGTCTAATAGAAATGGATCAACTCTTAACCTCCTTTTCTTGAGTGACTGTGTGACAAAGGGATCAATATTTACCACATGATGATACACAGAAGCAGTAAACATGTCTGCTGTCAGGTTAATGTGAGAAACCTCATCCAGCCAGAAGGTGTCAGTGGAGTTATATGTACTCAGTTTCTCTCCTGTGTGACTGACAGGAGGAAAGCTTTGAGTGTCAGTGTGACTCAGTGGTGTGTGTGATCGGCTGCAGGTGTTGAACCTGATGTAACAGACTGAACGCTGCCTGCAGTCGCTGGTGGAGACCAGCTGATCGTCATGGCAGCGAGGCGACAGGATTCACCTGCGTCACTGTGACGCTCACACCTGACTGCTCATTTTATTGTATTTATTGTGTGCTTACTTTGTTTCTTAATATATTATCATTCTCTGTCTTTTTAATTTCTTTTCATTTTTAAAGATTCTTCTTTTTATTTGTTATTCATTTGTTTATTTTATTTTGATGATTTTCTTTTTAATATTTTCTATTGCTTTCTTTCATTTCTTTGATTAGATTTTAATCATTCTGTCTATTATAGTTTTTATTTTTTAAGATTTTTTTTGTCTTTTGTATTCTTAATGATTTTCTTTATTTTTTTCTATATTTGTATTATTTGCTGTCTTTTTTATCTTTGGTTGTTATTACTGTTTCTTAAAGTTGTTTTCTTTATTTTTTTTTAAATTATTTTTTGTCTTTTTGTTTTTCATTTTTTAATGATTTTTTGTCTTTATTTCTTGTCATCTTTTTTATGTATTTCTTTTTTATTTCTATATTTCTATTATTGTGTATTTTATTGTTTTATAATTTTGTGATAATTTTATGTCTTAATTAATATTTACATAACTTTATTATTATTTTCTTAGTTTTTCTTTCTTTTTGTTCTTTTTTTATATATTTTTTATTATTCAAATTTTTTTTCTTCAATCTTTTCAATATTTTTTATCATGTTCTGTGTTTTTTAAAAACAATTTTGCTTATTTTATTCTTTATTTTTATAAGTTTTCTTTTTCTCTTTCATGTATTTGCATATTTGTGCATCAGTGGTTCCACAGAAGAAAAGCAGCAGCTTGAACTTTGGCAACATTTATGACTCTTATCAACACGTTTACAGTCGGGCTGAACTTTGGCAGCGAGTTCTGCTGCAGCAGAAGTTCTGACGCCCTGAAGAATGAAAGTTTGAGCAGAGCAGAAACAAACACACAGTCTGATTCCAGCATCACGTCACACATTTATTAGATCGTACAAACTGATGACAGTTACACACTGATACACGACGTCACATCAATCAAACTGGACCCAGATCAGATTCCATCCAGAGGAAAACACAACACTCTATAATATCTGAGGCATCCAGCTGAACGTCTGTCAGCTGAACTCACTGCTGCTTCAATAAGGACGTGGCAGCTCAGCAGCTCATCACCATCACACATATATACACATTCTGCATCTGATACAACACACACAAGAGGTCCAATCAGCAGAACCATCACACATATATACACATTCTGCATCTGATACAACACACACAAGAGGTCCAATCAGCAGAACCATCCGGGCTCACATCACTTCAGTTCTCCCTGTACAGAGACAGAAGCTCCAACACATTTCTCTGATGTTAAACTCTCCTCTGCCTCTTTAATCACTGCTTCACTTTACACACTTCAGCTGTGTCTCCATTAGAACAATAAAGCCAAAGTCCAGCATGGAGCGGCTCAGTGAATGTGGTCTGGACTTTGTGGAGGAGTCTCATGGTGTCGGATGAGACGCTGTAGAAGGACAGAATACCTGCACTGTGATCCAGGTACACTCCTATTCTGGAGGGCACGGGGCCGGAGATGGAGGTCTTCTGTCTGTCATGATAGAAGTTATAACCACTACTGTAACAATCTAACGACCAAGACTTCTTATTGGATCCAAACAAATCTGATCTATTAACACTCTTGTAAGCGACTGATACATAAACAGTCCCGCTCCTCTTCTTCGTCTCCACCTCCCAGTAACAACGTCCAGTCAGTCCTTCTTTACTCAACACCTGAGGTCTGTCAATTAATCTGTCTGGATGATCAGGATATGGTGGATTTTTATCATTAAATGTCACTTTTCTGTTCCCCGCTGATAAAACCAGACGTCTCTCTGCTGTGTTTGGATCCAGTGTGATCTGACGTGAATATTGTAAGAACTCAGCTCTTAAAGGTAATTTCTCTGTAAGAACCAGCTGCAGTTGATCTCTGGCTGCTGTCACAGCTGCTGTCATGTCCTTAAAGAACTGCAGGCGGTCGATGTTTGGTCTGGGTGAGATTGTAGACTCAGTCCGTGTTGACAGTGAGGGGTAGCTGAGAAGAAACTGGGTGTGGTCCTCTGTGAGCGAGAGCTTCTCCAGCTCAGCGTCTTTCTTCTTCAGCTCAGTGATCTCCTGGTTCAGCTTCTCCTGACGCTCTTTGGCCAAACTAACATCCAGTTCCTGCTGGGATCTGATCCGCTGCTTCACATCAGAGCGTCTGGTCTCCACCAGACGGATCAGCTGGGTGAAGATCTTCTCACTGTGCTCCACTGCTTCATCAGCAGAGCGAGTGGTCGTCTCCACCTCCTGCTGAAGCTGCTTCACGTCTTTCTCTCTGTCCTGGATTCTCTGCTGGACGTCCTGCCGACTTTGATCGAGCTGCTTCTGCTTCTCTGCCCTCTCTGTGGCAGCCGACACTGTGTCGTGGCCTTTATGGTCGTCCATTGAGCAGACGAGGCAGATACACTTCTGATCAGTGCGGCAGAAAATCTTAATCACCTCATCGTGACGGGAGCAGATGTTCTCCTGGAGCTTCACAGAGGGTTCAACCAGTTTGTGCTTTTTAAAAGCCGGAGATTGAAGATGAGGCTGCAGGTGTTGCTCACAGTAAGAAATCTGACAAAGCAGACAGGACTTGGCAGCTCTCAGCTTCCTCCCAGTGCAGACATCACAGGCCACATCTTCAGCTCCAGCATAGCAGAGATCAGCAGGAGCATCTTGGAGTCCAGTCTTCTTCAGCTCCTCCACTAACTCTGCCAACAAGGTGTTTTTCAGCAGCTCAGGCCTCGGTGTGAAGCTCCTCCTGCACTGAGGGCAGCTGTGGGTTTTTTCCTGATCCTCTTTGCCCCACGTGTCTTTAATACACTTCATGCAGTAGTTGTGTCCACAGGGAATAGTCACCGGATCCTTCAGTAGATCCAGACAGATCGAACAGCTGAATTTCAGCTTGTCTGCTTGGTTTCTTTGCTGCGCCATCTCACCTCCGAACAACAGAGAGCGTCTGAAGAGTTTCACTTTCTCACAGCCAGTAAAAAGCATCGAGCAGGAAACAAACCCTCCCTCGGTGTTTCACAGTTGCATGCTGGTCCGCGGTAAAGAGGCGGCCTCTGGCACGTCACAGCATGTCGGTCACACCCGTCTCTACTCTGGCAGGAAGCAGGAAACCCAGTCAGACTGTTGGAGAAGAGGGAGGAGTCGTCCGTCTGTGTTCGCAGCAGGAAGTGCAGCAGTTTGCAGTGAAAGCTTCCTTTACTGGTTTCCAGTCGGTCTGAACGTTGGCAGCGTGTTCAGCTGTCCTGTGCAGGTTTACAGCCGAGCTTTAAGTTGATATATTGATCTGTGATCATGACTGGAGACGCTCCTGTTGTTCTTGTCTCATTATATCTGTGACGATTTGAGATGTGGCTTTGTGTTTGTCAGTAAAACGTCCTCTTCAGTCTGTCGCTGAGCTCTTCATCCACCTGATCACTTCATCCACACACTTCACTCATTTATGTCTTTATTTTATGTTATTTATTTGTTATTTACTTTACCTTTTTATATTTTATTATTTTCTGTCTTTTAAATTAATTTTTAAATTTGTATATGATTTTTTGTGTTTTCTATTTTTAATTAATTTCTTTTTTATGTTTTAATGATTTTTTCTTTTTTATATTTTTGTGATCTTCTGTCTTTAAAATGTTTTTTTAATTTTCTATGTGATTTTTGTTTTTATTTTTCATAAATGTCATTATTTTTTCTGAGTTATATTTATTTTTATGATTTTCACTCTTTTTTTTATCTTTCGTCTTTTTTCTTTAATTGATTTTTAGAATTATTTTATTTATTTGTATTTGGGATCTAAATGGATCTAGTGAACGTTTGGGCAGTTAGTCTGTGAATATTGTCTTTTATTTTGAAAGTCTAAACTGTACATGCCTACAAAATAAGATTAAAAAATAAAACAGACTTTTACTCCTCAGTTATAAAGTTGTTTATAATTCTTCTTCTGATCACATCCGGTCTGTACAGTAGATGTCACCGCCCCTCCGGTAGGAACAGGGGTCAACATCGAGCCTCCACTCCAGAAACAAACGGCTAGAAAACACTTCCGGGTGTGTTCGACTCTTCCGCGCTGCAGCCGCACAACTTTTTACCCACAGTCCGGTTCGGTTTTAAGTTTCTAACATTTGTATGAGGAGTTCAGTGAAAAGCAAAGACAGGAGGAAGAAAGTCTGACGGCCGGAAGAAGAAGAAGAAAAGGAGGAAGAAGAAGAAGAAAAGGAGGAAGACGAATTAGAAGAAGAAGAAGGTGGAGTTTGTTTTGACGCTGTGAAGGTAAAGTCAGGCTGAACTGTCACCTCCGGGCTCTTTAATGTCACCAGCAGAGACTTTGACACCATTAATGTACATTTAACGGAACTAAACTGCTGATTTATGGACTTTAAACACATTTATTTGCTCTGTAACGTGTTAAAACAGGAGCAGAGTTCACCTGGCTGACAGGAACACTGTGTCTTCAGTGACGTTAGCTTATATTTAAACACTTTAACAGTTTGTAATGAACTTAAAGCTCAAAGTTCATTATAAGAGCTGTAGTTATATTGTATGAACATTATAACCTCCATGATCTGAAGGGAGGATGTGTTGAAGGACTGCTGTGTGACTTTAGGTTAAGCTAGGTGAAGCTAATGTTAGGCAACATGATATTATATCGTGATATTAGACTTTATATTGTCTGAGATTGTCAATATGGTTAAATTACATAAGTGTCTTTTATTAGCCTGTTTATGAGAAATCTCACTGTGTTCACATTCAGTCAAAGTACCAGTGATCATCCCTACAATGTTGTTGAAACATCAATATTTAGGTATTTTATCAAATATATTGTGATATGTGATTTTATCGCCTCATCCTGAGCATTATAACATATATCTGCAACATCATGATATGACATCAGTGTCTTTTCCTGGATTTAAAGGCTGAATTACAGTAAAAGTGATGTAACTGCCTGAGGTTACCAAACTGATCTACCTGTTGTGACACTCACTGAGTCATTCTGTCCACACGACTGATCGTCACTGATCAATAATCTCATGTTGATATATCATCAAAGTACCAACAGTCAACACTACAATAATGTCACAATATTGATATCGTGATATTTGGTGAAAAACATTGTGATATTTGATTCTGTTTCCGTCTTATGCTGCTCCAAAATATCGTGATATTTAGAAGTTAAAACAATACAGCATGAAAATGTTGCGATATTTAGAAGTTATCACAACACAGCTTTAAAATATCGCAATATTGCAGTTACAATTTCTTCCAAACCTAATATTAACTACCGTGTAGCTCCACAGCAATAAATATTTAACTTACTAATTTTTAGTTTACGCTTATATTACATTTGTCTTATAATTCATATTTAAGATATTGTATTGTTTGCTTTGTATTTAATATATTTTCTTGTTTATGTTCTCATTACTGGTGTCACAATGTCACAAACTGTCATATTTGCAAGTGAAATATTGATTTCCTGCTCACAACATATGATAACATCGCGTGACTCATCCAACTAAGATGTTTCGGCCCTGTTCATCTGGTCACATCTTAACTACTAAGTGAGTGTAATGTTTATTATGGTTACAGACTCTCTATTCTTGTACTCTGAGGGTCATTTATCTGCCAAGAAACAGGACAAAACTCACATAAGACAAAGTTACAGATAGATCTGACTGCTGGCATTGTTAAATAAACATCAAGACGTCTGATATTGTGACAGTTGTAGTCGTCATTATCAAGGATATCGAAGGGCGTATATGCTTTTTGTTTTAACACACTGGGGGCGAAACCTCATTCACAAATTAATATATAAACATAAAAGATCAAGCTGGTGTCAACAGTTATTAACTCATCAGATGGATGATGATACAGTTCTGGGTTGGTACCGGTGGTTCTAAGGTCCGTCACTGTGTGTTTTTTCTTTAGTTTCCTCTTTGTTAAAGATCCTGTTGGTAGTAAAAGTACACAGAATTTATTACTAGAGTTTAGCTGCAGCATCATGTTAATATGTTGTAGTTTACTCGACGTGCTCTAATGCAGAAGTGAAACTTATCTTCCTCTTCGATAAGCAGAAGTTGATTTAACCACATTTCGATATTTAGAGAAACTCGTGCTGCCGTGTTCTGCTGCTGGTTCTCCGCTGTGAGAGGTCAAAGTTCAGCCTCAAACAGAGTTCTTTATCACAGAACCATAAACTGTAGATGATATTTGTACTTTGCACAGTCAGTTTTAAGGAAATGATTTTACGACTTGTGACAGGAAAGTGGTGAAGATGCTGCAGAAATCTCAACTTATCCAAAGGTAAAATTAAAATCCATGATATCCTTATGATACTGGAGACTCGCAGTGACTCGTGTGGCTGTGTTGAAGAGTGTTTATTTGTATTTTGAGGCTTTTAATCAGCTGAATAACAGACAGATGATTAAAAACAACCTCTGATGCAACACAAAAACAGGGCCGGGCTTTATTGTCTTGTTAATTATTCATGTTGCAGATTGTCGGGAATATTGTACAACCTTTTTTTTTGTTGTTGTTGTATATTTTATTATGTGTATCACCGTAAAAAGTCCACTGGTACAGTTTGTCATGGTTTCACCTCGCTGCTCATTTTGTTTTTATTTCAAAATAAGAGCACACTGTTGCTCAAGGTAACTTAAACCAGGATGAACTCCGTGAGATGAATAAACAAGATTGTTTCAGCCTGGTAACTATTTGTGAACCAGCAGTTTCTGCTTTGTTGTCACCAGGTGGCGCTGTTCACCCAGAAACAAACCACTGAGCTCCTTAGTTCAGATGAGCTTCAACAAAAACTGCTGAAGCTCTGAGTTGAAAGGCACTAAAGCTGACAGGGTGATGGTTGAACTCCCACTAATGTCAGCTGAGGTCATTAAGAATAAACAGCAGTGTGAGTGAATATTGTTCCACCAAACAGCTGAGAATGTCTTGAATATTTTACTTTTCCGGACATGTTTTGTGTGTTTTATAAAGTGTATGTACACAACTGTCTGCTGCCTCACATGTTGAATATAACACGACAATAAAAACAAAAGTCCAAGGTGAAATAATTCACATATAAATGTTTGCGTTAACTTGTCACTGGATCTCTGTTGCAGCAGCTTTCTATAATCTCACATATAAATTACAGTTAAATGTTGTAGATCGAAGTTTTCTGTGTATTTTTCAGGAGCAGGAAGTAGAAGACGTGGGCGGAGCCAGAGGATGGAGGGGGAGGAGCAGAGAGGAGAGGTCAGCCAAGAGTGTGATGTCACAGAGGAGGAGGCTCCACCCACA
This sequence comes from Acanthopagrus latus, assembly GCF_904848185.1. Lineage (NCBI taxonomy): Eukaryota > Metazoa > Chordata > Actinopteri > Spariformes > Sparidae > Acanthopagrus > Acanthopagrus latus. The sequence continues at coordinate 2,663,103 of NC_051048.1, read as the reverse complement.
GTGAGACTGCTGATAAAACTGTTTGTCTGCTGTTTCAACTGCAATGATATGCTAAATTAATACTGTCAGCTGTAGAAACAGGAAATGTAATCCCACAGTTCAAACTAGAGCCGACTGAAATAACTGTTGTGATGATAAATTCATAGTTTCAGTCATTTTTCAAGCAGAAATGTGAAACATCATCCAGTTCCAGCGTGTAAATGTGACAATTTGCTGCTTTTCAATAATTTCTGACATAATTGGCAGATGAATTGATCATTAAAATAATAATTATCTGCAGCTGTAATTGAAGATCTTTAATTATCTGCTCATAAAGCACCAGATGTTTGATTTTCGTTACCTAACGTCCCAAATCTGTCAAACTGAACCCTTATTTCAACTTTACAACAGTGGACTTCTACATTCATTCATTTATTCAGTCGCTGCAGCTAACCAGCAGTTAGCCGTGTAGCATCACACGCTCATGACTCCTGCTGAGCGTCAACAACTGAGCGTGTTATCAGTTCATTATAAAACAGACATGTTTGATTTATTTGTTATTGACAGCGACTCCTCACACAAACACACGTTATGTAACCGGCTGGATAAAAGAAAATGAGCAGCGGCGAGCTAACGGCCTCCACAATGTTATCAGCCGTCGTCACGACAACAATGGAAAACCGGTGTGACACACGCAGATGAAAAGTGTGTGTGTCTGATAAGACTTCCATTGTTTTAGTTAAAAGGGCGATCGAGTGGTGGCAGGTAACAGGAGCGGTGATGTCATCAGGTGGCTCACCTGCGTGCAGAGCAGCAATAAAGAGGAGAGGAGGTTCAGTCCAGTCCGCCTTCAGAATAAGAGCATAAAAAAAGAGACCACATAAAGACTCATAAAGACTTCTGAGTCAGTATTTTACTGTCCACCGACACTGTTCAACTCTTTAATAGACGTAAAAGAAAAGAAATCAATCAATCTTCATAAAGTTTATGTCCTTTTTATGATCTCAGGGAAACAAACCAGCAGCCTCACACACACCAGCTTCCCCCCCTAACCTTTGGAGAGAGCAAAGGTGATACTGTGTGTGTGTGTGTGTGTGTGTGTGTGTGTGTGTGTGTGTGTGTGTGTGTGTGTGTGTGTGTGTGTGTGTGTGTGTTGTGCGTCACTACATGCCTCGCTGTCTCTTTAATGCGACACAACAACTTTGAGCCAAATTCCTCCGGTCCAGTTAGCCTCCACAGGTGTGTGTGTGTCTGTCTCACACACACACACACACACACACACACACACCTGTTGACGTCTCCTTTCTGTGGTCGTGCCTAACCAAAGACGACAGCCGTATCCGTGTGTGTCGATGTGTGTGTCGTTACGGCTCATCTGCGTCAGGTGGCTGCTTCCTGTCTCGAGTGTTCCGGTGACCTCTGACCTCTGAGCCTGCCGCCGATCACAACAGGGAGCCATCATCTCCGTGGCAACCTCGCAACCTTTTTGATCTGGGTTCTGATTGGCCCCCGTACGCTCCGGTTCCCACGGCGATCCGTCCAAGTGTCGTCACGGTGCTCTGACTCCCGACCTTTGACCTCTGTGCTGTCGGTTAGCAGTGATGTTCGTGTTCCAGGAACTGAGGCTCGTGCTGCATTCAAGAAATGTTGGAAATTTGAAATTCCAGCTTGAAAAAATGTGTCTAGAGAGTCGCTGAAGCTCGTCTGGAACTTGTTAAATGCTTCTCGGCAACAGCAGATGAGGGAGGGAGAGCTGGATTTCAACCTGCAACCTTTGCAACCAGAACCAGCCTCTCCAGTCTTCAGTCCCAGCCTGCTCCTGGAGGAGGTTCTGTAGAGCGCTTCAGATCCACAACAGAACCTTGCAAAACCTGAACTGGACTCATGTGATGATGTAATCTTGTGAATGGGACCAACAAACGATCTGACAAGTTTATACACTTTCATTTCTTTACAGGAAGAAAATGGCAACTGTAACCACGTCAACAACAGTGTCACTTCCTGTCCAGCAGAGGCCACACCAGAGGTCGCCACGGCAACAGAGCAGAGTAAAGGTAAAGGAGCGAAGCAGCTTTAAAACTGAACGTGAAGCAAGTCGTTCTCTGTATTTGAATATGTGAATTATTAATACCAAAAATTAATATATGTCAGAAATACTGAGACAAACGGGTGAATCGCTCTCTCTACATTTTGAATTTATGTCGTCATGGTAACCCTCCACTGGCCTTTGACCCCAGCTCCAGCGCTTCCCGTGACACCACAGAAACCAGGAAGTGGACCTGTGGTTGTTCAAGGCAGCAACAAGAACGCAGCCAGTGAGAATATAGAGAGAGTCCGCAAGTGGAGCATCACCACCTACAAGGTGAGACGGGCTTTCATTTGAACTGCTGTTAATCGATCGATGTAATCAGTAACGATCAGTCGGATCAATAGCAGCTCGCTCTCTCCTCCCTGCAGTGCACCAGGCAGGCTCTGTCAGAGAAGCTCGGTCGTGGATCTCGTACGGTGGATCTGGACCTGGAGCCTCGCCTGGAGCTGCTCAAAGACGACCGGCAGCGCTACGAAAACGTGACCAAGCTGGCTCAGACGCTGGCCAATCAGCTGGCTCAGTTCACAGATACCCAGAAAACCCTGGGGGACGCCTTCAGCGACCTCAGCATCAAAACGCCAACGCTGCACGTGAGTCTCAAACTGAGACCGGCCAATCAGAGCTCAGCAACATGGTTCTTGGCTGGGTTCTGTGTGTGGTTTGTCCAGGTCGTGTTGCCGTACTGCTCAGGCGGCCATGATGGTGTCGCGTAACGTTGGCGCTCTCTCTTTCGTTTGTTCTCCGTTAGGTGGAGTTTGGTCTGAATTCAGAGGCTCAGAAGTTTCTGTCTAAGAGCGGTAAAACTCTGTCGGAAGCCATCATTGCCTTCACCGCCGACATGAACACGCTGGTCAACAAGACCATCGAGGACACGATGCTGAACGCCAAGAAGTACGAGGCGGCCAGGTGCGTGGAAAACACACTTCCTGTTTCCTGTCAGCCGGACGGTTAGCCCGTCACAATGAAGGGAACAATACAGAGCAGGAAACAAATCTGTAGTTCTGCCACAAGAGAGTTTGGGGTTTGACTGCAGGACGACTCAGAGGCGTTCTGGGAAATGTAGGAAAATCACAAGCTTAAGGTGAAATGGAAAAGCGAGGTTGTGCAAGTAAATATAGGAATGTTCTCCAGGTCTGTTGTTCATCTCATAGGACATGAACACAACACGAGGGGTGATATTGGAGGGAATTCTGGGAAATGTTGGAAATCGCTCTAGAAGCAGAAAAAAACAATCAAATGCTTAATTATGAACATCTGACTTCCATTCCAGTTCAGACACTTCACCGCAAGAATAATGCTAAACAAAAACTTCTTTCACCTCCAGGATCGAGTACGACGCGTACCGGGTCGACATGGAGGAGCTGAACCTGGGTCCTCGGGATGCCGTCACGGTGCCCAAACTGGAGCGGGCCCAGAAGGACTTCCAGGGTCAGAGGGAGCGGTACGAGAAGATCAGAGACGACCTGTCCGTCAAAGTCAAGATGCTGGAGGAGAACCGGGTGAGGCTCGGGTCTAAATATCACAATTTACAGCTTCATCTCCAGTGAGGCTGCAGCTGGTTGAGAAGGTTTAAATTGTTAACACTGAGAGATCGAGCACGACAGAATGATTAATGAACTTTTTCACTTTGCAGGTCAAAGTCCTCCACAACCAGCTGTGGCTGCTGCACAGCGCCGTCGCGGCTCACAGTTTATCATGTCAGAGCTTCCTGGAGCAAAACATGCGGCAGGCCATCGACCACCTGAACAACCCCAGCGTGGACGCCCCCTCCTGGCTGGAGGACAGTTGACACAACAACAACAACAACCCAACATGGCCCCATGGAAGGTGGACATAAGTTGGTATAGAAAATTATTCGGGAGAAACGGACACAATTGTGGGAAAAGTTTGGGAATTTTTGCATTAGAAACTTTGGGATGGTAATTATTTATAACGGAGTGCAACTGGAGTTTGTGGGTTTTTGGCTCCAGAAATCTTTTGTGTTTGGAACAGAAACGATTAATTTAGATTGAGTTTAAGGAGAAATTAATTATTTTGGATATTGAATAAGTTTCCTGGGTCTTGACAAACATCTCAAAGGTGTGGAAACGATTAGAAATGATGGAATTGCATCACTTTCCAATTGTGTAAAAATAGAAAAAAACAAACAAAAAAAGGAAGTTTTGAGAAGTTTTGACGTTCATTATGTTGAAGTCATGAAACTTTTCCTGTTCCATATTTACGCTCATGTTCAACAGTACTTGTGACTTTTGACCTGTTTAACAGAGACGCTCACACATATATGTACCCCTCCTTTTCTTTTCCTCTGCTTCAGTGTGTTGGGGAGTAAATCCATCTAATCCTCTGCGAGGCACTAAGCCTTTCTTTGAACTTTAAAAATCCTCAGCCGCTGCAGTCAGAAACTCGTAGCGACTCAAAGTGCCTCGACACCACTGCAGGAAAACAGGGAAGGATCCAACATTCAGCACCAGCGAGGTTTGGCTTCCTTTTAACAGTTCTGTTCAGGAGCTCGGCCCAGGTTTATGAAAATACCTGGACACCTATATAATACGTTCTGCCTTCTCTTCTTTTCTCTGAAAAAGCCAAAATGAAACATAGCTGTTCTCTGCAAGCCGATGTTTGTTCTTAGCCAAAGATTATTTGTGAAGTAAAAGAAGTACGTCGTAGATTAAACTCTCTACGATTGTTTCTGTAGTCCAACAGGACTGACAGCGAGACAAACGGCAGCTGATCTCCTCATATTGAATTTTGCTGTGAGATCAGATCTGTCGTCAGTATTCGGATCTAATAGTTTGTGTCAAATAATGTGTTAAAGTGATGACCACCTGTAGCTTTAACTTGGTAGCCACAGATTATATATCAGAGGTGGTTGTTTGTTTGGCTGCTGGTCGTTTCTTCCCTCTCTCGTATATTTAACAATAAGCAAAGCGACCAGTAGACAATAGCATTAATTTGGAAGGACCAAAAAATGTTGCTATATGTCGATGATTATGCCCTTTTCGTTGTTAGACATGTTGGCTGTAGCCAGTCAGTTTTTTATGTTTATTTAGTCTTTTCTGTGGCAGCTTGAACAACACCAGCGTGCCCGTTTGGGTCGAGTCTAAATAATGTTGCACTTTGCAGATGATGTTGCTTCGTTTGTCTACAACCGTCCACACTTCATCAACAACCTTTCAGGCAACATTTAGCCAAAGTTTGCATGTATTAACTGTCTCGCACATCAAACGCTCACTGCTGCTCGAAAACTCAAGGATGAGTAACGGATGTCCACATGTACTGTTAACCTGCAAAGCCAAAGATCTAGTTTACATGACAAGATCCTCAACAACCGATAGACACCAATGTTTTTGACAAACCCCCCAAAAAATGTTGCTATACGTCGACGATGACGATGTGTTCATTGATGGAGAACGGTTCATTGTAGTCCATCTTTCAAGCAAGATTTAATTACTAGCCAAAGTTTAGCTGTTTGTTAGCCGTCTGGTTTACATGACAAGATGCTCAGCAGCTTGATGGCACCAATAGTTTCTTCTATTCAGGCTTCCTCTTCAATCCAGACAAATTTCTATTAAACCCAAAAATGTTTCTGTCTACTGACGATGTTGTCTTGTTCCCTGGTTGCTTATAACTTACCTGTCTAGCAACATTTCTTCAGTCGCCAGTGTTTCTTTCCTATCTACCAATGTAATATCAATAGTCTATAATCCCCCTTTTGAATATAAACTTCAAACACCACCATTTTTAGTTTTAGTCAAATTAAAGTTGCCCTCAGTGGTCGGTGCCTCTCAGTTCACTCTCTTTACACTCCAGTTACATTCCAGCTTCACAATAACACAACAGCTTAACTAAACTAATGTGTTGCTTTTTTGCCGCCTGTAGTCTCAGACTGAAAACACAACAGGAGTTAGATTCCGTTCAGATGAAAACACTGAATAAATGTGCTGCCTTTTTATGTTTTTCTTGTCTTATGAAGACCAAAAGTTTGTCGACTCTTTCATTAAATCAAAATAACAGAAACAACTTGACAAGTTTTTGTGCGATCCAACATTTGAAGGCATCGCTGATTTGTGTCAAGGTGTAAAATGTCATTTTGTCTCGCGCTCTTTGCACTGCAATCTGTAATCTGCCTTAAATATTTCCTGTGATACTGTTTGTGTATTTAACTCCTCTCTTACTTACTGTTGTTAATGTGTGAATGTGTTTGTTTGTGACTGAACCTCAGGCCTCACAACAACATCTATGCAATGACTGTGGATGCTTTTGTGCAATAATGTCTCAGAAACTTGCCTTAAAAACAACGAACGCACTCCGTTAATGTCCCACCTGAATATAATTGCCTTAAAAGGGAAAGTACGAGTGGAAACAAGCCAAATATTTAGACTTTCTTTTTTTAAAAAATGTACTTTCAGGTGATTTAAAAAAGCTAAAATGTTGTTTTGTGCCCCCCAACAAACCATTTTACACATTTTGTTTGTTTAAGTTTTTTATGATGATCGTGAATTATGCCAGAACTTTCAACTGCACCTTCCTCAACGGATTGAAAATGAAAATATGCCAAAAAAAACAAAAAAACAACGCACACTACACAAATCCACTGAGGAAATCCATGATATGTGGTTGAAAACCCCGGAGAGCAGTTAGCATGTAGCCTTGTTTCCTTTTTGAATGGGTTTTTTTTTGTAAATGGCTGGAAAACTTAACTTAATAACATTATACTGTAATATTCCACCTGTTTCATGTCGTCGACAGCAAAAATGATGCTGCATTTTTAAAATTGTTTGCTTTTTTTTCCCTTAAATGTTCCTTTTTTGCACCTCTGTTCAAGTAAAAGTAAAAGAGAAATGATATGTGATGTGTTCAATGTCCTCACATCTCCCTTTTTTCAGACCAAAGGGAAGAAATGATTCATGTACAGGATTATTTTTGTGGGGGGTTTTTTTCCTGAAAATCAACTAAAAGTAATCAGATTACCAAGAGAAAGTTAGGCTGTGTGTTCCAGCAGACAGTTAACTGTCTGCTGGAACACACAAAGTGTTGTGAAGTTAAAGCTGAACTTTCTACATCTTAAATGAATGTTTCCTCCAGCAAACTGTAAACATCCACTTCTTCTTAAAGGGTTAAAGGGGAATTTTTAAAATCTGTATTGTACATTCTAATAAATGACCAACATGTACATAAGTACCTTAATGTTTTAACTAACTGCCAAATAAATCTGTCGAGAGTAAAACTGAATCTACAGCTGTGTGATTAAAGCTTTTACTGTGAGTGTTAAAACGTCCCCGATCGTTCAGTTTTCAGGTGCTTTCCACACACACACAGTTTGGTTTTTACCTTCCTCTCTGCAGATGTTTTCACTTCACATACTAATAGAACATACTGAAAGAAGAACAGGTTGCATCTTCACGTCTCCGATGAAGTGAAAGTACATTTTAATTTAAGTACATTTTACGCTGTCGTTTTCGTGCCTTTGAGTGGAGTGATTTCAGAATAAGACTCTGGTCTGTTTGTGGTTGTGTTGCACTGATTGCTTTGTAGAGAGGCAATTATTCACCAGGCAACACCGACACACAAACACGATTCTAATGTTTCTGTGTGGCTCATTTTCCCAAACATTTCACCAGGAGATTTTCTCCCAACAGAGACTCTCACTCTCTCTCTCTTTTCTTTTTGACCGGTTCATCTTTGGACCTGAACGTCCTCAGACGAGTTCACTCATTAACTTGAAGTCTGGACAGAAAGACGAGCAGCAGCTGCAGGAGGAGGATCTGTACTGAAGGTCAGAGGTCACACACCAGGATACACAATGTTTATAACATGTGACCACAGTTTTAGTTTAAAGGATTGAAAAACAAAGACAGAACTATCTACTTAAATTAGCATGCTAACCAGCTAGCCCAGATACTTTCCGCCGGTACATTTACATCATCTTCACGTCTGATAAATGAAACAAAATATTCTGAATTGAAGTTTCACTCTTTTAGCAAACGCAGACAAATTGCCACGTTAACACACTGCCTCCATAGCTAAATCAGCCATGAGCTAACGGTAGCTAGCTACAGCAAAAGATAGCTGATATGGATGATATGCTGCGACCTCTATTTTACGAGCTACCTTTAAATTCTGGTTGTATTTTACAATTTACAACATTAAAATCAATTTGGGGCGAGATGCTGTGTTAAACAACTTCAGTTTGTTCTGTGTCTTTTGTCCGTTTGTGTTCTGTCACCTTGTTCGCTTCTAGCGAACGTTGATGGTTACAGCCATGCTAGCAACATGGAAATGTGTGTTTGTTTTTTGTCCAGATGCTAAACAGAAAAAACACAACCGCACACCATCTGAAAGAAAGTGCCTCTCTTTTACCAAAATAAGACGAGTCTATTGCCACATTAATTCATCGCAGAACACACTAACCTCTATGACTTACCGCGCAATGAGCTAATAAGCTAATGGGAGCTAGCTACAGCAAAGGTTAGCTTAAGAGCAGCAGTTGGTTAAGCCTGTTTTCAGGTGCAGATTGTATGTTGAACAACTTTAGTTTTGTTTTGTTGACATCTTAAAGTGCTGTTAGGTGTCTGTTGTCGATTGTTAATGTCTCCTAGTTAGCTTCAGACATGCTAGCATCATGAAATGTCAACAACTACTGGAAGGAAACTGCTAATAAAACACTAAAGACACCAGCATGCTAACACGCTAAACTGAGATGGTGACATGACATGCTAACAACATGGTGTGTGTGTGTGTGTGTGTGTGTGTGTGTGTGTAAGGAGGGTTTTTTTGCCAAGGGCGGGGCAGGTAAAGCTTATCTGGACCGCACACACTCACACACACTCTCTCTCTCTCACACACACAAACACACACACAGTTGACGTTAAGTGTGTGTGTTCAGATACTAGTGTAACGCAGCAGGTGGGCGTGCACGAGAGAGAGCGCTTTCTCTTCCACCTGAGTGATCACGCATGCGCAGGCTCCCCCTCTCGCTCCCGCTCTCTCTCTCTCTCTCTCTCTCTCTCTCTCTCTCTCTCTCTCTCTCTCTCACGCACCCTCCCGCACGTCACGCAGCCGGTGCCAGTGTCGGTGGACCTTTGAGCGCGCGCTGCCTGTGGATGCTCGCCGGAGTCAGACGGGATCCGTGAAATCTTTGGGTTTTTTCTGTTAAATTGGACATTTTCACACGAAGGTTCGGCACCGGAGCGTCTGCGCCGCTGGAGCCGCTCTCCCCGGTGAGTTCAGGTGAGACTCGGAACCGACAGTTGGACCTTCTTGAGCCCTGTTGATCTCACAGTGACAGTCAGATCAGGTTAGAGCGGATCGGAACCACCGCCGCTGGCTCACAGGCTGTTAAACACCCTGACACTTCTCAGCAACCAGACTCCATTCAGATTTTAATAATTTTTCGGACTGAGCCTACAGCAGAACTCTGTAATGTCCCTTTCCTGCTTCATACTGTAATAGGCAGTCTGTTTAATAATTCGGCTGCGTGTATGTGACACTCAAACTAACATCTAGGTGCTTAATCTCCTGTAATGTCTGATTCCAGGTCAGTTTATCTGTGAGTTTTTATTGGTCTGGTGACACTTTCTGATGATTTTATCTCTCATGTTAATACAGAGATATTTCTAGAATGTTCCTGCAGAGAGTTCATGTAGTTTGACTCTGTGTGTCACATTAATATTTATCAGTAGTGCTGCAGAAGTAGTAGTACTGTGTTATCTGCTGCAGTGAGTTTCATTTGATCATCTTCTATAACTACCAGCAGTGATGTTCAGTTTGTCTGTGGCAACTTTTATCAATTTAATGGTGTTTAAATTTAATCTAGTGTCGCTGTGATATTCTTAAAATAATCTGACATATTATCTGCTGATTATATTTGAGTTTTTTGGTAATTTAAAGTGACAAATCAACCAGTAAAGTGCTTCATGTGTTCTGTTTGATGCCTCTTCAGGTCTCAGGAGTGACATTTATCCGTTTTTGTGGCACTTTATTTATTTATCTAGTTTATTTGCTGCATCAAAATCAGATTCAAACCATGCAAAGTGTAACTAAAGTGTACTAGCAATAAAAACAGACAGACAAGCAGCCACTGTACCAACAATTAAGAATATATATGTACATTTGCTTCAGTATTAACAGCTGTAAGATCAGTTCTGTTTCCACTTTGTTGCTGCAGCTGACGATTATTTAAGATGAAACATGTTGTGAAGAAGTTGTGAAAAACACTCTGACCAGCACTTCAAAACCTGAAAGACTCTTTACTTTACATTTACTGTCAGAAATGACCAAGAAAAGCAGTGTGAATGATATAGATTATCTTTATTGATCAGCCATTAGAGGCAGCTGATCAATGATAACGTGTCGTCGTGCATCGCTCTCTCACCTGATCGTCGCAGCTCGAGCAGTAAATGTTTTCTTTCTTAACAAACAGCTGCTCGTTCTTAGAGCCTGTGATGTCGGAGCAACAGTCCAAAACTAAAACATTTTGAGTTTCTGTCATAGAAGAGTTGAAAACTGAGAGAATATTCATATCTGATGAGCTGGATTTCAGACATTTTAGCCGGTAAAGTAACTGAAACAGTCCATCAGAGTTGATCTGATGAGTCTCCTGTGAAACAAACAGGATCGACTCTCAGAACAAAATGTCAGCTGTGATGTGAAGTAAACAAAGAGTGAACGACAGACCAGGTTTAACCACGACGCTGCTGTTGTTTCACGTCTGAGAAGTTAAATCCGGTGAGTTTCGTGGTGATTAATGGTAATGTTACGTGTCTCCGGTGATTTAAACCTTCCCTGTGTGTTTATTACATTATAACGAAACATCATGAATGGTCTGAACCAAAGGTAGCTGATCAGAGGCAGGTTGATGCTGCAGGACGTTCACACGGTCAACATGATGTTCTTCAGGCTTCAGGGCGTCAAAACTCACGTGACGAGTGTCAACATTCAACTCAGGCTCGCCCACATGCAGGTCGCAGAGACAACCGTGTCGTCTTCTTAGAGAAAATACCTGAAACACAGAGGACACTCCGACTCTGAGATGAGACTGAACGGCAGACATTAATGCTCCTGTCGAGGGTGCGTGTTGCTCAAGGGCACTTCAGAAGAGCAGATCGTCTGCTGAGGGATTAAACCTGCAACTTCTTTGTTTGCAAAATGTCTTTTCTTTTTAATCAGCCCAAGTGTTTCCTCTTTTTTTTGCCTGTTTGCAAAGGAAAAGTTGTCTCACCAGACTCCATTCAGAAATCTATCAATTTAAGCTTCTCATGCGTCTCATTGCACAAATGTACACTTAGTATAGCCTGACTTTTGACCTTTCTTGAATCACGGTCTGGTTGATTCAGTAAAAGTGAAATCCATCAAACTACTTTAATGTTCAAAGCTTTTAAAGATAAAACAAAAAGCCCAAAAGTTTCTTCTTTCTTTGCCTGTTTGCAAAGGAATCGTTGTCTCACCAGACTCCATTCAGAAATCTATCAATTTAAGTTTCTTGTGCTTCTTATTTGCACAAATATACACTTTGTGCAGTCTGACCTTTGACCTTTCTTGAATCATGCTCTTCTGTACAATTCGGCAGAAGTTTGTGAGGGAACAGTGTCACACCAGACTCCATTCAGAAATCTATTAATTTAATCTTCTTGTGCTTCTCATTGGCTGATATATAGACTTTCTGCAGTCTGACCTTTGACCTGTCTTGAATCATGATCGTCTGGTATATTCAGTGATAGTGAAAGTGACGGTGCTGCTTTGACAGCTTCTTTATCGGTCGTTCTGTGTTTGTGTGTTGGTGGAAACACTTGTTTGTTCACACGCTGTTTGACTGCGGGGCGTTGATGTCACCCTGGTGCAGCAGCAGACAGACGTACATGTAGCTGCTCTGTGATACAAACATCTGTGTGTGGTTGTGTCTCCTGCTGGTTCTCCTCCTCCTCCTCCTCCTCCTCCTCCTCCTGGGGGGCCTCCAGCAGACTGTAGCCAGGCCACGGTGCTCCCACAGCGGGGTGAGTGTGCCGCCAGCACCCCTGACCCGCCCGGAGCTCCAGAGACCGATGACATTTTAGTTTTGTCTTGTTGTGTCTTTTTCGCTTTCCCGTCGCCATGGTAACCCCGGAGACGAGCCATGTAAAGAAACACACAGCAGTAAACATCATCCTCCTCCTTCTTCTTCTCCTCGTCTCACTCAAACATCATTTAAACTGGATTTTTTTTCTCTACTTTTTAACACTTTTGACACATCGGAGCTAAAAACCAAAAAAGAAAAAGAAAAGTAAACTGGTCCAGAACTGATGAGTTCTTTATGCTAATGCTGTTTGAAAAAGCTGTTCAGATGCTTTTCTGAGGGCGCGTCAATGTGGGGGGTCGTCGCCTCAACCTCCCCCCATCACCATCACAACACACACACACACACACACACGTTTACCGCTGTTTGTCTGGTAAATACGAGGAGAACTTCTCCTCCTCCAGGAGCTTTACTGGGGGTTTCCAGGGCGACCCGGTCTCACCACCTGTGACTCTGGACAGTTTATGGAAACACTTTAAAAATAAATTCAGGAGAAAGTTCGGGGATAATTTACAAGCCTGAGAGATTATTTGGACAGATACTGTGATCGTAACATTCTCTAACACGTTCCCTGAAGCATCGTCTTGCCTTCATCCACAGATCTCTGCTCCTCAGAACACAAACAAACAATCGATCGCCAACAACTCCGAGAATATAAACGAACCTGACCGTGAGACTTCAGGAGAACTGGACCTTCATCGTCCTGACGTCATATAACAGTCGAAGGTTTAAAGATCCTGAGTCCAGATACGAACGTGTTTCTGTAAAAGTTCTGCCACGTTGCTTTAGTGAGGACGAGCTGGAACAGAACGAGGTTTCTCTCTATTACACAATCGTCAGTATGATGATGATGATTATTGTTGTTATAGCATCTTAAAATGAAAGAAAAGAGTTTGTTGTTTCTGACAGACGTGAGACTTGGTAAATTCTTGATATAAACACAGATATAAACAGAGTTTCTGTGTCTCTTCTGTCGCTGATGATTTCCAGCTTGAGTTCATGAATACGTTGATATTTTCTGAAGAGGTCATTTCTTACTTGACTTCTTGGTTTTCTGGACTTGGTTGGTGTTTGGATCGTTTCTCTGTTGGGTCTGAACTGTCTCTGTTCAGGATCTGGATTATTTCTTATTATTCCTTCTCTAACTCTTCTTCGGTGTTTCCAGCAGCGTTCCTGCGCTCGTCTGCAGCTCTCGGTCGTTCTCTCGTTCGCGCTGTTCGCTCGGTGTTTCCTCCACAGTCAGTCAGCTGACCTGCTGTAATCCTCAGACTGAGGCGTTCTGGAGGAAGTGTGGGAGCTAATCTGCAGACTGCTGAGCCACGTACAGCCTGCAGACCTGCTCAGATCACAAGCGAGGAGACAAATAAATAAATGAAAGCAAGTAAAGCTGCTGCTGTGACTCACTGTGTGTGTTTCTTCATCAGCAGCTTCACCGTCGAGGTGTGACACACGTTATCGTACCAACGTGTTGATAACTGACGCGCTGTGACACTGTCAGTCTGCTTCCTGTCGTTCAGACTCACACAGGGTTTGTCTTCTCAGTAGAAGTGTGAACGCTCATCTGCAGGAAGTCCGTCGACAGGACGCCGTCGGACGTGGCGCTGATGGAGGATCTGTGCTGCTCTCCGTCAGCAGGCCTCCGTCTCAGGCTGGAAACTATCTGACCCGACCTCAGCGCCGACCACCGAGGATTAGACCCGACGCTCCAAGCGTCTCGTCCGTCCTCTTTCCGTCAGCTAACCGGCACTTAGTCTGTCCCGGCTCGACGTGTTCAGATCTGGAGTTTCGTTTGAGAGTCGTTTTTTTTCCGTCGAGTCACCGGAGAAACACTTGAGGTCTGAGATCACAGCTGCTGTCAGCGAGGAGATGATGGTGCTGACGGTGGTTTCTGAGTGTTTGAGTCCTGCAGCATCAGTGTGTCTGCAGCTCTGTGCTGCTGCTGAACCGACACCACTTCACACAGAGTCCTCCATCAGCCTGCGACACCTGTGAAACCTTCTGCAGGTGACACCTCAGGGAGCTGAAGCCCGGGAGGGTTCTGTAGCAACGAGTGCAGCCACAGACATCATGATGCACAAGTGATCCGTTCTCACTCTGACCCGGGACTGCTCATGCAGATCCGTTCAGAACCTTCAGACCCATCTCAGGACTCGTGTCAGGCGGTGTCGGTCTCACTGTGTGTCGCAGCAGTCGTGCTTTGACACAAACATTGTTTTTAAAGGTTTAAACTGAACTCGTGTTTCTAAAGAAGTTAGATTTGAAGCACAGAACAGAACAAGTAAAAACAAACTTCGTTAAAATGTTTTTGATTAAGCGTTGATTGTGGATGAAACTGTGTAAAAATGATGAAGTTACAGATCTTTTCATCTCCTGTCGTCTCCAGATGATCTTTGTTTCATTAATCAGCTTGTATAATTAGAACGAGTCACACGGTGTGAGTCACCACACACAGTGACTCATCTACAGTGCAGTGTGTGTGTGTGTGTGTGTGTGTGTGTGTGTGTGTGTGTGTGTGTGTGTGTGTGTGTGTGTGTGAGACAGAGGAGAGGTCAGATGGATTTATAGTGTAAATATTTGTCGCTGTATTATATTTCTCAAACAGGTTTGTGGTGACTTTTGTCCGTCTGTGTGTGTGTGTGTGTGTGTGTCCATCTTTGTGTGTGTGTGTGTGTTGTACTGTACACTTTCACCGGCAGCCATGTTGGCTTTTCCGCCCAGCTCCATGGCCGTTGCTATGGCAACCGCCCCCAACAACCCCTGACCACTAAAGTGGATGTCTCCTCCACGAGATGTCACCGGACAGTGCAAATTAGTCGTGACTAGTAGTAAAAGAGCTTCATGGGGTCAATATGTTGTGATCAATTGTGATTATTAAAGTTACTTGTAGTAAAACTGTCACATAATGAGCTCACAGCCGTACGAGTTAAAAATAAGTGAGAACAGTTGGAAAGAATTAGTTTAAATATTAAAAAATATGACGGTTACCTGCTGGTTTCTGTAGCTAAACAACTGCTAGAGTCTTTGCATGTGAACTATTGATTAAAGATCAATATTTGAGTATTGATATTGTGTTACATGCATAGATAACACTACAGTACGTCAGTGAATGCAGTAATAAATGTGTAAACATCATGTAAATGTTAATATCCAGGTGTTTTATTAGAAGACAACAAACATGGACGTCCATCGTTAATGGTCCCAGTGTTCATTTAGAAATGGTTTTTTATCAATAAGTGCAAAGCTTTTAAAAAGTTGCCATGTTTGTGGAGAAGAACTTGTATTTTAAGCCGACACATGATGTTTTCTGAACACTGACCAAGTGGGTTTTTGTGCTGAAACTTCACCAGATTGAAAACACGGTGATTAACAAGCAACTGTATCCAAATATGACTCAAAACCTTCGTGTAAAACATGTATGATGGAGGGTTTTGTCTCGGCGATCATTCGACACCGTGCTTCAAATATCCGACCCGGAGACAAACAGTGATCCTGTTGGACCGGCTCTGAGCTTATTATCCACCAACAGGCTGATTGTTCCTGTATAACGAAGACGCTGACGGTTCGTGAATGTGAAGCCTGATGTGTGAGGAGGCGGACAGTTTGTCAGGATGATGGTTAGAGGAGGACAAAGCGTGAGGAGGAGGAGATCCTTCATGGTGGATCAGAGGGTTTTCATGCACTGTCACTGTCACTTACTCATCCAGCTCGCTCGCTGCGGGTCGGTCGGCGCCGGTATCGAGGTCAGAGCAGAGAATGTGGAGCGCTGGATGTATGGACGGATCATAACTGGGTCGGCTCAGAGGAGCTCTCTCTATCTCTCTCTCTCTCTTTAGCTGGTTTGTTGGGTTTTCTGCAGCTCAGGAGAATCACGCTGTCGCTGCACATTTCCCAGCATGCATCTGAAACTGAGCCGCATCACCAGCCTCCATCACCTGGCGGTGTCGTCTGCAGCGTCTCGAGCTGATCTCAGAGCTGTGGAGCTCCTGTGTGTCAGTCAGAAACACTTGTGTGAACCGGGTCAGCAGTTTTTGTTCCCCCGGTCTATTTTTATGTTCCGAGTCGCGTGATTGGACCGTGTCAATGATGTCACGGTCCCTCCAGTTTAAATGGACCCCTGAAAGAGAAAGAGAGGAGGGGGGGGAGTCATCCGAACCTGTTGTGTTCATGGAGACTTTGAAGATGAAACAACATGGAGGGAGAGAAATGAGAGGAAGTGATTCTGATTCATACTAACAGTCTGACACACACAAACACACTCTCACACACACACACACTCACACTCACACACACACACACACAAACACACAGTGACCCCGATTTTGTTGTCTGCCAAGTAAACAAACCATCATTGTTTGTGACCCGGTCTGTTACCACGGCGATCGGTGGCCCTCTGACCGGTTGCCACGGTAGTGCATGGCATCTGAAACACACATACACACACACACACAGTCATCTGTTGCATTCTCTCTCTCTCTCTCTCTCTCTCTCTCTCTCTCGAGGGAACAGAGTGATGCACCAAACTCAATGACAAATTCTCATAATTTTGCGTTTTTTTCTCTTTTCAAGCAAAAGTATCAAACCTGTAAAATCACTTCAGACATTTTAGAAGGTGTTAACATGTGCTCATGAATTCAGCTCTACAAAGACATCAAAAATATATATATATATCAATGGAAAGACAGATCAGGGGATCAATCCTGAAGCTTGCTGCCAAAGTTGTTTCTAAAACTAAAACTAGAGCAAAAAGAATGTTTAAAAAGTAAAGAAAAGGAACTGTGTTTCTAGTTTATTAAGCATTTTGATTATTTACTGGTAGGATGTGAAAACTCTAAAAACTAAAAGATGTTAAGACAGAAATCTTGATTATTGATTCAAAATAAGTAGTAATACAGGTCCAAAGGTCATTATGAATTCCAAGCTTTTTAACTAGAATATAAACAAAAAGCTACGTAAAAACATAATCTGCCGAAGAATACAGCTAACAAAACTCAAAACTTTACTGATGTAGCAGCTGTTTATCTTTCAATAGATTTGTGCCAAATTCATCAGCAGCTCAACAGATTTAAAATCAGCATTGGATCAAGTCAGAGTAATCAATAATCTTTGCTCATTAACAAGGCATCCTTAAATTACTACTTTTTTAAATGGAGTTTGGATGATGACACACTTTCCTTAAAATAAACAAATGGAAAAGCAGTTAGTCAGGTCAGGACTGAAAGTGTGTTACAGTAGCAACCCAGTTCTAAACACACACACACACACACACACACACACACATTGTTAGCATGATTAGGTTGGAGGTTTGATGGAAGAAGTCAGGCGATCAGAGATGTGAGATTAAGTTATGTAACAGTCTTACACACACACAGTCATCTTTAATTCATCAGCAGGAAGTGTGTGACTCTGTCGACATGTATCCAGAACTTCACACAGGGGGATCACCCTGTGTGTGTGTGTGTGTGTGTGTGTGTGTGTGTATGTGTGTGTGTGTGTGTGTTAATAATTCAGCAGTGCAGGGATTTGGTCCCAATGCGACGTGAGCCGAGTTTGGACTTCTTGGTTCAAGTCTGGAGAGGGAGCGAAGCTGCTGTACTCTCAGATTTCTCTGTTCTTTTTGACAGCAGCTTCGCTTAATTTGTTCAAACCCAGTCGCAGTTCTGACGAACACAGACACACCTCTGAAGAGCAGGTGGTTTCACACTCAGGTGACGCTCATGGTGTTTGAGGAGAAGGTGTGTGTGTGTGTGTGTGTGTGTGTGTGTGTGTGTGTGTGTGTGTGTGTGAGGAGGATGATGATGAAGATACTTCAAGCCTGGAGCTGTTTGATCGCTCAGAGAAAACAAACATATCGAGTTTCAGCTGAGAAAAAGAGTTGACAGCAAAACACACAAACATGACACAAGAGTAAATATTACATGAAGTTATTAATGTTTCGTTAACAGTCATTTAATTACACATTTAAACACACACACATGAAGCAGTGCGAGTCATATCGACATGTTCGTGTGCCAGCTTGAGTTTTCCGAGTCTCAGAGATCAAGTGGCTGAACCTTTCCTCCTCTGACACAATGAGGTCTCATCAATCTGAACACTTAACTGGCAGTAAGTGATTCGACACACTGGCCCTTTACGTTCAAACTCTTTCTCACTCGTATTCTCCAGCTCTCCCTTTGACAACCTCCGATGTTCCTGAAGCGATGACCCACCTTCATCATCCTCACCACACCCCTCACCATGGTCACCGGTCAGCTCGGTGACCGACCCGACCACCACCAGACCCTCCACCTCCCATCCAGTCGGCCGCGGGGATGCATGTGATGGGCAGCGTCTCCCCGGCCAATGAGAGAGAGGGCTTCTCCCTCCAGGAGGAGGGCATGGCTGTTGCCGTGCTGACGTCTCCTCATCATCGTCCATCAGGATTATCTGATATTGAGGGAGACCGGACGAAACCACCTCCTCCCTCTGCTCCCCCTCCTCCTCCACCCCCTCCTCCTCCTCCTCTTCTTCTTCCTCCTCCTCCTCCTCCCATGCCACCCCTGCTTCCAGGGCTAGGAAACCCCGGAGGAGGCCTGAGGAAGAAGAAGAGGGTGAGGAGTTTCTTCTGGAAGACAATACCAGAGGATCAGGTAGAGTCCCAGCTCAGCTTAACAGAGTCGCGTTCATATTAGATTATGGATTTGTATTTGCATGTGTGTTTACGTGTGTGTGTGTGTGTGTGTGTGTGCGCGTGTGTGTCTCAGGTGAAGGGGCGCGCCAACCTGTGGACTCAGGGCCGAGTGCAGCAGCAGTACCAGATCGACGTCCGCACCATCGAGGAGCTGTTTGGTCAGAACGACTGTCAATCAAAGTCCACGCCCGCCAGAGGAGAGAAGACCAGGAGCTCGTTCAGAGAGACCAAAGAGGAGGTGTGTGTGTGTGTGTGTGTGTGTGTGTGTGTGTGTGTGTGTGTGTGTGTGTGTGTGTGTGTGTGTGTGTGTGTGTGTGTGTGGACAGTTTCCACCTGGGCTCTGACCTCACCTCTCTCTCTCTCTGTGTCTCTCTGCCAGGTCACCATTCTGGACTCTAAGCGAGGGATGAACATTGGGATTTTCCTCAAACAGTTTAAGAGGTACATTTTGTGACTCGTCTGCTGAGATTCCCTCTGTGACCCAGGTTACCAGTCTGACAGGGTGTGTGTGTGTGTGTGTGTGTGTGTGCGGGTGGCGTGATGTGTTTCCTCGCCCTCATCCAGGGGTGTTATGGGTAAACAGGTGTGGCAATGCTGGCATGGCGTGTGACACAAGAGGAGGTGATGGGTTACTGAACAGGTCTACTCATCCCCTCTGGAGCCCCTCTGTGTGCTCACCTGCAACATGATCTAACAATATACATTATATCATGCTTAATACAGACAGAATGATTTAATATTTATTAAACAAACTGGTCCTGTATAAAAGAAATTTAAGAATATACAAAGTGATGCAGAAAACACAAGACAACCACAAAGAGACACAAAACAACTACATAGAGACAGAAAACATTTTCAAAGAAACAAAAATGATGACAAAGAGATTCAAAACTACCACAAACAGACACACAACAGCAACATAAGATGCTAAATGAGCTCAAACAACACGGCTCATTGTTTCACAATACCACACGACAACTAGAGCGTCTGCTGCCCCGAACATTTAGAATATATGAATCAAAAAGAAGCTGAAATGGTCCAACATGGCTGCCACGACACTTGGTTCACAGTTTTACTTCCTCCGTCTGAACACAACAGACTGGGAGAGTGTCCTGGCTGTGTGGATGTCGTCATGTAACTGTGTTGACGGCATCAACATGTTCAGACCGAGTGCTTTCCAAACACTCTGACAGTCATACAGGCATGAGGGAGACGCAGAGAGGCGGACCTATCTGCAGTACAAACAGAACCAGAACCAGGTGTCTCAGAAACATCCTGAACGTGTAACAGTGTCGTCTTTGGACGCAGTCGTGGATTAATGTCACACTTTTCTCACTATTGGTGAGTAATTAATCACTGTTAATTGTCTTCCTCCTCCAGGACCAATCAGGCGATAGTAGACGACATTCACCATGGCAACAGTGAGCCTTACGGGGCGGAGCCTCTGAGAGAGCTGCTGAAACTGCTGCCAGAGACAGAGGAGGTGACACACACACACACACACACACACACACACATAGTCACATCATCGCGTATCTTCTTCTTCATGTGTTTTCTCTCCTGCAGGTGAAGAAGCTTCGGTCGTACCGAGGTGACGTCTCTAAGCTCTCATTGGCCGATTCCTTCGTGTACCTGCTGATCCAGCTCCCCAGGTGAGAGGTCACGCCCACCTCTGACCTTTGACCTACAAATATTACTATAGTTTGATTGAATGTGTACTAGGTGTCCTGCTCTGTGAGCACCGGAGTCGTCTCTGCTGTTCTGCCTCTGCTCTGGCTTCATTTCTCCAGCTGCTGTTGTGATTGGCTCCCTGGAGGGCGAGCAGCCGCCGTGTGAAGAGCTAATGAGGATCCTAATAAAGACAAAGTCTTAGAAACAGGCTGCTGAGGCTCCTCGAACAGAACACACGGAGCTGTAAGCTCTGAGGTTTTGCTGGCAGCAGATGGGACGTGAAGCTGGAGGGCTGATGGGAAATATGTTTTAATGTGGAGGCACATTAGAGACTAAACTGTGCTTTACTTCATTATCGTTTGTTGATTGTTTGACTTGATGTGTCCACCTCTCTGTCCTCATACGTACGTCTGTTTGCTCTGAGCAGTTACTCGGTCCGTATTGAGTCCATGCTGCTGAAGGAGGAGTTTCCTGTGGTGAGCGACGCCATGAAGCGAGACATTAAGATCCTCCGTGCAGCCACCAAAGGTACAAACATCGTCCTGCGTCAACAAGACGGCTGCAGGAGGTTCAGAGTCGTCTTAGTTCGTGTTGTTGTTGTTTATTGTTTGTCTCCATATTAGGTCCAAATGTCTGATGCAGACTGAGACGTCATAAAACCTGAAACACTCACACACACACACATACGATACACACTCACACCTGGACTATTTTTAGCAGCGTGTGTGTGAACTCGATAACGAACATGCTAACACTGTCGCTGACACACACACACACACACACACACACTCAGCTCCATGCAGGAACTTTCAAAATCTTTTTTATTTCTGATGTAAATAAAGTCTCCTCCCCCTCCTCTTCCTCCTCCCCCTCCTCTTCCTCCTCCTCTTCCTCCTCCCCCTCCTCTTCCTCCTCCTCCTCCTCAGAGTTAATGTGCTGCGAGGAGCTGCATGCTGTTCTCCACCTGGTGCTGCAGGCTGGAAACATCCTCAACGCTGTGAGTGGAAACAAACTGCTTCCATCAATAATTAGACGGGGAACAGAGAGAAGGAGACCACAGGCTGCTCCGCTCGGCCTTTCGTTTCCCGTCTGACTCACTCATCACATGTTCTTCATCAGCCATCTTCACTGAAGCTGTTAATGTTTAAACTGAGTGAAATATAAAAAACACTTGACCCTGTTTTTTAATCAGATATTCTGCATGTGTTCTGCATCATTTTAGGCAGTTTATCTCAAATTCAGCCTCACTTGTTTGGTATCTTTGGAACTTTAGGTGTTGTGTCTAATTATGTGTGTGTGTCTGTGTGTGTGTGTGTGTGTGTGTGTGTGTGTGTGTGTGTGTGTGTGTGTGTGTGTGTGTGTGTGTGTGTGTTACAGGGAGGTTATGCAGGTAATGCAGTGGGTTTCAAGCTGTCGTCTCTTCTCTCTCTGGCCGACACGAAGGCCAACAAACCGGGCATGAATCTGCTGCACTTTGTCGCTCTGGTCAGTCACCTGTGTGTGTGTGTGTGTGTGTGTGCGTGTGTGTGTGTGTGTGCGTGCGTGCGTGCGTGCGTCCATGACATTGAGTAACATGTTAAAACAACTTCTTCTTCTTCCTTCAGGAAGCTCAGAAGAAAGACGGCCGGCTGTTGGAGTTTCCTGTGAAGCTGAGTCACGTTCAGCCTGCAGCCAGGTCGGACTCCACCTTCACAGATCAACACTACATTTCCCATCAGCCCCCTGTCACCTAACACTCCTGTGGTCTTTTTTTTTTTAGGATCTCCGTGGAGACGCTGGACGCCGAGCTGCAGTGGCTGACGTCTCGCACGCGCTCAGTAGAGGAGAACGTCCAGAGAGACACGGAGCTGCTGCAGCAGCTGGACGACTTCCTGCAGGTGACACACACACACACACACACACACACACACACACACACACACACACACACACATTAATAAGTCATTTCAGCTGCTGTTTTAAACTAAACATGGTGCGTTCGTGTGTTGTCAGCATGCCACCTCGTCTCTGTGCTCGCTGCGCAGCAGTCGGCAGCAGCTGAAGAAAGAAGGCAGCGAGCTGATCGACTTCTTCTGTGAAGACAGAGAAACGTTCCGATTGGACGACTGCTTCAGCATCTTCAACACCTTCTGCTGCAGGTTCACCGCCGCCGCCAAGGTAACAACAACACGACAACAGACACAACAACAGACACAACAACAGCAGGCTGAAAGATTCAGTGTGAGGACGAAGCACGAGGAGAGAGACGGAGTGTTCACAACCTGACACCACACTGAAGTCATACTGTGTGTACTGTGTGGAGGTTGTGTTGTGTTGTGTGTCTTGATGTGTGTTTTGTGTGGATGTTGTGTGCATTGTGTTTTTTTTGTTGTGTCTTTTGTTTGGATACTGTGTGTGTTGTTGTGTTTTATTTTGTTGTGTGTATGTATGTCTCATTGTGTCTAAACCTCAAAACATTTCAGTTTACTGTCATCAAGACAAACAACAGGAGACATTTGAGCAACGTGTTTCAGGAGTTTTTGCATGAAAAAGGACTAAAAACACTGATTAGTTAATAATAATAAACTTTATTAAAACAGCACTTTTCTTACAGTAAAAATAATAATAATAATAATAATAATAATAATAATAATAATAAAAAACCAACACAAGGATCATAACACATCAAAGTCTCCATCACCAGAACCAGGTGCACGATCCAGGACTCAGGCTTCTGCTGCCACCTGGTGCTCAAAGAGAGACACTGCAGTTAAATAGTAAAAAAAAAAACATTTTAACTTATTTAAAACTCCCTCTGGTCTGTTTGTCTCTCTGCAGGAGAACTTGGAGAGGGAGGCGAAGGAGGCGGCTCGTCGACGGCGGATTCAGGAGCTGGAGGAGCAGAAGAGACACTCCTGGGCCGGCGGTGAGGAGGTAGGAGGGCATTTTCTCATACCTGGTATTTACATTTGTGACGAGTGATAAGATCCATTCAGAGGTGGTCTGAGCCATAGTGAGGGACTGTCTACTCAACTAACATCCTCTGAGAAAGAAGAAGAGGAAGACTGTTTGCAGCAGATGTGTTTCAACTGATCACCAGACTCCCTTAACAAATCACAACATTTAAAGTTATTGCATGTGGAGAAACTTAAAAAAAGGAAACGTTTGAAGCAGCTTCAACAAATTCTAAATCACTGGTGCCTTCTTGTAAATTCGGCATTAAACAAAAAACTGACAGAGACACACAAACTGCTCGACTGACTTACTTCTGTCTGATTCTGTTGTAGGTGGCCGGAGCGTTTGGGTTGCGCTGCAGCAGCGAGACGGACATGTCAGCTGTCATGTCGCGACACAACGACGCCGGGCTGCTGATGGAGCTCCTCACCCTGAAGTCCCGCCCACGATCCCCCAATCCTTTTGGACGCTCCGGTAGTTTAAGACGCTCCAGGAACTCTCCATCCAGCTCGCCATCCATCGCTGCCGACCGCGAGCTGAGCACGCTCCTGGGGATGGCGACCATTGACCACAAAGTTACCCAGCACCAAGGAAAAGGAGAGGCAAGGACAGCTTTCTCATCAGCCTCACCTGAACCTCAACTTAGAAGTCCAGGGATCTCCCCTCAGACTCAACCGCAAAGTCCAAGGGTCAATTCATGCAGCTTCCCCCAAAACCAGCAGCCTCAAGCGGGTCAGATGGCACCGCAAACCCACCTCTCAGCTCCCAAGAGTGCACAAAACCATACAACCGCCTCTTACCTCAGCAACGATGGTACCCAGACTCGATTAAACACCATCAACCCTACAAACAAAGTCACAGTCAAACCTACCTCTGACGCCAACCAGCAATACGACCACAACAACAATGGCAACGATCGACTTTCTGATCATCAAACTCAATTTGGGTCTAGGAGGGATCCAACCAGACTAAGCAGTGCTGATCAGGATTTTAGTGGCTGCAGTGACAAGAAGTTTGAACGCAGCGCTGCTACAACAGGAAACATGTCCGTGGTTTTAGAGAAATGTACTCTGGTGCCCGAGCTGAAGGTGTTCGACGAGGTCTTGACGAGCCGTGAGGAAGGGACTCGCCTCCGTGGGTTTCACCAGGACGACTTGGTAGTTACAGATTTGGAAGAAGAGGCAGTGGACGAACACCAAGACAAGATGCCGCAGAATATCTCTGCAGATAAATCTGATGTGAAGCTTTCTGAGACAAGCTTGCAGAGAGAGGAAGAGGAGGTACGAGAGGAGAAGGTGGTGGTTTGGTGTGTGACGGGAGTGTGCGAGGCCGCTGACGAGGTCACGATATCAGACAGCGAACATGCAAATACTGAGGAGGATCAGTGTCAGAGTGACAATCAGGGAGGAAGCCAGCATTCTTCCTCTGCCTCAGCCAATCGCACGCCTTCAGAATCTCATCCGGCCAATGAGAAGCCAGTGCCTGAACCCATCAGCAGCCAACCGGTGCCTGTCTCCCGCTGTGACGACCCTGCCTCCTCGCCCAGGTGGCGCCCTGCAGAACCTCTGTCAGCCAATGAAGGGCCTTCTCTCACCGCAGGTGCCTCTGAGGAACCTAAAGAAGCAGCCAATCAGGAGGAAGAAGCAAAGGATTCCACCAATGAGACGAGAGATGTGGAGACTGTCCCAGAACAATCAACAGATGACAGATGTAGAACTGCTTCCTGTGACACCACCAAGGAAAACACAGAAGATGCTTCTTCCACCAATGAAAAGGTCAAAACAGTAACTGCGTCATCCGCCAAGAACCTCCCTACCTCCAGAACTCGACCCGCTGGGCTGAGACCCACATCCACAAACACAAACATCGCCTCAGCCGCCAACAGAAGCAAGCCTGTCCGCACCCTCACGAACTCTGAGAACCAGGGCATGAGGCGGGTGGTGCCCATCTCCAGAACCAGCCGAGGTGCTCCGTCTCAGGGCAAACGTTCTGAGAAGCCTCCAGGTAACCACCGGGGCTCCTCTAACGGTCTCAGCACCTCCTCCCTCCAACAAGGAGATCGGCCCTCAACCGCTCCTTCATCCCGACGCTCCAGCATCATCAAGATACCCGACTCCAAGGACTCCAAAGACCAGAAGGTTCCAGGTCCTCAGGCATCCGTCCGGGAGCAGAACCGGGACTTGCAAAGGAAGCTGTCCATCCGTAAGACCTTGGTGAAACCCAAACCCCAGCCGGAGGAGAAGATGTGTCGCTCCACACTGCGAGCGCTCACTCAAGGAGGAGGAGGAGGAGGAGGAGGAGGAGGCAGCATCAGTGCCCCTGTGACTCCTTTGCACAAAGCCACTACCCCTTCATCATCAGCGCTTCCAAGTTTCGCCCGAAGTACCGCCTCCTCTTCTTTCAGACGAACCCACACCACCCTCGCTCCTCCTGCTCCTTCCCATCCACCCGACACTGGCTCCCCGAAATCCTCCACTACCACCACCTCCTCGCCTTTGACCCGAACCGGCTCATTAAGAGTCTCCTCCACCTCCAGATCCTCAGATCTCCTCAACCCGTCCTCCTCCTCTTCCTCCCTGTCGAGGTCTCAGAGCATCAGGGCACCTCCTCGCTCACCTCTCCATGACTCGCTGGTTCCCCCTAAAGGCCACCGGCGGAACGACAGCGGCACCTTCTCAGATAAGTCGTCCCATTCAAGGGACTCGGGCAAGTCCATCAGGCCGACCTGGAGATAACAGAGGATACCTGAGGCTGCATTCCAGCATGAAGTCCAAGAGTGTTTTGTCTTTTCTTCACGAGAGGTGTCATCAGAGGAGGCATTAATATGAAGTAAAGACTCCTGTTTATGAAGGAGGAAATTATGCATTCATGAGCAAAAGCCTGAAGACATAAAGGAGGAAACATTTTAATATGAAGCACAGAGACAGTTTCATTCCATTAATTTATCTCAGATGCATTTATATTTAAACCGTACAGGCTGCATTCCAAGATAAAGAATAAACTCAAGATCATGAACAAGTTTTCATGACATGAAGTTTTGCTTCTTGAGAAAGTAAAACACAATAATTAGCAAAGATAACTGGGATCCAAGCAGCTGGCCTTCTGAAAGCGTCCGCATCAATCAGCTTTTTAGGGAAATGAATGAAGGACGTAAATGTCTGCATCTACAGATGTGTAACAATATTTCCTAGAACTGTAATGTTTTATGGTAATTGAAGTGACTCCTCCTGATTAAATTACTTTTTAATTAATTAATTATGCACTTTTAACTTCACTAACCAAGCCGAGGAATCTCTGTACATTTGGCCTGATTCAATTAGAAATCATATCTTTATAATTATTATTGTATTTAAGAAAGAATAGATTGTTAAATCATTGAAAATCATAAAATAAAATAGAGTGATAAGTTGAGACGAAGAGATCTTTAACGTGTCTCTGATTCAAACCAACAGTGTCTGACTCACTGGGAAAAGTCTGCAGTGCCAAGTTTGTTCATATGAAGATATTTGTATGTTTATGTATCTATATTTATGTATTATGAAGTTAATATTTGATATATATCATCCATCTACTAATGAATAAAGTATTATTCTGCAAACTCACTGGACTTTTGTTTCTCTCAACTATAACTCATCCACAAATACTTACAAATATACTTTGTGTTTAGTGCTAAGTAGCAAATGTTAGCGTGCTAGATTAAAATTGTAATATTAAACCTTTTGGCATTATCACTGTGAGCATGTTAGCATACTGATATTAGCAATTAGCTAAAAGCACACTCAGAATCTCTATGTGACTGTATGAATGTTTTGTTCTGACTAAACAAAGAGCACGAATAACAACTTGAATTAATGTTTTTAAGACGTCGTGGATGAATCCTGTCAGCTGGTCATCCTGTAACGTTTCCACTCAACATTTACGTGTTTCCAATACTACGACAAAAATATGTAGAGCAACAAAACAATGCTCCCGTCATTCTCAGCTTTACGCCGTGTTTAGTGCTAATTAGCAAATGTTAGCATGCTATCACACTAAACTAAGATGTTAAACATGAAACAGCATCGTTACTATGAGCATGTTAGCATGCTAATGTTTGAATTTAGCTTGAACTGTCAGAAATGTAATGTTTTTTTAAGTTTTGTGAGAAAAATGACACAATTAAAACTATTTTTTTCAAAACAATGATAATAAAACTATTCCCATGCAGTGAACTTCTTGATATGTAAGTTTTTAATCAGGCTAACAAAGTTTAGCTTCTAGGTGCAAAATAATACTTGAGCTCATTTTGTAGATGGTTTTAAAAAATCAGAGTAATTTGTTTTTCACTGTTGTTATTAAAAAAGAATGAGCACAACACGGGGGGGGGGGGGGGGGGGGGAATCAGGTTTTGATCCTTAGAAAACAGGAAGTATCACTTGTACTGTGTTTTTTTACTGAGTTAATGTTATTGTATGTACTTTTATTACATGTATGCTGAATAAAATGTGTATTATAACGTCAGATGTTGATAATAATAAACTACTGTCGGTACGTATTGAACAAATAAGACGTCATGTCTTTGTTTAAAGACCTAAACTAAAAAGATAAATGAAGTTTTGTTTGAGAACCAGAAAGGCGCGCGTAAAGCAGGGCGCGTGACGTCATCAAGCCGCGCCAAACAAAGCTCCATGTGCAAGAGCAGAAAACAACGGAGCGAAGAAAGTTCGTCGTTTGTGGTGGGAAAAGTGTAAAAACATAAGTGTGTGGAGCTGAAGCTGAACATTAAGAGGCTTTGTCGGATTTTAAGATATAATATTAAAGTTCCTGCGAGATTTCAGAGGAGACGAAGAAGAAAGAAAAGAGACGAAGAGGAAGAGGAAATCCCGGCGTTTAAAGTTTAAAGAGCTGGAGGAGAACGTGTGATTTAAAGGTAAATCTGCTTCACCTAACACGCTTTTTATTCAAAGTAAGGATGTTACCGACTGTTTAATTTATTCTGTGTTGTACTGAAACACTTTGCGGCAGATTTCTAGTCAGTAACACGGAGACAGAGTGTAAATAACAACAACAACAACACGAGAGGAAGTATGACGTCAATTAAATACCGTCAGATCAATACGAGTCTATATAAAGTACTTAAGGTGTTCTGTAGACTCTCAGGGTGATCTTAATAAACAAACAGCTCAGCGAACTGACTTAATATCGTTCGGTAAAACTTTATTCACACACAGAACAAACAACAGAGACACAGGAGCTCTTTTTCAACCAGTGAGACAGGATGTGATGATTCAGAACTAAAACAGCTGACAGCTGGTAACAGATCAAAGATTATAGATGATGCAGGAAAACAATCATCAACATGATGTCACCCCCTCAGCTCCACTTCCTGTCCTCTGGTGAAGGTGTCACATCATAAACCTTCCTGTCACAGCTGCTCTCATCACTCCACACTGAGTCCTTCATGTGTTGTTATAAAGTTTTCTCTGCTTCCAGCACCTTTAAATCCTCGTCTGCAGGTTTAAAGTGATGCCATGCTGTCAACGAACGCTCAAACATCTGCTGCAGCACAAATTATATATTTAAGGTTTAACACTCGATCAATATAGACATCTAAGTGTGTCTATACTCTACATAATCACTTAGTACATGTATATAAAGTATTTATCACGGTATTGATTCAATTTTTAGTCATTTGTTTACAATTTACTGAAAAGCTTGACTCCTATAGACACAGTGAACATTCTTTCTTCATATATATACATTAATTTATAAATACATTTGAATGTATATAATAGATGTTTTGAGCAGCATGGACCAACTTTACCATGATTAGCACTCTATAAATCAAATTTAAGGATGACAGAAACTGACAGAAATTTGATTTATAGAGTGCTAATCATGGTAAAGTTGGTTCTGATTAGAGCTCACACAGAAGTAAAGGGATTCAATGGATCTTCTTGACTTTTATTTTGGCGGGGCCGAGTGAAAGAAGAGTTTACTCAAATATGTGCGACCAAGACAGTGAAGGCCGATGTTATTAAAATGGGGTAAAGAGAGCCACCAGGAGTTGTAAGATGAACACCTTCAGCCTCCTTTAGCTCTTTGTTTTGGTTTTACGGTACATAATCGGTTCTGGTTCACTGTGTCCGCCATCGTTAACTGTTTCCAGAGGAAAAGGTGTAGAGGTCAAACACAGAGTGTAACTCCTGATCGATGATCGTGTTCCTTTATGTGCTGGAAGTGTAGATGAGCTTCTGACTGTCGCCATGACAACGGCAGTCACAGTTGGTTTTATTCTTATTCTGACTAATGTGTTGATTCTGATCTCTTGTGTCTTCTCAGGATGCATCTTTGTGCCGCTGCCGTGTGAAGAAGAGCGACGGAGGAAACGGGAGCGAGGAAAAAGATGGAGGAAGAGTACAGAGAGAGGAGGGCGGAGGAAGAGGAGGAAGAGGAGGAGGAGGAGGAGACGATAGATGGACAGGAGGAGACGGAAAGAGGAGAGAAGGACCAAACACTACAAACTCCATCCAGGAGAGGAGAAGAAGAAAATGAGGAGGAGGAGGAGATGGACATGATGAAGACAGGCGCCAAACACAAAGCACGGAGGGATCTGATTGGAGGACACACACCGATCTCCACCTCCTCTCCTCTCCTCTCCACAGGAAGAGGAGGCGAGGAGGACGGAGAGGAAGACGACGAGGTCAGAGTTGCCATAGTGACCATCGAGGACGAGTCCTGTCCGTCCGAGCCTTTCGGCACCGCCCACCTGGAGACGGCCAATCAGATCACACGGATTGAAAACCACAAAAAGGAGGTTGAAGGAGGAGTGGAGGAGGAGGAGAAGGAAGAGGAGGAGGAGGCAAACAGTGATGGAGGAGAGGAGGAGAGCGCAGAGGTGACGTCACCATCGCTTCACCTGCAGAGTCAGGTAGGAACATTCTACTTCCTGTTTCTGTGAGCGCACTTTTACTCCGTCACTTCTGTCTGACAGCTTTAGTTACTCGACACGTGACTCCAGATTCTGACGGATGAAGAGTTCAGTAACCTCTTTAACAAACCGTCTCAGATTATCTGGAAGATATCACAAAGAGGAAAACAAAACAAAAACAGAAGCGTTTAAAGAGCTCGAGGTTGTGACTTCCTGTGTGGAGGAGGAGGTGTGTGGAGGTGTGTGGAGGAGGAGTCGGTCAGCAGGTGGTGCTGTCGTCCACTTTATCTCCTCACGGTGACATCAGAGGCTTTACAACACACAGCAGCAGCTCAGTGCTGCATCATGTGTCTGTGTGGCGTTCAGGTACCAGCCGGTGACATCAGCGTCTCTCTGTCACTGTGTGTGTGTGTGTGTGTGTGTGTGTGTGTGTGTGTGTGTGTGTGTGTGTGTCATTCAGGTGCCATTGTGTCTCCTGTTTGTCGTCTTTACAAACAAACCGAGCGCCAGCTGCTGTGTGTGGGAGGTCGAGTGTGTGACTGCTGAGAGAAAGTGTGTGTGTGTGTGTGTGTGTGTGTGTGTGTGTTCCTCTTACTACAGTTTAGAGGTAATTAAATATTCATTTCCCCGATGAGAAGTCACTTATAAATGTATGTCGAATTATTTTTTATGTATTGTTTACACAGCAGACTTGAACACACTTTTCTATTAAATATATTATTGTAATCAACTTTCACAGATGAGTAAATTAAAAACAAAACAACGTTCAGACTTACACCAAAATAATCCCTCTCAGTCGCCGAGTACATTTCTTTAGGTTCAGTTTTCACTCGTTGTTGTTCATCTCTGTTGTTTCGCTCTGATCAGAGTTGGAGACTCGTGTTGTTGTCGTCACAAACTCACCTGGAAAATGTACAGACTCGTTAACAAACACCTAGTTTTCTGCTTCAAATCCTCTCTTGAGTCTCTGTAAAAAATACAGTTCTGTTGTCAGTGACAAAGCTAGAAACATCTTGTTGAAAATATCCAGTGGTTTCACGTTTACAGATGTTGAAACTCAGTGTGGAGCAGTGGTCTCTGGCTTCATGTTGATTATCAGTGTCATACTGTTTTGGTAAATGTGTTAAAGCTGATGTTAAAAGTGCATTTGATCCCTTGAAATGACTTTTTATCCTCAAGATTTGCTTATACAATTAAACCTTACCAGTCTGAGATATTATGCTTCTTTATCCTAATTAATTGATGAGTTGTTTGATGTCCTCAGACGTCCTCAAACCAAAGATAAACAAGTTCACCGTCACAGACGAGGAAAGAAAACACATTCATGTTTAATGACTTTGACTTTAAAAGTAATGAAGTAGAGAGTTGTTGTTTTTTCAGTATAATGGGAAGCACAGAAACAAATGTCAGCACACACACACACACACACACACACACACATGCACACACACACACAGACAAAGGTGTGTGTAGGAATGTGCAGCAGTGACCATTCCTCAGATTCCTCTCACGACTGCATCGGGATCATGGGATATGAAGTCTGCTCTTGTGGGAACTGTTGGCTTCACTCACACACACACAACACACACACACACACACACACACACACACACACACACACATAAACATAATGTGAAGCTTGATCATTAATGTAGATGTAGTTCTCTCTGTGACCACACGAGGCAGCGCTGTGGTTTTTATTCAATTCGGAGCACATGAGGTGATTTTTGGACATTTGATTTGATGATGCTGTGTGTGTGTGTGTGTGTGTGTGTGTGTGTGTGTGTGTGTGTGTGTGTGTGTGTGTGAGTGATGCACGGGGACGGAAAAATCTGGGGCACTAATCTGGTGAGACACGCTCTGTAATCTAAGAGCATTTTTTCACAGATTACTGCACATATAGGAGATTATACACACACACACACACACACATTTTCACAGTGAGTTTATAAGTTCTGTCCTCTTTAAACATCAAATTCAATCTTTTCGTTATTCACTCAGATGTTACACACATTCTCTGAAACACATGACCTCTACATGTTGTCACACACACACAAACACACACACACACACACACACACACACACACACACACACACACACACACACACACACACACACACTCTCCAGGGTCAGATGACTGGTGTGAATAGAGGCACATTAGAGCTACAGAGGCATCTCTGGTATGTGGACTCACTGAGTCAGGAGGAAGCTGGACCTGATGGTGTCGGGACAGTGTTCATGTTGGGTCAGAACTGTCGGCTCCTCGGACCCGGAGAGACGTCCCTCATTGTGAGAATATTTAATGAGCATGTCAGCAAATCCAAACATCACTAAATCAGGAACAAACGTCTCACTCATGTCCTGAAATATAGCGAGGAGATGTTTCTGATGGCGGCAGCAGCGTGGCTCGACCTCCGCCTGTCCGTCCTCCATTTTGTGTCAAAGTGAAACATTTCATATAATATAATACTAAAAAAAAGGGAATGTAGACGTTGTGAAATCATCATGGTGTCTGTTCCTCTCAGATGGGAGCGTTGAGAGTCAGTTCTGTTAGCTCTGTTAGCTGTGTTAGCTCTGTTAGCTCTGTTAGCTGTGTTAGCTGTGTTAGCTCTGTTAGCTCTGTTAGCTGTGTTAGCTCACTTAAAGCTCGACCTCAGGACAAAGATGGTTGATTGTTAACTCAGAGTCTGTGAGCAGACAGGTAACTGGGCGCAGCACCAGCTATAGTCTGTGGATCCTCTACATAGGTCCAGACTTGGATCCGTCCGGATCTTTTGGTTGTACGACTCAATCAAAAACCATCAAGCTTTTCAACCCAGTGAGATAACGAGTGCACACACCTTAACACACCCTCATACTGTGTGTGTGTGAGCACATGAGGTCACATTCCAGCGCCGGGCAGCTATCCAGCCAGCCGGGTCCACCACACTGATCCCGCCGAGTCAGCGCACTACACACACACACATACACACACACACACACACACACACACACACACACACACACACACATTCCTGTAGCTGCAGAGTTCCTGGAGTCTTGTGCTCGTCAGCAGGACGGAGGTTTGAACCTGCGACCTTCCAGCTACAGCCCAGTCTCTCTGCAGCAGAGGTTCTGCTCGGGTTCTGAGACTTAATCACTTTAGTCTATGACACTCTGAAGAACTATGTCAGCTTTTATTAGACCTGATCCACGTCGATACGAGTCGGGTTTCCAAAGCGAGCCTGACGTTATGCGTTTAATAATGGAGCAGGTTTAAGATCTGTGGAGGTTTCTTCTTCACGTGCTCAGTCCTGAAGCTTGATGGTCCACTCAGGTGTGACGTAACCGATCCATCCGTCCCTCCATATTCTATGACTTCTCTCGGGTCGGGTCACAGTTGAACCGGGCTGAGCAGGACGGTCCAAACATCGCTCAAACTCTGACTGAAGTACACGTTCAGGAAAGAGTTGTATGTTCTCTACACATTAAGAGCACAAAGAGAAACAGGAAGTACCTCCTTCTTCTTCTTCTTCTTCTTCTTCTTCTTCTTCTTCTTCTTCTTCTTCTTCTTCTTCTTCTTCTTCTTCTTCTTCTTCTTCTTCTTCTTCTTCTTCTCTGTCCGCATCATCACTGTTCAGCGCTGCGTTCCTATTGGTGGATGCAGGCGGCTCTGTTCTCCTGTGTGTGTGTTTCAGAGCAGCACTGAATGAGGAACAGGTGTTCTACTGTCCTGTCACACACACACACACACACACACACACACACACACACACACTCAGTGTTTTACGGTGTGTAAGGCGACACTTGAAGAATGTCAGTAAACCTTCAGTCTCTTTGTTTTCTCCCTCTGAGTTCCCGTCAGACTCTCTCTTCTTCTGTCTGTCTGTCCGTTCTTTTATATCTACTTTTTACACACATGAATATGAAACATTACATCTGTGTGTCTCCAAACACACTTTAATGTTTCACACAGTTGTTTGTTATATATATAAATACATATTTCAAGGAATTAATGGCTTTAGATCTTGTTGATGGATGTGAGGAACAGTCATCAGTGGATTTAAATACATTTAATCTCTCAGAAAGTGTTCTGACCCGATATAACATCATGTTTCACCTGTTTTACTTCCTGCCTTCATTACGTCCTTCTGTCCTTCCTCTCTGTCTCCCTTTCCTTCTGTCCGCCCTTCTTCTTCCTTCCTTCCGTCCTTTCTTTCTTTCTCCCCTTCTTTCCATCCATCCTACTTTCCTTCCTTCCATCCTTCTCCTCCTCTGTCCCTCCTTCCTTCCATCCTTCCTTCCTTCCTTCCTTCCCTCCTCTGTCCTGGTAGTGAACACTTGTATATCCTGATTTCTCTCCAGAGACGACTGCAGCTCTCTCTCAGCTCCTCATTAAAATATACATGAGCACTAAGTCCCTGACATCCCTGCAACACTGCCTGCATCTATTATTGATGCACACACACACACACACACACACACACACACACACACACACACACACACACACACACACACACACACACACACACACACACGGTGCAGCCCGGGTGTTTATTATGACACACCTGTTGTTTGCTGCATTGCACCTCTGTAATCTGTCCCACTGGAAACAGCAGCTCGTGTTTGGATCCTTGTTTCGCTCGATAACTGCCGCTGTCTCATAAAACACATCTGTGCTGGTCCACCTCGCTCCCAGTAACTGAGACGGTACCGGGCCCGGCATCCAGAATTATCCTCAGTCTTAAAATCTGTTTCAAGTGTTTCCAGCGTCTTAGGTTTCTACAAGCGGTTTAAAAACTTCAGGCTCGAGCCAAGAACGATATAAAACACAGATCCAGCTTCTGGGTGGCATCAGTCATTTGTGTTTGTTCTCATTACTTCCCTCAGACTGTGGTTCTGGTTCTGGATCTGGTTCTCTGTCTCCTCTCTGTAACGTTACGTTCATGAAGTGAAGTAAATCTCTGAGCTCTCCTCCCGTCGGTGGACAGGATCTGATGTGACTCCAGGTGTTTATTCCTCCAGGAGGTTCTGGATCTGCACCTGACGCTTGTTTTGATTGAAAATTATGATTACTGGGGAGCATTAGCATTTAGCTAACCGGCTATAAACATTCCAACACTGGTCTCAAATGCTTTATGTTAGGTGGGATGGAGGTTCATGATTTACAGCTGTAAGTATTGATTTGACACTAGCTAAGTAGCAAATTAGCATTGAGCTACAGATGTATTTTTAACAACAGAACATGGATCAAGCAGTTTAATTAATTTTGTTAAAGCGGGTTAAAGTAAATTAAACAGCTTTCAGGTGACATAGCTGACCTTTGATGACCGATGAGCCATATTAGCTTTTAGCTAACAAGTTAAGCTAACCAGCTTTTATAATTCCAACTTCTTGGTATTAAATTGCTTTGTTATGCTACATGCTAATGTTGGGCAGCTCATTAGCACTGAGCTACAGGTGTGCACATTGATTGAACAGTTAAATCCCACATGATAAACTAATTGGTACTCTAAACAATCCTTTGTAGTGTTAAAGTAAATTAAATAGCTTTAAGCTAACCTAGCTTAAAGCTAAACTTTTTTAGTACATGTGAGCCATATTAGCATTTAGCTAACAAGTTAAGTTAGTAAGCTAACTGGCTGTAAACGTTCCAACGTCATGGTAATAAACTGCCTTCATGGAACGGAGGGTAGCTAAGTAAAGCTAACTAGCATTAGCTACAGTTGTGTGGACTAACAACAGTTGTATCCACGACCATCAGACAGCGTCAGTGACGGATGTTTCATGTTGTTTGTGTGTTTTCAGACTCGTCTTAATTATTCAGCAGCAGGTCGAACACAACGTCAGAAACACTCTGAACGTTTGTGAGCTGATGACGCCTGCAGCTTCTTTACACTTTATTTAAATGTATAAAATGAAGCAACAGTAGAGAGAGAGAGTCGGACTCTACTCGTCTACATACATCCAGACACACACACACACACACACACACACACACACACACACACACACACACACACACACACACACCAGGAGAGAGATGAAAATCAATCCTTCACACATTCCTCTGATCTGCTCCCGCCGTCTCTTTATTGATTCTTCACACACTCGTAGGCTAATCCTGCCTGCACACACACTACACACACACACACACTACACACACATACACAAAGTACACACTCACTACTAACACACACACACACACACACACACACACACACACTCGAACAGAGAACACATCTGCCTCGGCCTTTGAAGTGCTTCTCTCTGTTTCCAGTGTCTGACAGTGGTTAGCTGCAAGGATGCAACACACACACACACACACACACACACACACACACACACACACACACACGGTCCTCAAGTGTGGGAAAGAGTCAGCTGTTTTAATGCATAACACACACACACACAGTTTCAGGTTTTACGAGACCATCAGAGGGAGCGACTCAGTGGGTCTGCATACCAGAGGGGGGTGAGGAGGGTGAGGAGGGTGAGGAGGGTGAGGCTGGAACACAAAGAGAAGCAGAGAACAACAGAAGAAGAAGAAGAAGAGATGGAGGGTCGTGTTGATATTATTAAATATTCAACATTATCGTTGATGCTGCTGAGAGGTTTTAACCACGACAGCCGGATCACATCAACAGTCTCACCTGTATCAGCCTGTGTTTCACCTGTTTGACCCACATTTTAATCCCCGTTGTTTGTCACAGAGGAATAAAACGTGTCCTAGTTCGGTTTAAAACCGTCTCTCCTGTCAGACGAGGAGTCGATCACGGTCGACAGCAGCGGAGGTCGAACCAGAGAGACGTCACAACGCAGATTTGAAGAGGAGATTTGAGCAGCGAAGAGGGAGAACTCAGATTTATGACAACATGGAGGCCGAGAGGGACGAAGAATTAGTAACAGACGAGAAAATGGAGAAAATGTTGCGACAGAGAGGAAGAAGGAGGAAATTAGAACCAGAGAGAGAGAACGGATGGTGGCTGACAGAGAGCCCGGTGCATTATGGGATTGATCCGTGATGAAACAGATGTGATGACACACGCAGATTAACGGGTCCAGAGGTTAAAGGTCACCTGGGTTCCCGATGAGGCTGATTGACGGGCGAGATGAAGCCAGGGGGGCGGGGTCAGAGCGGGGGTGGGGTGATTGACAGCAGCTGAAAGGTGTGTTTTAGAGGTACGACTTACACTCAGGTACAAGTCTGCTGGAGCACCGAGATCTCAGAGTCTTCACTGTAGCTGCAGAGACAAAAGTGCAAACGGTGTAAATAACCTGTTTTCAGATCAGCTCAAAGGGATGAACGACATCACTTTGTGTTCTGGGAAGTCGTGGTGTCTGTTTGTTTTTCTCACATTTTGCCAACTAATCTGGTAATAGATTAATCAAACAATCAGGAGATTATCAGACTACACATATTTGTTGTTTGCAGCTCGAGTGGTGAACAAACATCCTGCAGATCCGAGCGCCTCGTGTTGTCGTGTTTCATGTTCAGATTAGTTCTGTAGATGTGAATGAAAAGCAGATTTATCGTCTCATGTCGACGTATCGGTTTGCATCGTATGAGATGCAGGTAGTGCACAACACACCTGTGAGTGTGGTGCAAACACCTTCTGACTCCGTGTCAACACAGACTCATGGTGATGACCGGCGACGTCGGCCTCCACCACCCCGAGCTGCTTCTTCATGTGTTGGACTGAGTCTGGTGGGTTTTAACCTGAGGCAGGCGGAGGAGGAGGAACAGGTGAAGGAGGAGGAGGAGGGGATGTTTAGTCTCCAGGCTCTGAGTGAAGGTCTGACCTCCCTAATTACCCACCGTGTGTGTGTGTGTGTGTGTGTGTGTGTGTGTGTGTGTGTGTGTGTGTGTGTGTGTGTGTGTGTGTGTGTGTGTGTGTGTGTGTGTGTGTTTGTGCCTCTGGGACTCTCAGTGTGACGACCTCAAAGGTCAATCAGCTGTGAGAAAGCTGCGACCTCCAACAACCCCCTGCTGGGCGTCTGTGTGTGTGTGTGTGTGTGTGTGTGTGTGTGTGTGTTCAGGTACGTGCTCATGTTTCCGTCCTGCCTCTTATCCATCTACCTCGTCACTTGAAGGTCTCGATCTGCCCGGACTCGTCCAGTTCAGAGACCAGTGAGCCAGAGTTTCATTATTTATAATTATTTATCATATTAACACAGAGACAAAGTAGCAGCAAGTAACTAAATGCAAATAAACATTTAAATAGAACAGATAAAGATAAATATACATAAGTAAAATAAGTTTGTGCTGAACAATTTAAGATGTTCTGTGTCAGTCAACAGGAAGTGATGATATAAAGTGACACTGAGAGATTGTAAACAGAGTATAGAACAACATAACTAACATATACAATATATAACGTATATAACATATTATATATAACGTATATAATATATATAAAATAACATAACAAATATAACATATATAACATGTAACATATAACCTATATAACATAAATAACGTATACAACATATGAAAAGTATAACACTTTAATAACATAACTTATATAACATAAAACATACAATGTATATAGCATATATAATATATATGGTATATAATAAATATAACATAAAACGTATATAACATATAACAAATATAACAGCTATATAATATATATAACATATCAAATGTATAACATATGAAATGTATAACACTTATATAAGATGACGTATGTAACATAAAATGTATATAACGTATATAAAATGGTATAGTGTGCAGTAACACAGTGTGATGAAGTTTCAGGTGAAATATGTTCGTGGGAGTGAAATGTTTTAAACGCTTTCTACACTGAGTAACTTTAAGATTAAGTACATGTAGTTGCGTTCCATAAGTGGGAGGAGCTACGTGACGTATGGTAACAGTATGAATGCTGCAGTACAACAGGAAGTACAGTAACTGAGCAGCTCCTCGGCGTTCAGCCCGTGGTGACGTCCTGAAACACGTGGCGTCACAGGCAGAGGCCCCGCCCCCTCTCAGAGAGAGAGAGAGAGAGAGACAGAGAGGGAGAGAGAGAGGGGCATGTCCCTGCGTGTTCTCACACACACACACACACAGAGGCAGCAGCAGCAGCACGAGCTCCTCGCGGACTCACACACATCTGATCAGCTCCTGCTCTGATCGATCCGCATGGATTGCTGACGTCACGCTGGATTAAATCGCTCCACCTGTACTCGTGTAAAAGTGTCAGTTCGTCGCGTCGGTGTGTGTTCGGAACCGAGCCGCAGCCATGGGTTTCTACGGCACCCTGAAGCTCATCTTCTACAAAGTGAGTATCGGCTTCATTGATCGGACGCGTTTCTGATCGATCGAGCGATCGATCCGCTGCAGGTCTGCGCGCGTGACTGAGTGAGGGGCTGTCCTGTCCTGCAGGTATAGTCAAGGTTGTCAGGCTCGTGCAACACCGGGATGACGAGGCGTTTCTGTCTGACAGCGGACTGTGTGTGTGTGTGTGTGTGTGTGTGTGTGTGTGTGTGTGTGTGTGTGTGTGTGTGTGTGTGTGTGTGTGTGTGGACCACTGCGGATCTGACAGAGGCTCATTTTAATCTCGCTCTCTGATTGGATTATTGATTATTGATTACTGATCACTGGCGGCAGCTGTGTGTGTGTGTGTGTGTGTGTGTGTGTGTGTGTGTGTGTGCACTCTGAGCCTCAGCAGGTAAACACACATGAGGCCGGTGAGCAAGGCAGCGTGTGAGGGTTTGAATCCTCTGCATGGATGTGTGTGTGAAATAAAATCTGCTTTATTGGGAGAATAAAATGGCAAATATCTGTAATTTAAATGATAATCAATCAGAATTGATCCCTGCTGAGGATCTGATCAACCTCCGTCCAGTCCAAACACAAGTAAAGAGAGAAAAAACAGTGTAGCTGCTGTCAACTGGAGTTTGTAGGTCTAATATGATGCATAACAAACAGAATGTATAAAAAAATACACTGAAATCAACCAAAATGTAAAAGATTCACTGCATGTTCGTCTTTACAGTGTAAAAGTACAATAATACAGAGTGAAAACACACGTTAAAGGAATTATATTACACTGTAAACTGCTCTGTGTGAGTGAAATGTGGTGTAAAAGCTGTAAAATATCAATGAAAAGTGCTTAAATCAGATTAAATCTACAGTTTATGTGTAAAAGAAGCAAATTTCAATGAAAAATCAGATTTAAATCAGACTCAGATGTAAGTATAGATAAGCTGTCGCCACGTTTGCTTCCATTAACAGATAAAAAACGGAT
The DNA here is from genome assembly GCF_904848185.1 of Acanthopagrus latus. Classification (NCBI taxonomy): domain Eukaryota; kingdom Metazoa; phylum Chordata; class Actinopteri; order Spariformes; family Sparidae; genus Acanthopagrus; species Acanthopagrus latus. The sequence goes on along the minus strand of NC_051048.1, from coordinate 2,622,564 downwards.
GTTAGACTCCAAACAGACCTCAGATCAGATTAAACAGTAAAGATAATCTGTAGAAACATCTCTGCTGCAGATTACAGACGAACTCTGCTCAGTAAATCCTGTGAAATGACACATGAGCCAGTGTGAGGTCATCATGCACTTTCTGCTGGCCATCATCATCATCATCATCGTCGTCGGTCACCACGGCGACGTACAGATGTTTGTCAGATCTCAAGTGTTCTGGTTCTGACAGGAAACACATTTCTGTCTCCTCGAGTGAAGTTTTTCTGTTTGGACTAAATGAAATCCACACAGACGACATCTGGTGTCAAAACGCCGGTGACATCAGGAGGAGGAGGAAGAGGAGGAGGAAGAGGAGTAAAGTCTGAAAATGAAAAGCAGATTATGAGTTTAGTTTGAAGTTAAGAGTCAAGATCACAGCTGAGTGTCGATGGAGAGGATTCAGAATCCCGTTGATGACATTTAATATGTAATGAGCTTCTTCTTCTTCTTCTTCTTCTTCTTCTTCTTCTTCTGGTGTTTTATCTTGTAAGACTCACATTCTGCAGTCAGACAGAAACACTGTGTTCACATGACGCTGCCAAGAGATAGAAGGACACACACACACACACTGTCCTGTACATCTACAGCCTCCAGTGTGTGTGTGTGTGTGTGTGTGTGTGTGTGTGTGTGTGTGTGTGTGTGTGTGTGTGTGTGTGTGTGTGTGTGTGTGTGTGCGTGCAGCCTGTTAGCGCATGCTGCTCTATTTTCGACCGGTGCTGCACCGGCGACATTCCTGCGATTTTCTGCATTCCTGCGTTCATTCAGAGAGAGAGACACACAGACGCACACACACAGATACACACACACACACAGAGGAAACAGATAGAAGGCTGATTCAGACCTCTGGGCCGCTGCGTTCGTGTGACTGAACAAGCGTAGGTGTTTCCAGTGTCTCTGTAGTTTCACAGCGCGGCTGCAGTTTATCTGCATCTCTTCATCTCTGTGGACTCGACGGCAGCCGGCCAGCCTGGTTCTGACCCGCTCGACCAGAAACCCACAAACATTTGCAGGAGCTCCTTCTCGCATTTCCGACACGTGTAACACCAGCGTGTTCTCAGTTCCTGTCTTCAGACGTGGAGCTGTTTGTCTTCAGATGTTGATGTTTGTCGACGCTGCCATGAACCACAGAGATGTGACGAGAGATCACACAAACTGTGGCATCATCGAGATACAGATACTGAACAGATAGCTCACAGTTTATCATCTACGGATCATCAGAGGCTCATAATCAGTCTGAGTCTTGTCTCGTCCTAACACCGGCTTCTTTAAGAAGATGATGGATGTGATCACTGTGCCTGTAACATGTTGATTATGTGTTTGTTTTGGCTGATTCTGCGAACAACTCGGGACAGAATCAAGATATTTAACTCTGATTCAAACTACAAGAAGGTAACCTGAAGAACTGACATGTTGTTCTTCCCTCCATCAACAAAATACAGATTATAAACAGATACACACACACAGGAAATCTTTATAAAACTACACACACGTCACGTTAAAGTCACAGTTTATCATCAGAGGCTCATTAGGACGTCGCACCTTCAGGAGGAACGATCAGATGTTTCCAGTTGCTCTTCCATCACTGTGACGTGACGCCTCACCCCCCGCGGCGTCTGAATGTGTTGATGGTTCGCCTTCTTGCCCTCCGGCCTCCACAGCTCCACCGAACTCTGGTGTTTTTCCACTGAGCGCGACGTGAACATGAGAATTTGAATTACTCAGAAGATAATAAAGACATGAGGTCGCTACAGGCAGCATGCTAACAGCTAACAGGCAGTTAACAGGAAAACGAAGAGTAAAGATACATTCCAGGATTCCCAACATCTGTCCAGATGCTTCAGACACTGAGCCGTGAAGCTGCTTTGATCACATGTCGAGTGTTTGTGAGTCTCACTGTGTTTTCTAACCACCAGATGAAGAGGAAGTTGGATCACGGCCCGGACGGCCGGCCGTTCCCTTCAGGGAAGAAGCACTGCAAAGGAAACGGATACCTCAGGTAACACACGCAGCTAACAGCTAGCTCCAACGACTGTTAGCTGCATTTTAAACATTGGTAGTTTGTTTATGTTGTTGTTTATTTGTGTTGTTTTAGAATTGCTCCACAGTAATTAGCATCCTGTTAGCATTCTGTTAGCATTCTGATGAAGATGCACATGCTAACCTCCCCGTCTCTCTCTCTCTCTCCAGTCCTTCCTGTCTGGTTCAGGCCCCGCCCACCACATTTGGTGACCTGCGGCTGGCCAATGGGCATTCAGCTCAGCGGCGGCGCGTCACCTCGGGCCCGCCCCCCTCTGGTCTGCAGGACTGGCTACACATCTTCCAGGTAAGCACACTAAACCCCTCCCCCGAAACACAGACGATCCAATCATGGCTTCGTGTTCAAGGCTGTGTATGTATTTAGCATTTCTAGCTAACTAGCTTACAACCTACAGCAGAGAAGCACAAACTACACTGACTACATTAATGATGGCTGACTGGATTTACATCTCTGGGTGAACTGTTCCTTTAAGATGCTAATATATCAGATGAAGCTAATGTTAGCGAGTCTGATGGGCTCTGCTGGATGTGTGGAGGTGGTTGTCCGTGTCAGACCCTCTGTCTTCAAAACTGAAGCGTTGTGTTTAAAAATAGAACAATTAATGCACGGACATGGACTCATGTGCCGCCATTTTGTGCCAAACTAAAACACAAGGTGGAACACAGGAGGTCAAACGCATGTTTTCACACATAAACTTGTAACGCTTCCCGACCTGAAACACACACCCATTTATATTATGACACACACACACACACACACACACACACAGCTGCTGCATGGCGGCGTGTTTGTGATCTCTTCCACTTCCTGCACGTAAACACAGCGCATTAGAGGAGTGATGCCTCCGAGCTGCACTTGCGTAACTTAAAGCACACACACACACACACACACACACACACACACACACACACACACACTGAAATGAAACACATGGCTCTCGTTTCTTTTCTACCCGGGGTAAATAATTAAAACAGTTTCTGAGACGAACACAAGAAAACGTATAATCACAAACATGTCAGCTCAGAAAAAACTCGTCCCTCACTTCCTGTCCTTCTCCCGCCTTTAGACGTGGAGCGGTCCCGAGAGGCTATTGGCTCTGGACGAGTTGATTGACAGGTGCGAGACCAGCCAGGTGAAGCACATGATGCAGGTGATCGAGCCGCAGTTCCAGAGAGACTTCATCTCCCTGCTGCCCAAAGAGGTGCGGTGAAACACAACACATGTGTCCAGATGTGAAGTCAGTGTGTAGTCTGAGAGGAGTGTTTTAACCTGTGTGTGTTCGTGTGTGTTGATGTGTGTGTTTGTGTGTGTGTGTGCAGCTGGCTCTGTACGTGCTCACCTTCCTGGCTCCCAGAGACCTGCTGCAGGCGGCTCAGACCTGCAGGTACTGGAGGATCCTGGCTGAAGACAACCTGCTGTGGAGGGAGAAGTGCCGCGAGGAAGGTAAACGCACCTCCTTCACTTCTTCTTCTTCCTCTGTTCATTTTTATCTCCTTCATCCTCCTTTTTTACTTCCTGTCATCGTCTGTCAACACTCTCTAACTCTCTGTCCGTGCTTCCGACTCAATTTGGACAAAACAACAGTATCACTGTTCATGTTGTGGCTTAAAGACAGCATTTTCTACCATTTTACACACTTAATTTGTTAAAATCTGACTTTTATCAGCAACAAAAACAGACAAGCAGGTTATTAATACACCTTGTAGTGTAGAGACGGCTGTGGCAGAGTATTTAGTCCATAATTCAACAAATAAAAATGAAATTAACATTGTTATATACAGTGTTGTGTCATTAGGTGGAGTTCTGTTGGGATTAATCTCAGTGTAGTTGTGTGTTTATATGATGTGTGGTACATTCCTGCTCATGCAGATGAAGTTTTAAGGAAGCTGAGGAAGAGAACGTGTTGAGGGACAGATTGATCTGCGCTGTAGCTGCAGGACGCTGAATATGGGACTGAGTCAGAATGATAATTATTTAGTTATTAGTAGAACCAGTTAACTGTTGGATTTGGTCTTTTTAACAGTGTTTGTTATAAATGATGTATGTTTTATAAGCAGATGTGATAAAACATCTGGGCATCCTCCTTCCTCTTCACTCTGTCTGCACTCTGTCGTGTTGAAGCGTTTGAGAAGCACTGTTGTATTTGCTGGTTCTGGTGGTTCTGGTGGTGTTGGTTAGTGACGCTGCAGGTGTGTTATCCAGCATCTTCACAGGGAAATATGTAAAGCAGAATACAAAACAGAGGCGGCAGCTCAGTGGATGTGTAGAGCTTTCTAACCCCAGTGTAACATGCAAATACAGACACACACACAGTCAGTCAGTCACTCCTCCTTCATTCAGCGCAATGCAGTGGCTGTGTGTGTGTGTGTGTGTGTGTGTGTGTGTGTGTGTGTCTCTGGGCGTCCTGCCAGTCAGCCGAGATTCACAGCCGGCACTCAGCAGCCATACCAATGAGCCGGCCTCGCGTTAGCTCCACGCCACAGCCATACTAATGAAGCCAGCGCTAACTGCAGCGCACCGGCTTCATTAATGGGGCTAATTTGTATTTGTGCTACGCCCCCGTCGTACCAGCGGGAGCGGTGTCGGCGTTAACTGGCACTCAGTGAGAATATGAATACAGCTCACCTGCCAGTTACATATTAATGAAGCTAGCAGCGCTACAGGAGCCTTGATGGGCCTCATAATGATGAACTGTAGCTCCTGTTAGCGGTTATCTAAATAAATGAGTGTTAGCTTATTCTTTTCTCTTGCTAGAGTGGTTATAGTATCTGTGTTAGCTTATACCATGAGTTATGTTAGCTTGAGGTAAAACACCTTAAACTTCTACGAGTTTACCTCCCAAATCAATGAAAAACTTGTTAGCTAACGTTATCATGGTCCGTTTAATGTCTTTGGTAGCAGCTAGCTTAACTGAAGATGATTTATACAAAGCTACCACAGCTTACACTCTCATTACAGTTAAAGTGTTAGCATATGCTACTGACAAACTACAGTAGCTAATGTTTAGACCGTAGCTTTTACCACATTAATTAAACTCTAAGATCCCAAAGCTCACGTTAACTGTAAAACAGTTTGGTAGCCTAGCTGTAGTTGCTGCTAGCCTCTATTTTTTTATTAAACTAAAGGTGCAAATGTTAGCTTACACAGCAATTTAGCTTCATAAGTAGCTTATCAAATTAGCTGATACCAACTCTCGAAGCTAATGCTAACTATAAACTGGTCCATTTAGTAGCCTAGCTGCAGTTGCTACTAGCGTCTTTGATCATGATACATATGAAATATCACTAACAGGCTACATTTAGCTCAAGCCAACTGAAAACCCAGTAGCTAATGTTAGCATGAGACTATGGTTGGTTTAATGGCTGCAGCTGCTGTTAGCTCTTCTGTGAGTGATCCAACACAAACAGCTTCTTACCAACTGATTGATAGTAACTGCAGCTCTGTTTTACCTGACTCGTCCCTCTTCCTCTCTCCAGGTGTGTCAGAGTCGGCGTCATCTCGTCGCAGGAAGTGTGCGCGGCCCGGTGTGGCGGTCAGTCCGTGGAAATCAGCCTACATCAGACAGCATCGTATAGAGAACAACTGGAGGAAGGGCGACACACGAGAACCTCTGGTACGCCTCACACACACACACACACACAGTGTTTGATATGTAAACATGGAGTTCTGTCACTGAGTCCATCTGTCCGTCTCTCTGCAGGTGCTGAAAGGTCACGACGATCATGTGATCACGTGTCTCCAGTTCAGCGGCGACCTGATCGTCAGCGGCTCCGACGACAACACGCTCAAAGTCTGGTCGGCCATTACTGGGAAGGTAGGACGCAGTGTGTGTGTGTGCGTGTGTGTGTGTGTGTGAGTGTATATTTTGTTGCGTGTCCTTTAGCATTTTGTCAAGTAGCGTTCTTGTTTTCGAACCTGTGAAAACGTTTTTAGAGGCTTTTATTTTGTATTGCTCACAGTTACATTAACACGGGCAGTGCTTTTATTTTGTAGTACCTCCTTTATGTGGTTGGCAAACATAAATATCCATGTATCATTGAGTCAGTGATGTTAAAGAATTCCTGCTACCATAGCATGTGTTGTAGCTTGCTAGCGTCGCTCCAGCCACAATACAAAACTCCCTTAAGAAAACTGCTAATTTAACAAACTTTGAATATGCATATTTACCATGAATTAAAACTAGCCTACTAGTTAAATGCAGCTACAGTTAGCAGCAGTTAGCGGGTACTCCTTTGACACGCTGCTGTTTGGAGAGACCCTGAACTCTTGATTTTTAATTTTGATTACATTTTTGACCGCTGGTTTGATTTAAAAAGACATTTTAAAGCCAAACACTTTGTCTGTTTCATCAAGAGTACGATCAGCAGCGTATTCAATTGTGGAGATAATGATCGGTGTGACACATATCCGCCGAGAACATAGAAGAATAGAGGTGTTATGTAGGTCAGCGTGACCTGACAGGATGAAGCTGAGCAGAGACGACTGCAAAGTGAAGAAGAGTCGCGTTGGTCAGGGCGTGCCGTTAAACACCGACGCTGCTCGCCACACGTTTGTCTGTACTCGCCCTTCCTGTCCTCACACTCATCCTGAAGGAATGTAACCGAGTACATTTACTCCAGAGCTGTAACTGAGTAGACTGGATGTAATCTGTTACTTCACACAGCACCTCAGAGACACGTCGTTCTTTTTACTAACTGAACGTCATGTACATGAACTTTAGATTTAATTACAGCGCTTCTACTTGTATTTTTACTTATAGTAGACACACACATACGCGCGCACACACACACACACACACACACACACACACACACCGACTCAGCAGCTTGATCTGGTTTCGGTTGAACATTCTTTGAGCAGACACACCTGCTCTCTCTCCTCCGTCTGGACCTGCCCTTTACAGAGTGTGTGTGTGTGTGTGTGTGTGTGTGTGCGCGCAGTGAGAAAACCACACACACACACACACACACACCCTCCTCTGTAGCCTGCAGGGATGACGAGGCGTGTGTTTCCGCTCACGCCGGTTGAATTTGAATTATCTTTATTAAGCAGGATGTGATGATCGTTCAGCAGAATCTCCCCGCTTCTGTCTCGGCAACAGTTGCCAAGGCAAAGTTTTCCTCTGTTGCTACGGCAACCAGCGCTACAACACCTTCAAGGTGAAACTGTATTTTGTGTGTGTGTGTGTGTGTGTGTGTGTGTGTGTGTCTTTCAAGGGGAGCTGTGGAAGTGGAACAAATATTGACTCATACACTTTTATGTACACACACACACACACAAAATACAGTTTCACCTTGAAGGTGTTGTCATGTTTCAGATCAGCTGTGACGTGATCATATACGCAGGTACACACCTTCATCTGGTGGTCAGAGGAGGGCGATCCATCTCTGGATCCTACATTTCCCATCATGCACCTGAACGTCTATTTAAACGTCACTCTCCCAGTTTTCATCTTTGATAAAAAGCTTCTGAGCCCAGATCAAGATAACCTCGATGACGTCACTGTGACATCACGAGGTCTCCATAGCGACTGACCTTCACTGACCGCCCCTTTAAAGCCTCTGTCGTCTTCTTCTTCTGTCCCTCAGTGCCTGCGGACGCTGACGGGTCACAGCGGCGGCGTGTGGTGCAGTCAGATGTTGGTCGCCACGGTGATCAGCGGCTCCACCGACCGGACGCTGCGTGTGTGGGACGCTGAGAGCGGCGAGTGCGTGCACACGCTGTACGGACACACGTCCACCGTGCGCTGCATGCATCTCCACGGCAACCGGTAACTCACACACACACAGATTCATACAGTCATATACATTAATGACATGCAAACTGCCTGCTGCTTGTTTCCATGGTAACCAGCTTAACATTAATATATTCAACACAAAGAAAACTTCAAACACACACACACACACAGTAAACACACATACATAATAAATTCATACTATCACTATAAATACACACATAATGAACACACACATACACACACAGAAAACAAACAACAACAAATTATGAAACTGGGTCACACACACACACACAAACCTCGGCTTCATGCTAACAAGACAAACTCGAGCCGACCTGATTGGCCAACACTGCAGTGATGTCATCGCTCTCCTCCCTCAGGGTGGTGTCGGGCTCTCGGGACACGACGCTGCGTGTGTGGGACGTGTCGACGGGCCGCTGCGAGCACGTGCTGACGGGTCACGTGGCGGCGGTGCGCTGCGTCCAGTACGACGGGCGCCGTGTGGTGTCGGGCGGCTACGACTACATGGTGAAGGTGTGGGACCCCGAGACGGAGGCGTGTCTGCACACGCTGCAGGGACACACCAACAGAGTGTACTCGCTGCAGGTACGTACGCATACACACACACACACGTGTTGACACAAAATGTCCGCCCTGGTGCGTTCAGGTGTCATGCGTTACCTTCTCTGTCCGCAGTTTGACGGTGCGTTCGTGGTCAGCGGCTCGTTGGACACGTCGATCAGAGTCTGGGACGCAGAGACAGGTACTGACCCGTCTAGAAAACATGGATTCCAGTGATGTCACTCAGTTGATTGTTGCATTGTGGGTAATGTAGGCGTATCCCCCTGTAACACAGTAAAAAAACAAATGATCCGGATTGTTACAGAAGAGAAGCTTTTCTTAACTCCACACATTCTTCTTCCTTTGCAAAAATGTGGTGCCTACATTACCCACAATGCAGTTCAGTGCCTTGGTGACATCACTGCAGGAAATCAGTGCTTTAATGTGGAAAATTACCTTTAAATGTAGTTTAATTCTCAACGTGAACCAAACTCTTATCGCTCCAGTTGTCACTGATTGTTTGATTATTTTAAAATTGTAATAATCATTTAAAAGATGAAACGTCTCACCTGAAGCTCTCGTCCTCGTCCAGGTGGGTGTGTCCACACGCTGACCGGCCACCAATCACTGACCAGCGGGATGGAGCTGCGCGACAACATCCTGGTGTCCGGGAACGCCGACTCCACGGTGCGAGTGTGGGACGTCCGGACGGGACAGTGTCTCCACACACTGCAAGGTGAGAGAGAGTGTGTTTGTGTGTGTGTGTGTGTGTGGGAGGAAACAATAAGAGCAGCTTGAAGGTGAGTGTGTGTGTGTTTGAGTGCTGAGTCGACAACACACACAGGATCGTCTGCAGTCCTCAGGGAGAGAGAGGGAACAAGGAAACAAGGGAGGAGTGGAAAGTGAAGGAAATAAGGGAACAAGGAGACGAGGGAGGGGAGAGTTAACCTGACGTAGACAAACAAGCAATGCTGTTTCCTGCAGAGCGAGGAGTTTTTCCTGATGATACTTGTGTGTACCTGTACTTCAGTGAAGGTCTGACTGCAGTATTTGTTTACCTGAGTACTTCTTCCATTGCTGCTGGAACATTTAGCAGCTGAACAGCTGGTGGAGACAAAAACGGAGCTAAAAGAGTGAATATTGTTAATTTAATGAGTCTGTTGTTGCTCTTTAATTGTTCATGTTGCTGTTATTTACTCTTGTGAAGCTCTCGCTCTGTGAAAGGTATCACACTCATTAAACTTGACTCACCTGTAGAAACAAAAAGGTGACAGTTTGATCCAGCTGTCGGCTCTCAGGACTGTTTCTGGGTCACTTCCTGCCCTCTGGTGGACACTTGATGCAACTTCAGCTCCACAGATGCAGAATAGTTTGTAATTTAACTGGCAAAGCAGAGAACAGAATATGTTTGTTGCTGTAATAAGATAAGTAATAAATATATTAATCCTGAAACACTGACATGATGATTTTTGACATCATCTCCGACTCATGAAGGATTTTTCTCAACACTCTGACATTTTACTGAATTATTCAGCTCTCATTAATTCAGAAATCATCAGTTTGAAGCTTTAAAAGTGTTTAAAACGTTTGTGCTTTCAGTGAAGATGTTACAGTTCAGACGAGCAGGGAGACACTTTAGTTTGTGTTCATGTCGATGACGTGCTGACGATCTTTTCCTCTCAGGTCCCAACAAGCACCAGTCGGCGGTGACGTGCCTGCAGTTCTGCAGAGGTCTGGTTCTGTCCAGCTCCGACGACGGGACGGTCAAACTGTGGGACCTGAAGACGGGAGCCTGGCTGCGAGACGTGGTGGCGCTGCAGAGCCGAGGATCAGGTGAGCACGAGCGGGCGGGTTTTCAGTTTTAGGTCGTTTAGAGGGAAGTTTAAGCGTAAAACAGAGTCTGTTTTATGTTGAGGCTCCAGAACTTGATTTAAAACAGAGAAAACAACCAAATCAAACATAAAGTAGCCCAGCAGAGCTCGTCTGAACCAATCACGTCCTCCTCTCCCCACAGGTGGCGTCGTGTGGCGAATCAGAGCGTCCGACACTCGGCTGGTTTGCGCCGCCGGCAGCAGGAACGGGACGGAGGAAACCAAACTGTTGGTTCTGGACTTCGACCTGGACGACAGGAAGAAGGAGACGGACTGAGGAGGAGGAGGAGGAGCGACGACGATGCCATGAAGAAGATTTGGACGTGTTTTTTTTTTTTTTTTTTTAAAAGAAACTAGACTTTTTTTTAAGACCAAAGTCACCGCTGACGAGACGGTTATGAATGTGGCGTCCTGATTGGCCGGCAGACTGACGGACGCGTTGAGAGGACGGACGGACACAAAGGATTTTAAACTTTCAAAATTAAAAAAACAGTTTGAAACGCCAAAATGACACAACAATCACGTCGGAAAACAAAACGGCGACTAATGAATGTTTTTGACGCTTATCGCCGGGCAGAAAACGTGGATGTAAATGGTTTCTATGACAACGGGAGAATGTTTGATGGACAAACGAACGATGGATTTAAGAGTCGGCGATGAGGATAAAGTTTGAATGTAACCGGATCCGACCGGCGGCGATGGAGGGCATTTGACTTTTTACTGCTGCTGAACCAATGAGGATCGTCGCCGTTTGAACGAACCAATCAGAACGCGCCAAAATCATCGTGAAGGCCGGAGACACACGGGGCGACTTCCTGAGGCAGCACGGACGTCGTTTCCATCGTCTGCGTCGCCGCTCGATGTTCCTCGTGTGTCTCGGCCGTGATGTAACAGACGAGGTGTTCGAAAGCCGCCGCAGGAAAGCGGCTCCTGAACGCATCACGCAGTGTAAATCAGTATAATGCCGCCGCAGCCTCTCATCTGCCAGAGTCACAATTAAACCCTCGCTTTCATTCCCGCTCCACCGCCGGCTCCTCTTAAAGTTTAAAGTCTCTGAAGGCTGGGGAGGATTATTGTTAGCTGCTGCTCACCTCTATAAACACTTTACAAGCTCCCTGAACGTTAAATCACTCGCAGATCTGCACGTTTTAACGACCTGTGGTGCAGGAAAGTGCAGGAAAACTCCAACTCAAGACCTTTTTGTAATACAAGACAGTTTGAAATGTCACAGATGCATTTAGATGCTTCAGTTTCAGGGTCCTGGTCACTGACTTTGTTCACTGGGACACTGAAATATTAATGTAAAGCAACACTTGTTTTATTTCTAACTGTTAAAGGTTGAAAAAATGCAGCAGTTGATCAGATTTGTAGCTTTAATGAACACTAAATCCAGATCCTGTGCTTTTATTTTGAAATCTAGTAGTTAGTCCTGCAGTAGAGAAGTCACTCAAATGAAAATCAAGAATTTGTTAGAAAATGAACCAAATTCACCCTGAAACGTGCTTTTTACGTGAATTAGACTCATGAACTCACTTTTTTCACTGATTTCTGTAACTTGTTGCTCATAATTTAACCAAAAGTGCAAAATAATCCGCCAACGTTAAGTTTCAAGGAAGCAAATAAAAGCTGTTAAATCTTAAATCGAATCACTACTGAATACTTAAATGTTGAAATCAAAATACAAGTGAATTTCTGACATGTTGAGATCATTAAAGGATCATTTCAGGTTTTTATATTCACAAAATTCTGGTTATAATCTAAAAAAATGGAAACCATCAACTCATAATTAACTTTGGCCTCTCTGAGCTTCCGTAGACCTGATTAAAGACTCACTCCTCATTTTATAAAACATTAAGAAAAAACCCACATCATTAACTTTGGCCGCTCTGTGTTTCCATAACAACCTGAACCTCTACACAGTGTTTTTTACTCAGCTTATCAAATATTAAAGTAAGAAAAGATAAATAATTTAAAACGACTCCCTTCACCAGATATTAATCCCATACGCTGCGGTTGCCAGGCAACACCTCCAGCCAATGAGCAGAGATGCGGTTGATAGTTTCCCCCGGCAACAACAAGTGGTGTGTATGTGTGTGTGTGTGTGTAAGAAGTTGTGACCTGCTGCAGGTGTGAGGCTGCGGAGAGGCGGCGCTGTCCTCGTGATGTCATCATGTAACATACTGTAAATACGAGAAGAGGATGTAAATATTCAGCTTTTTATATAAAAAAAAGAACAAACCAGAGAACATATTGTGGAGGGTGGGAAGAGACGAGGACGGATCAATAAAGATGAGTTTTATAAAGCGCTGAGTTGGTCGACTCGTTTGTTCATGTTTATAACTTTATTCTGTTTTTGTTTTTTTTTAATTCTAAACATTTTAATCACAACAGTTTCTGTCAGGTTGTGTCACATGTGGACAGACAGCTGACTGCGTGAAGAGAAGGACATCAGTTTACTGCAGGAAGAGCAGAAATGCTAACGTCAGGATGCTAACAGGAAGTAGGAACCACCGGACAAACTCCAGAGACAATAAAATATTACATTTATTATGATTCTATCAAGTATTTATAGTTAGTTTTTATATGTTGTATAAGAATGTTGTAGTATTTTGTTTATGACATTAAAACAGTTTGTTCTTATGTTTACTAATTAACTTAAGTTAAACTATCTGGTAGTTTAATGTAATTCAGTTTTGAGTGATGAATATTGATGAGATTATGAAAGTGATCTGCTGTTATTAGTTAATTAACGTGTTATTTTACAGGTTTGTAATTTTCTAATCACTTTCCTGGAAAGGATTTTGTAATCTAGTACTGATTAATTTGCAGATAAGGGGCTGATTTTTTTTTTTTTTTTTTTAATTAGCACACAATAATTAATTAATTGATTGTGAGTTTGACCTGGAGTGTTTTCAGTCAGAGCAGCTGATCATGAAGAACAAAGGTCACAGTGAGTGTTTATGAATAATGATGAGGAGCAGAGATCTGCAGAAACAAACAGCTATGAACGTGTGTGTGTGTGTGTTTAAAAGCCCTTATAAAATGGAGGAGAGGCAATCAGTCTGAGTAGTCGCCAGTAAAACACAATCAAAACAGCGAGGGAACAGAAGGAGGCAGAGGAGAGCAAAGAAAATAGAAATTGTATGATTAATTCACAACCATAATATCGTTCTAATTGAAACGATGCACTTTAATTCTACAGGCTTTTTGTCCACATGACACATGATCAGTGTGATCTGTAATAGTGCCCTGTGTGTTATAGTTGTACTTTCTGAATACGTCACGTCTTCGTTCATGTTTACTCTTACACTATTGGTTTCCCAAACTGTCAGTCATCGACTCTCGAGGTTCCAGAGTCACTTCCTGATTTTGTTCAAGACCACGCAACAACTTTTCTTCGCACTTGTTGGTAAGAGTCTCTTTATAAAGTTAAAGTTTTAAACTAATGTTAAAAATATATACAGATAAACGTGTAGACTGATTAAACAATGTGCAGGTTACTCTGTGGACTGTGAAATGTGGTGAAAATGAGTCAGAAGAAAAAGCTTTCGGTTTTGTAAAGCTGTTGTTGTTGCGGGTGTGACAGATGAAGTGCGGGGGTCCCAGGTGTGCGGTGTCTACGCAGCTCTTGAGCTGCTCGACGTGAGCAAATGCCTCAGACTTCTCCACCCATGAGTTATTTGTGAGTACAGACATTCACGACAAAGATATAAGATCGACAACATTGGACTATTTATAGACGGTTGCGTTTTGGTTTTTTTTGTTTGTTTTTTTTTTTTTTCGGACAGGCGTCGACACAGTCACTGTGCTCTGTAGTGGTCTGCAGCTCGCATCTCCGTGTGGAATAGTAAAGTTAGTGTTCAAGCCACGTCAAAATGAATATACATATACATATGCATGACTTGGATCGATGTGCATTGTGAGCATCAGAGGGGGTTCATACAGGGAGCAAATCAATCCTAAATGAGCAAATTCACTTACAAGCCCAAAAACCCGCGACTACCAATATTTATACGCGACTTCACAGAAAAACGAGCCCAAAGTCGCTTATAATAAGCAGACTTGGCAACTGTGATGGGGTGGGTGTGCTCTTTCTGAAGCCCAAAGTCATCACCACTGTTTATAGAGTGTAAGTCGGGTATTAAATGTCTCATGGCTTGTATTCATGTGTCCAAGTAAGTTCTTAAAAACAAAGTTTTCTGATTAAACAAAATACATCACTTGACATCCAAATAAAAATCTATTCTTCTTTGCATGAGTGAAGATAAAAGTCCTTCAGCCATTTCATTGTTCAGACATGGGCTGCACCAGGACACCCTGCTCGACTCTCTTTTCTGACATTACTTTCTCCAGATCTAACTGAGATGTAATTAATTTTTCTGTCTTATTTTATCTGAGATTTCGAGTGAAAAGGGGGGTTAGTAGCTCTTGATAGACTTTTCATGTCAGACAGTAAAACTCTCAGAAGTGTGTGTATATTCTGTTTCAACAATCAGTCCAAGCCTTGTGTTTTGTTTTGCTTTGTTTTTCCATTTTTTATTAAGGAGTGCAGAGTGATCCACCCAAAGAATGAAGCAGGATGGAGCCCAGTGCTGGGCCGTCACTTGGGATCGTCAGTATTCTGCTTTTCCAGTTCACTATGATCCTACTACAGCCGTTCAGAGGTAATTTGCACTCAAAACATTCAGTACAGTAACACTCTGATGTCTGGAGGTTGGAAAACAAAAAACACAACTCCTTTTGTCTGAACATCTGTCCATTCTGGTGAGACGAATATTTCACAATTATGTTCAGGGAATTTCTTCAAATTTGGTACCAAAGTCCACTTTGACACAAGGGGGAACTGTTCAGAGAGGTTAGAAGTCAAGGTCACTGTGACCTCAGGAGACTTTATTTATTTATGTATGTGATAAAAGGATGAGGGTATGACATTTGATATCCAAAAGGTCCTAGGTTAAATGCACTGCATCTGTAGAGATGTGGTCTCTATAGAGATGTGAGCAGGTCTCTGTAGAGATGTGGACAGGTCTGTGTAGAGATGTGGACAGGTCTCTGTAGAGATGTGGTTTCTGTAGAGATGTGGACAGGTCTGTGTAGAGATGTGGACAGGTCTCTGTAGAGATGTGGTCTCTGTAGAGATGGGGGCAGGTCTCTGTAGGGATGTGGACAAGTCTCTGTCACAGTCCTGTTGTCTCCCTGAACATAATGTCACGTCTTTAATGGCTTGGCTTTTATTGCAGCTTCAATAAATTTTTTCTTACCTTCACAATAAAAATTGTCATTTCAATGAGTTTTAACTGTGCTGCTGTCTGTTGTTTGTTCTTTTGTTTCCTCTCAGTGACGTCAGAGTTGATTTGTTCTGATCAACCAATCGTAGCCCTGGCTGGTGATGATGTCATTCTACCATGTCAACTTCAACCTGCAGTCAGTGCCAGTTCTGAGACTATACTGTGGACCAGACCTGGTTTGGATCGGAAGTACATCCATGTGCACCAAGATGGACGACTGATGTTTCAGAGTCAGAGCCACTCTTATTATGTCCGCACAGCTGTGTTTGTGGATCAGCTGATGAACGGAAACGTCTCCCTGAAACTGTTCAGAGTGAAACTCTCTGATGCAGGACAATACACCTGCATCATTGATTCAAAGCAGATGGAAGCTTCCGTCCAGCTCTCTGTGGGTAAGTCATGTTCACTGCAACGAGCGCGAGCATCATGAATCAATCATTTCAGAGAGCAGTGAAGCTAATTTGTATTTGCGGAAACGCAGAGTGTGACGTGTGTGACGAAGTTAAACTACATGTGAAAACAGTTATTCTTATATAGTTTGACTGTGATACAAATCCTTATGTTATTTTCCCTCTCTGATCAACAGGTGCTGCCTCCTCACCTGTCGTTAACGTGGCAGGGACTGACAGAGTCAGAGGAGAAGTGGTTCTCCAGTGTAACTCTACCGGCTGGTATCCAGAACCTGAGGTGTTCTGGCTGGACGGTGAGGGAAACCTCCTCTCTGCTGGACCTACAGAGACAGTCAGAGGTCCTGATGACCTCTATACTGTCAGCAGCAGAGTGACTGTGGAGAAGAGACACAGCAACAGCTTCACCTGTAGAGTCCAACAGAACCACATCAACCAGATCAGAGAGGCACAGATACATGTTCCAGGTAGAGAATCAGTTCTGCGGTCATTAAATATTCTGTCTGTGTTTTAAACAGTTGCGGTCCAGTTTATATTGTTCTGTGTTGTATCATTTCAGCTGATTTCTTCATAGTTCATCCCTCTTCTTATGAGATTTGGAGCATCACTATTCTTTTTGTCATCGCTGCTATGATGATCATGATCACCATCCTCATTAAGAACTGTGAGTCACGTATTATTTATTCTTTTCCATCTTTTTATTTATTAAAAATAATAATATTTCACATTTGTGTCTGTCAGGAAATGGAACTGCATAATCTTTATGTTGTGTTACTGCACCAACACAGCAAATGTTAACAGATTTCTTCTTCTGTTGTCACACAGGGGTCGAGGCTTATCTACAGAATAATAAATATGTCAACAACCAAGGTTCCAATCAGTTACTCAGGTTGAATGATCAGAGGAAAGAACAAGGGACAGCTCAGGGAAAATCAAAAGAGCTACCTCCAGCTGAACCTGAGCAGAAAGAGCAGGACAAAAAAATCAACTTAAACGACTAGATGCTAAAAGAAAGCCGCCACAAAAAAAAATCCTTAGCTTCACAGAAGAGGATCTAGTCTGCTGCTGCAGGAAAACAAGTCCAAACACACTTCAGAGAACCAGTTGAAGACTAAAGAGTCCTGACTGAACATTTCTCGGGGGCACCGCTGACACAATCACATAATCAATCTTTATATAGACAGAGAGAGGTTAATCAATCACATTTTTGTCACTACGTGGCATATTTCTGCCTAAAATGCTTTCAGAAGCTTATTTGGTGTCTGTTGTTACTGTTTGTGCATAAGCATTATGTGACACCACAGCCCTTCGACCTCTGTTTACTCTGGTCCTGTAACAATTATAGCAATAATATTTGTGTCTTTCCACAGCAGAGACAGACAAGTTTAATGCGAAAGCCATTTTCTCAGCTGTGAAACATTTCTTCAAAGCAAAAGCACACCAAACACTAACACACAGAGCAGTCTAGCAATAATGTATTTTTGTAGCTAGCTGAAGTTAGCATCACTTATTGCTGAAAATAATCTCTGTGTCAAACACAACCTTAACACAAGTTGGGTACTGTGCAGCCTTTTGAGAACAATCATTTTGGAACAAGTATCTTGTTTGAATGATAGAATATCATAATATATCATATGTCATATTATAGTTGATTATAGACAAAGGTGGTCGATGGTTCAAATCCCGGCTCCAGGCAGGGCTAAGCTGCATGTCGAAGTGTCCTTGAGCAAGATACTGAACCCCACATTGCTTACTACTGAGAGCCCTGCGATGAGCTGACAACTTGTCCAGGGAGCACCCTGCCCTCGCCCTGAGACAAGGCTGGGATTGGCTCCAGCAGCAACACCCCGTGACCCCATGGAAAGGGATAAACGGTTACGGACAATGACATGACATAGACAAAGGTTCCCTCCAAAGTATTATGTAAACTGGCCAAATGTTAAATTGATTTACAGATAAGATGAATGTTTTTTGTAAACTATGCACTTTGTTGTTTGTCCTTCATGTGCTGAAGTTAAATTTGTTCTATGTTTTGTTTTGCAATGTTTCTTAAGCTGCTGCTGCCATTATTACACTATCTGTTTGTACTGCAATCATTTTGATGAGACATATAAATAAATGAACACTTGGAAACGTATTTAAGATTTTTCATGTTCATATTATTTTCAGTTTAAAAACAACCTCCCTCAGAGTTGTTTCATGAGGTTTGAAGGCATCAGGACCAAGTAACATTTACGTTATACAGGAGCTGAACAGACGTGTATGTAGCTTGTCTTCATAACTTGACATGACAAAGAGATTCTTGTTTCTAAAATGATATCAGGACTGTAACTGGATGAAATGAGCACCACATGCTGTGTATTCCTGTGTACTGAATCACATTCACAAGTCATGAAGTGTTATTGTGCAGTCAGATTCAACCTGTATGGAAACATGTTGCTTAACCTTTAAAGTGTTGATGTACATCAGCACATAATAAATGACTTAAAGGTACAAAAAGTTTTAGTTTTTCACACTCAGAGTCTCAACAAAGAGACTAAGATCCTACTTGTTAACTGGAAACGGCTGCAGTCACCAAACTCACCGGAGTCCATTTACAAAAACTGTCATTTTATTAAGACACACTTCAGTGTGTGTGTGTGTGTGTGTGTGTGTGTGTGTGTGTGTGTGTGTGTGCGTGTGTATGTGTGTGTGTGTCTGTCTATCTATCTATCTTTGTGTCTTTTTTCACTTTAAACATTTCAAACATATGACGATGGACAACATGACAGCACCTCAGAAGTTCAGACAAAACATCTTGATCACCCCCTGGTGGCTGGAAGAAAGGAGGGAGGGAACAGAAGGAGGCAAACGAGAGGAGAGGAATGTGTGTGTGTGTGTGTGTGTGTTAAAGTTTCCCAGCACGTCATGTCTTCATTCATATTGTGGGTTTACACTTACACTCTATTGGTTTCACTAACTGTCAGTCATCGACTCACGAGGTTCCAGAGTCACTTCCTGATTTTTTGCAAAGACAACGCAACAACAACTTCTCTTCGATCTGTTGGTAAGAGTCTCTTTATAAAGTTTAGTGTTAAATATATCTATCTACAGACAAACATATTGACTGTTTAAACAATGTGCAGGTTACTTTGTGGAGTCTAAAATGTGGTGAAAATGAGTCAGAAGAAAAAGCTTTCGGTTTTGTAAAGCTGTTGTTGTTGCGAGCTGTGCTGACAGATGCAGTCCATGGTCAGAATCGCTTTTATTCCCAAGTAAGTTTACACATACATGTAAAATGTTGTGGTCTATAGGTGCAAAACAACAAACAATACTAGAAGTACTTTAAAAAGTATGAGGGAAGATGAAAGTCCTTCAGCCATTTCATTTTTCAGACATGGGCTGCACCAGGACACCCTGCTGGACTCTCTTTTCTGACATTACTTTTTCCAGATCTAACTGAGATGTTATTTAGTTATTTAGTTCTTATTTTATCCGTGATTTCGAGTGAAAAGGGGGGTTAGTAGCTCTTGATAGACTTTTCATGTCAGACAGTAAAACTCTCAGAAGTGTGTGTATATTCTGTTTCAACAATCAGTCCAAACCTTGTGTTTTGTTTGTTTTTTTTGTTTGTTTGTTTTTTTCATTTTTTATTAAGAAGTGCAGAGCGATCCACCCAAAGAATGCAGCAGGATGGAGCCCAGTGCTGGGCCGTCACTTGGGATCTTCAGTATTCTGCTTTTCCAGTTCACTATGATCCTACTACAGCCGTTCAGAGGTAATTTGCACTCAAAACATTCGGTACAGTAACACACTGATGTCTGGAGGTTGGAAAGCAAAAAACGCAACTGCTTTGTCTGAACATCTGTCCATTCTGGTGAGACGGATATTTCACAATTATGTTCGGGGAATTTCTTCAAATTTGGTACTAAAGACCACTTTGTCTCAAGGGGGAAATGATTAGAGTCTTGTGGTCTCTGTAGAGATGGGGGCAGGTCTCTGTAGAGATGGATGTGGGCAGGTCTCTGTAAAGATGTGGACAGGTCTCTGTAGAAATGGATGTGGGCAGGTCTCTGTAGAGATGGATGTGGGCAGGTCTCTATAAAGATGTGGACAGGTCTCTGTAGAGATGGATGTGGGCAGGTCTCTATAGAGATGGATGTGGGAAGGTCTCTGTAGGGATGTGGACAGGTCTCTGTAGAGCTGTGGGCAGGTCTCTGTAAAGATGTGGACAGGTCTCTGTAGAGATGTGGACAGGTCTCTGTAGAGATGTGGACAGGTCTCTCTAGAGATGTATGGGGACAGGTCTCTCTAGAGATGGATGTGGGCAGGTCTCTATAGAGATGGATGTGGGCAGGTCTCTATAAAGATGTGGACAGGTCTCTGTAGAGATGGATGTGGGCAGGTCTCTATAGAGGTCTCTGTACAGATTTGGTCTCTGTATAAGTGTGGACAGGTCTCTGTAGAGATGTCGTCTCTGTAGAGATGGTGGCAGGTCTCTGTAGAGATGGATGGGGGTAGGTCTCTGTAGAGATGTGGACAGGTCTTTGTAGAGATGTGGTCTCTGTAGAAATGTGGGCAGGTCTCTGTAGGGATGTTGACAGGTCTCTGTAGAGATGTGGTCTCTGTAGAGATGTGGACAGGTCTCTGTAGAGATGTGTGCAGGTCTCTGTAGACATGTGGACGGGTCTCTGTAGAGATGGATGTGGGCAGGTCTCTGTAGAAATGGATGTGGGCAGGTCTCTGTAGAGATGTGGACAGGTCTCTGTAGAGATGGATGTGGGCAGGTCTCTGTAGAAATGGAAGTGGGCAGGTCTCTGTAGAGATGTGGTCTCTGTAGAGATTTGGACAGGTCTCTCTAGAGATGGATGGGGCAGGTCTCTGTCAAGATGTGGTCTCTGTAGAGATGTGGGCAGGTCTCTATAGAGATGAGGACAGGTCTCTCTAGAGATGGAATGGGGGAGGTATCTGTAGAGATGTGGTCTCTGTAGAGATGTGGGCAGGTCTCTATAGAGATGTGGGAAGGTCTCTGTAGAGATGTGGGCAGGTCTCTGTAGAGATGGATGTGGACAGGTCTCAGGAGAAATGGATGTGGGCCGGTCTCTGTAGAGATGTGGACAGGTCTCTGTCGAGATGGATGTGGGCAGGTCTCTGTAGAGATGTGGCCAGGTCTCTATAGAGATGTGGTTTCTGTGGAGATGTGGACAGTTCTCTATAGAGATGTGGACAGGTCTCTCTAGAGATGGATGGGGGCAGGTCTCTGTAGAGATGTGGTCTCTGTAGAGATGTGGGCAGGTCTCTATAGAGATGTGGGAAGGTCTCTGTAGAGATGTGGGCAGGTCTCTGTAGAGATGTGGACAGGTCTCTGTAGAGATGGATGTGGGCAGGTCTCTGTAGAGATGGGGGCAGGTCTCTGTAGAGATGTGGACGAACTCTGTAGAGATGTGGTCTCTGTATAGATGTGGAAAGGTCTCTGTAGAGATGTGGTCTCTGTAGAGATGGGGGCAGGTCTCTGTAGAGATGTGGACAGGTCTCTGTAGAGACGTGGTCTCTGTAGAGATGTGGACAGGTCTCTTTAGAGATGTGGACAGGTCTCAGTAGAGATGGATGTGGGCAGGTCTCTGTAGAAATGGTTTGGGACAGGTCTCTGTAGAGATGTGGGCAGGTCTCTGTAGAGATGGGGGCAGGTCTCTGTAGAGATGGATGTGGGCAGGTCTCTGTAGAGATGGGGGCAGGTCTCTGTAGAGATGGATGTGGGCAGGTCTCTGTAGAGGTATCGTCTCTGTAGAGATGTGGACAGGTCTCTCTAGAGATGGATGGGGGCAGTTCTCTATAGAGATGTGGGAAGGTCTCTGTGGAGATAGATGTGGGCAGGTCTCTGTAGAGATGGGGTCAGGTCTCTGTAGCGATGTGGGCAGGTCTCTGTCGAGATGTGGACAGGTCTCTGTAGAGATGTGGGCAGGTCTCTGTAAAGATGTGGTCTCTGTAGAGATGTGGACAGGTCTCTGTAGAGATGCGGTCTGTGTAGAGACGGGGGCAGGTCTCTGTCACAGTCCTGTTCTCTCCCTGAACAAAATGTCACATCTTCAATGGTCTTTCTCAGCTTTTAATGCAGCTTTAACATGATTTTTTTTTTCTTAACTTCTCAATTTCAATTGTCATTTTGATGACAAAAGTTTTAACTGTGCTGCTGTCTCTTGTTTGTTCTGTTGTTTCCTCTCAGTGACGTCAGAGTTGATTTGTTCTGATCAGCCAATTGTAGCCCTGGCTGGTGATGATGTCATTCTACCGTGTCAACTTCAACCTGCAGTCACTGTCAGTTCTGAGATGCTGCTGTGGATCAGACCTGGTTTGGACCCAAAGTATATCCATGTCCACAGAGCTGGACGACCAATGTTAATGGGTCAGAACCGATTGTATTATAACCGCACAGCTGTGTTTGTGGATCAGCTGATGAACGGAAACGTCTCCCTGAAACTCTTCAGAGTGAAACTCTCTGATGCAGGACGATACACCTGCATCATTGATTCAAAGCAGATGGAAGCTTCTGTCCAGCTCACTGTGGGTAAGTCAGACTCATGAAACACAAAGAAAATGTAAAGTCCAGAATGTAAAGTCAGAGTTCTGCTCGCTCCACCCTCCTAACATAACAACTTGTAGCAAAGTACGTGACTCGACATGTTTGTGGAGGTTTAGAGATGTTTCAGTCAGCCTCTTCTCTAAAACAGTTGTTTTTAGACTACGATTTAAATTAGTGACGTATGTTATTTTCCCTCTCTCTGATCATCAGGTGCTGCCTCCACACTTGTTGTTAACATAACAGGGTTTGACAGAGGAGGAGTGGTTCTACAGTGTAAGTCTGCCGGCTGGTATCCAGAACCTGAGGTGTTCTGGCTGGACCGTGAGGGAAACCTCCTCTCTGCTGGACCTACAGAGACAGTCAGAGGTCCTGATGACCTCTATACTGTCAGCAGCAGAGTGACTGTGGAGAAGAGACACAGCAACAGCTTCACCTGTAGAGTCCAACAGAACCACACCAACCAGATCAGAGAGGCACAGATACATGTTCCAGGTAGAGAATCAGTTCTACATGAACTAATCGTACTGTCACTGTTCACATAAGATGAGATCTAAAATGTCGTACTGCTCTGTTTTAATCTTTCAGATGATTTCTTCATGGTCCCATTGCCGATTGCCGTTACTGTTGGTGTTGGTGTTGTAGCTGCAGTCTTGTTAGTTATCGGACTATGTTGGATATTCTGTAAGTCACATTTATTTTCTTCATTTGTGTCAAGTTACTACCAGAGCTTTATATTGGCTGTACTGATTTATAGGGATTAATTCCAATGTACCAATAGATTATATATGGTAATACATTGTTCAAGGTTTAATATTAAAACAGTCAAGTTCGCTAGATTCATAAAAAGGTCTGTGGGAGACCATGTTTACAATGTAGAGCTAATTTTGCTTTATTAGCAGGCTGGTTACGGATTAGAAAGACACATGAACTGACACTTTACTGTTTATACGACCACACAGACTACAGGAGGCAGCAGCAGGATGATGAGAAAAAGGAAAGAAAAAAGAAAAGAAATCAGAAGGTCAAGAAGCATGATGTCAATGAGAATTCACGTGAAGACGATCCCATGTTGAACCTGGAGAAGAAGCTACTGGAGGATCAGGGAGGCCAACTGGAAAGGGTGGTCGTCCTGTAAGGATGTTGGTGCAGCGCATGAAGTTAAAGTACTGCATCGACTACCATAAGGATAATGATGTCAAAGTATGACATCATATACATTAAAATGTACTACCTCACGTACATTTATGATAATGATGTTAAAGTATTACATCATGTACCTTAAGGATAATGATGTCAAAGTATGACATCATATACATTCAAATGTACTACCTCACGTACATTTATGATAATGATGTTAAAGTATTACATCATGTACCTTAAGGATAATGATGTCAAAGTATGACATCATATACATTCAAATGTACTACCTCACGTACATTTATGATAATGATGTTAAAGTATTACATCATGTACCTTAAAGATAATGATGTCAAAGTATGACATCATATACATTCAAATGTACTACCTCACGTACATTTATGATAATGATGTTAAAGTATTACATCATGTACCTTAAGGATAATGATGTCAAAGTATGACATCATATACATTAAAATGTACTACCTCACGTACATTTATGATAATGATGT
The DNA here is from genome assembly GCF_904848185.1 of Acanthopagrus latus. Classification (NCBI taxonomy): domain Eukaryota; kingdom Metazoa; phylum Chordata; class Actinopteri; order Spariformes; family Sparidae; genus Acanthopagrus; species Acanthopagrus latus. Next base: position 2,598,415 of record NC_051048.1, on the reverse strand, counting down.
TAAAGTATTACATCATGTACCTTAAGGATAATGATGTCAAAGTATGACATCATATACATTCAAATGTACTACCTCACGTACATTTATGATAATGATGTTAAAGTATTACATCATGTACCTTAAGGATAATGATGTCAAAGTATGACATCATATACATTCAAATGTACTACCTCACGTACATTTATGATAATGATGTTAAAGTATTACATCATGTACCTTAAGGATAATGATGTCAAAGTATGACATCATATACATTCAAATGTACTACCTCACGTACATTTATGATAATGATGTTAAAGTATTACATCATGTACCTTAAGGATAATGATGTCAAAGTATGACATCATATACATTAAAATGTACTACCTCACGTACATTTATGATAATGATGTTAAAGTATTACATCATGTACCTTAAGGATAATGATGTCAAAGTATGACATCATATACATTCAAATGTACTACCTCACGTACATTTATGATAATGATGTTAAAGTATTACATCATGTACCTTAAGGATAATGATGTCAAAGTATGACATCATATACATCAGATCGTACCACCTCACATACATTTATGATAATGATGTTAAAGTATTACATCATGCATGTTTACGATAATGATGTTAAAATGTACTACAGTGTCAGACTTTCTCTACATTAAGTTTGTCATGTGTAGGTTTGTGTTTCTTTGTGCACCCTCTTGTCTCTGAGCCTGTCCAGGGTCTCTCCTCTCTCTGCTTACAGCTAATGCTTTATAAAGCTGAAAACACTAAGGTTGTGTTCAGACCAGGCTGCTGCAATTTACTCATCTAAAAAAATATATAGATTAAACTAATTTGTGCCAGTGAAAAGACAGCAAAGGAGAATGTTGAGAGGTCTCTGAACTGTTTTGTTTTCATGAGTTAAAATATCAGATTGTTGTTTCCTTGATGTCACGATAAATGTCACTTTAAAAGCCTGATGCAAAACGTTACAGAGAAACATAATGCAGACGATCAGTCAACTCACTCATTTGTAAAAAAAAAACTGGAAATGTTTTAAAGATGGAAAATTCAGTCTGTCCAACAGGATACTAATGTTTAGCTAATAGTTTACCTGCTCTTACTGTAGTTCATCACTGTAGCTTGTGTCAACATATTGTGTGATTTGTAAGACCTTTTTTCATTGAAAAATAAATAAATGATCATAACCCGTCTCATGACTTCCTGTAAACATTCCCCTCGCTCAGTTTCACCTGTTCCTCTTTTCATTCATGAACACATTAACACAGTAACACATTCTGGCAGCCATGTTGATTTGAAACATTTAATTCAATGTTCAGTAACAAATCCCCAACAGGAGACAGTCTGAAGGCTCAGCAGTTCAGGTTTCTGACTCAAACTAAAAGGTCTCTCTGTCGGGAACTTGTCACGCACCTGTCAGTGGTTAAAACAACTTTTAATGGACGCACGTTGATGTTCTTAAGTTTCCCCCGAGGATCATGGCTGCTGGCTGAGGCAATCTAATGGACCAATTCCAAATCTTTTGTAGCTAGTAGTCAGTTATTATGCAACAATATTTGTAAGTGCTAAGGTTTAAAAATATCAGAGTTCCCGTTTAATAAAATGTTTAAGTAGGAATTCTTCCTCCAACATCACAATATTACAACTTATACTGTTTACACTGTTTGTGGTTGAAGTCTCATATTTCATATCTTTTAATGAGTTAATTATCAATATTGGCAGCTCAATTTAAATTTAAGTCCAGTATTTATTTAAATTTTTAAAAAAAAACAACAATACACATTTAACTGGTCCCCCGGCCGGGACTCGAACCCGGGTCAGCTGCAGCAAGGACAGAATCTCTGACCATGGGATGAAATCTCAGGTATCAGCTGGCTCCTGAAGGCCACAGATTGCTTCCTGTTCCAACGTCATTACTGTGCAGCTGCGCATGATTAAATAGATACGTCACACTTTAAAGTTGTTAGCCCCGCCCCTTTATCCCATCCCCTCTATGTTAGCCCCGCCCCCTTTATCCCAGCCCCTCCATGTTAGCCCGCCGCTGGAGCGAACTGAACTACACGACACGGTGCGTTCACTGTTAGAGCTGCTAAAGTAGTTTCTCTGGTTGTATCGTGTTGTTGTCACACAGGTGTTGTGTTCAGGTGTTCAGTTCTTTAAAAAGCTTTGTTTTTTATTTAGTTCTCCGCTGTAAAAAGAGGGACAGCTGCAGTCCGCCCTGCTTCCTGGTTCACTACAGGTCACCACAACAGTCTGACTTCAGGTAGGAGCTGCTGTTAAAGTCACACTGGAGCGGTAAATGTTTCAGACTTTTATCCTCTGTAACTGTTCAAACTGTGTGCAGACACTTGGAAACTTATAACATGTCGGTTACCGGACACTTGTTGCTCAACGAAGTTTTCCATACTTTCGATTCACCGGAAACCCGGACTGTTGTTGTGAGCTGCTGTCAGTCAAGAGGAACTTTATCAACCCGCAACAGCGTTTATAACAAGTTAACCGACACAGAGAAACACACACAGACAGATGGAGGGTCTGCGGGGCGGCTGTACACCTCCGTCATGGCGGCCAGGTGACGTTGGTTCAGTTTAATCATAGACATAATATACCTAGACGCCTCGTAGCGGGCTGGAACGTAATCCGGCGTCGTCGCCATCTTGGTTGGGTCTCCTCACTGTAGGCTAGTCAATAAGAACCAACGGAGAACGAGCAACTACGTCAGCTCCAATAGGCAGCGTCAGTCTATGAGGCGTCTACGTATGTTATGAATATGAGTTTAACACTGAGGAAACATTTCAGGAAAGGAACCGGTTCAGACCTGATGGAGGAACAGTGCTGCTGCACGAGGCCACATACAGGAGTGACGTGATGATGATGATGATGATGATAATGATAATAATAATAATAATAATAATAATAATAATAATAATAATAATAACATACTTTAAAAAGGCAGCAGATGCGTCCAAATATAGAATAATAAACCATTTGAAACAAAGCAGCAGATGTGTTTGAACATTTGTTATTTGTAATTAACAATCATGCCCTCATTGGCCATTTTTCACAACTTTTTTTTATTATTATTATTGTTATTTGGTGAACACTGTTAACCTGGTTTTCCACTATACAAAGATGTGTTTTTGTGTATTTATTTTTTAAACATTTAACAAACTCTTGTGTTTTTTGCTTTGTTTTCAGGAGTCCAGGCTGCTCCATCCTAAGATCCTGCAAGCTGGAGCCAGATGATGGACGGTCCTTCGGGGCATTTTTCTTTCTCACCGTGATCCTGATAAACTCTCATGGAGGTAACTCCCACTTTATGATGTTCAGCTATGAACCAAACCGATCATTACTAACAGCAGTAAACAGTGGTGACAGTCCTGTTCTCTCCCTCGACATCATGTCTCATCATTAATGATCTTTCTCAGCTTTTAATGCAGCTGAAATACATTTTTTCTTACCTTCACAATTACAAATTTGATTCTGATGACATGAGTTTTAACTGTGCTGCTGTCTGTTGTTTGTTCTTTTGTTTCCTCTCAGTGACGTCAGAGTTGGTGTGTTCTGATCAGCCAATCGTAGCCCTGGCTGGTGATGATGTCATTCTACCGTGTCAACTTCAACCTGCAGTCACTGTCAGTTCTGAGATGCTGCTGTGGACCAGACCTGGTTTGGACCCAAAGTACATCCATGTCCACAAAGATGGACGACCAATGTTAATGGTTCAGAACCGATCCTATTATAACCGCACAGCTGTGTTTGTGGATCAGCTGATGAACGGAAACGTCTCCCTGAAACTCTTCAGAGTGAAACTCTCTGATGCAGGACGATACACCTGCATCATTGATTCAAAGCAGATGGAAGCTTCTGTCCAGCTCACTGTGGGTAAGTCAGACTCATGAGACACAAAGAAGATGTAAAGTCCAGAATGTAAAGTCAGAGTTCTGCTCGCTCCATCCTCCTAACATAACAACTCTGAAGCAAAGCACATGTGACTCGACATGTTTGTGGAGGTTTAGAGATGTTTCAGTCAGCTTCTTCTCTGAGCAGTTATTCTTAAATGGACTACGATTCAAATTAGTGACATATGTTATTTTCCCTCTCTGATCATCAGGTGCTGCCTCCACACCTGTCGTTAACGTGGCAGGGACTGACAGAGTCAGAGGAGAAGTGGTTCTACAGTGTAAGTCTGCCGGCTGGTATCCAGAACCTGAGGTGTTCTGGCTGGACGGTGAGGGAAACCTCCTCTCTGCTGGACCTACAGAGACAGTCAGAGGTCCTGATGACCTCTATACTGTCAGCAGCAGAGTGACTGTGGAGAAGAGACACAGCAACAGCTTCACCTGTAGAGTCCAACAGAACCACACCAACCAGACCAGAGAGGCACAGATACATGTTCCAGGTAGAGAATCAGTTCTGCATGAACTAATCGTACTGTCACTGTTCACATAAGATGAGATCTAAAATGTCGTACTGCTCTGTTTTAATCTTTCAGATGATTTCTTCATGGTCCCATTGCTGATTGCCATTACTGCAGGTGTTGGTGTTGGTGTTGTAGCTGCAGTCTTGTTAGTTATCGGACTATATTGGATATTCTGTAAGTCACATTTATTTTCTTAATTTATGTCAAGTTACTACCAGAGCTTTATATTGGCTGTATTGATTTATAGGGATTAATTCCAATGTACCAATAGATTATAAACGGTAATACATTGTTCAAGGTTTAATATTAAAACAGTCGAGTTCGCTAGATTTATAAAAAGGTCTGTGGGAGACCATGTTTACAATGTAGAGGTAATGTTGCTTTATTAGCAGGCTGGTTACAGATTAGAAAGACACATGAACTGACACTTTACTGTTTATACGACCACACAGGCAACAGGAGGCAGCAGCAGGATGACGAGAAAAAGGAAAGAAAAAAGAAAAGAAATCAGAAGGTCAAGGAGCATGATGTCAATGAGAATTCATGTGAAGATGATCCCATGTTGATCCTGAAGAAGAAGCTACTGGAGGACCAGGGAGGCCAACTGGAAAGGGTGGTCGTCCTGTAAGGATGTTGGTGCAGTGCATGATGTTAAAGTACTGCGTCGACTACCTTAAGGATAATGATGCTAAAGTATTACATCATACAAGTCAAAATGTACTACCTCACATACATTTATGATGATGGTGTTAATGTACTACCTCACGTACATTTATGATAGTAATGTCAAAGTATGACATCATATACATTAAAATGTACTACCTCACATACATTTATGATATTGATGTTAAAGTATTACATCATATACATTAAAATGTACTACCTCACGTACATTTATGATAGTAATGTCAAAGTATTACATCATATACATTAAAATGTACTACCTCACGTACATTTATGATAGTAATGTCAAAGTATGACATCATATACATTAAAATGTACTACCTCACGTACATTTATGATAGTAATGTCAAAGTATGACATCATATACATTAAAATGTACTACCTCACATACATTTATGATATTGATGTTAAAGTATTACATCATATAAGTCAAAATGTACCACCTCACATACATTTATGATATTGATGTTAAAGTATTACATCATATAAGTCAAAATGTACCACCTCACATACATTTATGATGATGGTGTTAAAGTATGACATATAAGTCAAAATGTACTACCTCACGTACATTTATGATAATGATGTTAAAGTATTGCATCATGCGTGTTTACGATAATGATGTTAAAATGTACTACAGTGTCAGACTTTCTCTACATTAAGTTTGTCATGTGTAGGTTTGTGTTTCTTTGTGCACCCTCTTGTCTCTGAGCCTGTCCAGGGTCTCTCCTCTCTCTGCTTACAGCTAATGCTTTATAAAGCTGAAAACACTAAGGTTGTGTTCAGACCAGGCTGCTGCAATTTACTCATCTAAAAAAATATATAGATTAAACTAATTTGTGCCAGTGAAAAGACTGCAGAGGAGAAATGTTGAGAGGTCTCTGAACTGTTTTGTTTTCATGAGTTAAAATATCAGATTGTTGTTTCCTTGATATCACGATAAATGTCACTTTAAAAGCCTGATGCAAAACGTTACTGAGAAACAACGCAGACGATCAGTCAACTCACTCATTTGTAAAAAAGAAACTGGAAATGTTTTAAAGATGGAAAATTCAGTCTGTCCAACAGGATACTAATGTTTAGCTAATAGTTTACCTGCTCTTACTGTAGTTCATCACTGTAGCTTGTGTCTAAACCATCGCGTTGTGATTTGTAAGACCTTTTTTCATTGAAAAATAAATAAATGATCATAACCCGTCTCATGACTTCCTGTAAACATTCCCCTCGCTCAGTTTCACCTGTTCCTCTTTTCATTCATGAACACATTAAGACAGTAACACATTCTGGCAGCCATGTTGATTTGAAACACATTTAATTCAATGTTCAGTAACAAATCCACAACAGGAGACAGTCTGAAGGCTCAGCAGTTCAGGTTTCTGACTCAAACTAAAAGGTCTCTCTGTCGGGAACTTGTCACGCACCTGTCAGTGGTTAAAACAACTTATAATGGACGCACGTTGATGTTCTTAAGTTTCCCCCGAGGATCATGGCTGCTGGCTGAGGCAATCTAATGGACCAATTCCAAATCTTTTGTAACTTTTAGTTAGTTATTATGCAACAATATTTGTAAGTGCTAAGGTTTGAAAATATCAGAGTTCCCGTTTAATAAAATGTTAAAGTAGGAATTCGTCCTCCAACATCACAATAATAAAACTCCACATCATTTAATGAGTTAATAATCAATATTGGCAGCTCAATTTAAATACAAGTCCAGTATTTATTTAAAAAAACATTTAACAAAACCTTAAAGATAATATGATCATTCAAATGGTGCAAGATCGATCAGCTCTGGAATCAGAATCAATCAAATCTCCAGATATCAGTCCGTCTTCTTCTTCTTTTCCTGCGAGTCCAAACTGTCCAGAACCTCCCTGAGGGGTCCGGCGGTCTTTCTCTGGATCACCTGATGGTGCGGTACATCATGAAGTCCACCGTGGTGCATCGTGGGAACTTCCCGATAGAGCTCTCTTCCACCGGCGTGTAGACTTTGATCTGCCGCATGTGAGTGTCTCGGCCGTTCTGGTGGTTGGCAAGCACGGCGATCTGGATCATGAAGGTGCTGATCGGCTCGTTTGTCCGCTAGAGAAAAGAAACGGTGACACTCTGATTAATAACACAAAGATTTAACACATGGAGAGCAGAGATGAGGATCATTTCATTCTAGTGCAGAGACATTTCAGGGTCAGTTCAGAGAAGAAAACACTTTTATTTGTAAAGTGAAATGAAGACAGGAGTTTCTGACCTGGTTCAACAGAGAGATGTGAATCCAGCCGCTGGGCTCCACCATCTCTAACTGCTGCAGAGAGGAAGAGGAGCAGAAGGATCATTTCAGTGATGATTCAGTAAACCTCTGAGCTTTAAGGTGACAGTGACATGATAACGAGTTGTTACCCTGATCTCCTGCAGGTTGTGGAAGTTGTTCCCCACTCTGACCGAGATCTTACTGGGCGTGTAGCTCTCGTCTGACTTGTAATCAGCATATATACACAACATCTTCACGGTGGTTCTCCTCCTGAAGGAAGCAGACAACAAACACACTCACAGTTACTCACCAGGTTCAGAAACAACAAACACAAACCTGCATAAAAAGGCATCAATCCTAATAAGGGTATGAGACACTGTCACAAAGTTTCCCATGATAACACATCACATTTCCACAATATTCCAAAAGTCCCAAAACTGAGTGAATGTAACTTTGGTACCTGAACTGTATGTTGACTAAGTGAGGCTGAGATCCATCTGACTGCCAGTAAGTCTCCAGGTTATCATCTCTCAGCTGATCCACTCCGAAACCTGCACATGTGTGGTGGAGCAAAGTTAAAATGAGAAGCCTCATCACTCAGCATGAACACAGCAGCATGTACACTAGGTTTGTAACTGACCCGGTTTACAGGAGGACAGGGACCACACCGCCTGGGAGCCGATCTCCCGGACCGTCCCAGTCCGCTCCAGCTGCTTCGGGTCGGCACCAGGGGGTGTCTTACTCGGGGTGGCCATCCTTCAACTACAGTGAGAGACACAAACAACACAAGTTCAGCAGTGCGACACCAAACTCCCTTCACATATCTAACATTTTGACATTTGCTTTTATATTAAAAGATGTAGATTGATGACAGACTGTAGTTTGGAAGCTTGTTTATATTGTTGGGTCTTCGGGAGAACTTCGGCATATAAGTGACAGAGTTATTAGCATTTTATTTTAACTAGCTAAGTACTAACTAACAGTACCAAACTTGTGGTTAGTACAAAGACTGTGTCGTGCCTTTACTTTGAAGGGTAATAAGGGATTATAATTGGCCATTTATATCAATTTAAAAGTGGACCATAAAGTTCAAAACGTTATTATTTCCTGAAACATACAAGCTAACATTTAACGGACGTTTTAATAGAGTTTGGTTTGTAGCGACAGTTAGCTGATGGAAGCTAATATTTCCCCCACTGTATCTCAAAGCCTGTCAAACTCGATTTTAATCACGAAATATAATAAAAACTCACCTTAATGGTACGCAGAAGTCACCCGTGTGTCGTCTCAGTGCATCAGATGCGGCTCTTTGACTCAGATAACGTGTAAATCCGCTTTGTTTTGCTGAAGCCACTTCGAATCTCCCACTTTAGTGAACCATGTCGCTCGTTACTGACGTCACCAAGACCGTCGCACGCTGTGTGCGTCGCTCCCGCCATCTTTCCAGCCGGCTTCCAGGAGAAGAACACGTTGCTGGAAAAAAGAAGTTTCACCCCCAATTATTTGTTTCTAAACGTCCCGTTTCGTCTATTTTCATCCAAGCCGAGTGACGGGAGCCGAAGAGGGGTGAGTTTTTAACTTATCGCTCCGGATTTGGTCCCTTTTTAAGGTTGTATTAACAGTAAAACGAGCGCTGTTCCTCAGTCGAGCAGCTGTCAAAGTGTCGGGCCTCCGCTGCTAATGTCGTATACCGTTAACGTGAAGCTAACGGCTAGCTAACTTAGCAACATCTCATGTTTGTATTTAACGGCATAATCTGAGCCTCCGGTGTCGCTTTTCTAACCTCTGACTGACCCACCCGAGGAACCAGGCGGAGCGGATTGATAGTTTGCCAGAATCAGCAGCTGTGTTAAAACTACACAGTCAGAATGGCCCTAAAAGACTACGTAGTCTTTAGTACGCCAAACTCTGTTTAATAATATGCCAATTAAAGGTGATCTTGCCTGATAACAAAAATACACACGTGTAATGTCACGAATAAAGGTGGTTTGTCAATCGATACGATTGGCTGATTAATTCGGCATATGACTGACTCACAGATGAGCAGGTTATTTGAGGACGAATCCAACTTTGGTGCTGCTCGCCACCGCCCGTCACGTTGCGGTTCGGCGACAGGATGTGGTTGAGAGAAGGACACACACTGAATATACAGACTTCAATTTTAATCATATGTTTTCATTTCTGTTCGTTGTGTGTCGTGGTGACATGGCTGACACCGCCGGGCAGTTACAGGCCGGAGCAGCAGGCTCGTAACGTTCAGCGTTAAAATGCCAGACTTTCAAATGGAGTCTGGTGTGACTCGGTGCCCTTTGCTACGCGCTAACTGGACCGGTTTGCAGCAGTTTAATTTTACGTCAGTCCATCTGAGAGGCCTTGATTGTGAATTCGCGAAACCAGAGGAGAATTAAAGGTGGAGACCGTGAAGTTTGGCTGTGGTCAGGAGCAGGTGGAGGCTGGTTCAGGGCTGTGGGTGGAGAACATGGCAGCCCCTTTGTTAAAAGCAAAGGCTGAGCGTTTTTTTGTTCAGAATTGAATGTGTTGCTTCAGCAGAGTGGACAGTGTGACTGTGGACGCAGGTACAACATGTCGATGATGTCTGCTGCTCTGCTGCCTGAACATCAGCTCCACCTGAGTTTATAAAGACGTGACTTTGATGGTTATTTCCCCTCAGAACAAAGACACCACTAACTCCTGTTCCTCCCTCTCCTCTCTGCGTCCTGCAGCTCCTCAGGTGCTAGCGTCCGTCATTCCAGTCCTCCACTATGGCGGATAAAAACACCAGGATCGCCATCGTCAACCACGACAAATGCAAACCTAAGAAATGCCGTCAGGAGTGCAAGAAGAGCTGCCCGGTGGTCCGTATGGGTGAGTGGTCCCACGGCCGTCACAGCTCAGAGGTAGATTCAGCATCAGCAGCAGAAGCTAACATGTACTGAACTGTGTGTGTGTGCAGGTAAACTGTGTATCGAGGTGACTCCACAGAGTAAGATCGTCTGGATCTCAGAGTCTCTGTGTATAGGCTGCGGCATCTGCATCAAGGTGAGAACACCTGAGGACGTTCACCTGTGATAGAACCCTCGTTATAATCTGAGCTTCCTGCTGATTTGTCTCTTTCTGTCTTCGTCTGTAGAAATGTCCGTTCGGAGCGTTGTCGATCGTCAACCTGCCCAGCAACCTGGAGAAAGAAACCACACACAGATACTGCGCCAACTCCTTCAAACTGCACCGGTACGCCGCTCCACCTCCTCCACTCTGAGCTCACTTTGACTGATGAAATGCAGCTTTTGGAAACGCAGTGCGGAGATTATCTTTTAGCTTGGGCGAGGACTTTTTGTTTATTCAGCTTACCTGTTGGTTCCGGAGAGCAGGTTTTCTTACTTACTGATTTAGTAGAAAGAGTTTAGAAGAGGAAACATGAACGGGAGGACAGACTTGGACACAACACCAGTGTTTCTGTTCACGCTTCAGTTTCTTTGCCTCCTCTATCGACAGAGATCTTCTTCTTCTACAGTTATTCCAGTTGTTCTGCTGCTTCCTGTGTGCAGTGACCAGCGTAAATGATTCCACTTCCTGTTTGGATTTGTTTCAAGTGTAAAGAAAAAGATCTGGTCACTTCCTCCTTCACTGCAACTGACGTGACGTCCTCAGTGAAAGCTGTTTAATACAGATGTGTGTGTGTGTGTGTGTGTGTGTGTGTGTGTGTGTGTGTGTGCAGGCTGCCCATCCCCCGGCCAGGTGAGGTGCTCGGGCTGGTGGGGACCAATGGTATCGGCAAGTCCACGGCTCTGAAGATCTTGGCTGGAAAACAGAAACCCAACCTGGGGAAGTATGATGTGAGTGTCTCCTGCAGAACACACACACACACACGAGCCCGGCGGCCATGTTTCTGTTAGAATGATGTGATTGGTGCTCAGAGCTGCTGCTGCTGCTGCGCCGATGAGATAACGATGAGGGTGGAGCTGCTCACAGCTGCACCGCCAGCAACTGAAACTGGACCTGATGCTGCATGTTTGTGAAGCAGTCTGCACGAAGAGCCTCGCCATAAAATGATAATTAAACAACCGTTTGTAGCTCTGCAGGTCTCAGTTTTCCATTTTTGAATGACAGTAACAGACTACTGGACCCTGGTACTGGTACTGGTGTCTTCATGGTGTGTTCAAGTACCTTAATCACTGCCAGTTCTTTGACATCTGTCCACGCAAACTGCTGAAAGAGTTTAATTTTCAAAGTAACGTCTGTCACTCATCTACAGTCGTTAAATCAGTAGTATCATCACACAAACAATCATGGTGTCTTTGTTTCCCAGAATCCTCCAGACTGGCAGGAGATCCTGACCTACTTCAGAGGCTCCGAGCTGCAGAACTACTTCACCAAAATCCTGGAGGACGACCTGCGGGCCATCGTCAAGCCGCAGTACGTCGACCAGATCCCAAAGACGGTCAAGGTAAGAGGTGCTGAAGGTGGAGAGGTGGTGACATGGTCAGGTGGTGCCTGAAGGTGTAACTCTGTGAATCCACCTGCAGGGGTCAGTAGGAGCCATCCTGGGCAGGAAGGACGACACCGACACACAGAACATCGTCTGCAAACAGCTCGGTAAACACGCACACAGCCTGAAAATGAAAACGTTTGCTTCCTGTCCAAACTCTCCGCGTCTGACTGCGATTGGTTGTTTTTTGTCTGTGCTGTTGCCGGGCAGATCTGAGTCACCTGCGGGAGAGGAACGTGGAGGATCTGTCCGGAGGAGAGCTGCAGAGGTTCGCCTGCGCCGTCGTCTGCATCCAGAGAGCCGACATGTGAGGAGACGACCCGCCGATCCATCAGCCGATCGATCACACGTCATTATCAATATATTTAATGTTACTGGAACTTTGAACTCAAACTTTTCTGTTTCTGTAGTTTTATGTTCGACGAGCCGTCCAGTTACCTGGATGTGAAACAGAGGCTGAAGGCCGCCATCACCATCCGCTCACTCATCACCCCCGACAGGTAACGCCGACCACTTAAAGGGACAGTCCGTCATTTATTCCTCCAGAACCTGCTGTGTTTGGACCCTGTTGTTGAACTGATCCCCAGCTGTGTTCTGGACTGATGGCCGCTGTGTGTTTCAGGTACATCATCGTGGTGGAACACGACCTGAGTGTTCTGGACTACCTGTCGGACTTCATCTGCTGTCTGTACGGCGTCCCCAGCGCCTACGGAGTCGTCACTATGCCCTTCAGCGTCCGAGAGGGTAAAACCACAACACAACACGAGAATTATTACTGTTTTGTAACACACTGGAACTCAGCTTTGACCTGTTTCATGTCTGTAATTATTAAAACATAGATCAGAACCTGACAAACAGTCGTGTTGTGTTGTGGTCCACTTCACTATTAACATCAGTTTACGTTCGTCTCTACAGGCATCAACATCTTCCTGGACGGTTACGTTCCCACGGAGAATCTCAGGTTTCGCGAGACCTCGTTGGTCTTCAAGGTGGCTGAGACGGCCAATGAGGAGGAGGTGAAGAGACTCAGGCACTACCAGGTCAGTCGTTAGAGTCTCACTCTCTTCATCATCTTCATCATCGTCTTTTACTGATGGTCGGTGAAGATAAACTCTCACTCGTTGTTCGTTTGTTTGTTCAGTATCCAGAAATGAAGAAGACGATGGGCGAGTTCACGCTGGAGATCAAAGCGGGAGAGTTCACAGACTCTGAGATCATGGTGATGCTCGGAGAGAACGGTACGTTTCCACCCAGCTGAAACTGACGCAGCAGTAAATCCTCCTTCATCGAGTTTTCACGGCTGAGTAATGAAAACGGTTCTGTTAATCTGGGTATTTGTGTTTAATGTGTGTACTTGTGTTTGTGTGTCTGCAGGCACGGGGAAGACGACTTTCATCAGGATGTTGGCCGGAGGACTCAAATCTGACGGTGGAGGTGAGTCACACACACGTTCACCACAACTTCACCAGACTCCCTTAACAAATGTAGTGATTTTAAAAGTTGTAGAGTTAAAACAAACGTAATAATGTAGTGAAACTGTGTCTCTGACAGATTCTAACTCTTTGTGTCCTTCTTGTAAATTCTGCATTAAATGTAATACATGTCGCCAACTATTAACCACAATCTCACCAGACTCCATTAACAAATCAGCTAATTTATGGAGTTGTCAAGTAGCGTAACACTTTATAAACATTATGAAACTCACTTTCACACACACACACTTTCTGTCTCACACACTCTGACCTGCTCTCTCTCTCAGGTGAGGTTCCCATCCTGAACGTCAGCTACAAGCCTCAGACCATCAGCCCCAAGTTCAAGGTTCGTCCAGTCACAGTCTGAAGTTCTGATGTGTGTTGTCTTCTAAGTATTCGAAGATGTGACGTGTGTGTGTGTGTGTGTGTGTTTGTGTGTGCAGGGCAGCGTCAGAGCTCTGCTGCACGAGAAGATCAGAGACGCCTACACTCACCCACAGTTCATCACCGACGTCATGAAGCCCATGCAGATAGAGAGCATCATCGACCAGGACGTAAGAAAACACAAACAAATCTGCTGATGGTTCTTTGTTCTGAGGAGACACCTGACTCCTCCCTCTCCTCCCTCTCCTCCCCCTCAGGTGCAGAACCTGTCCGGTGGTGAGCTGCAGAGAGTCGCTCTCACTCTGTGTTTGGGGAAACCAGCAGACGTTTATCTGATCGACGAGCCGTCGGCCTACCTGGACTCTGAGCAGAGATTGATGGCCGCCAGGGTCATCAAGAGGTCACACACACCTTCTACTTCCTGTTCTGACTCCTCTTCACCTCCTCTTCCTCCTGCTGACTGTCTGACTCTGCTGTGTTTTCTCCTGCAGGTACATCCTCCACGCAAAAAAGACGGCGTTTGTGGTAGAGCACGACTTCATCATGGCGACCTACCTGGCCGACAGAGTCATCGTGTTCGACGGCATTCCCTCCAGGCATACTTACGCCAACACGTAAGAACCGTAGTCACGCTTTAAACACACAGAGACGTTTGTAAGACGGAGCGTTAGCCGCTGTGACGTGACCGGTTGTGTCCTCAGTCCTCAGAGTCTGCTGGCCGGGATGAACCGCTTCCTGTCGCTGTTGGAGATCACGTTCAGACGAGACCCGAACAACTTCAGGCCGCGTATCAACAAGCTCAACTCTATCAAGGTACCGACACACACACACACACACACACACACACATCAGTGTCTCGACATGTGTACGGAAGCCCTGAAGGACACGTGGAGAACTTTTTCTTTCTCTGATGCGTTTTCTAAGTTTTGCCACAATAAGTCAGTTACTTTATTTTTTGTTTTCTTCTCTTGAGTAACTTGATTTCACATGTGAGGGAAAGTTCAAGTTTGTACACATTCTCACAGACGGGGGAAATAAAGAAGAAGGAAGAAAACATTTTAGATCAACATAGAAAATAGATGACCAGAAACAAAATGTCTTCACTTCATCCTCAGGGCTTCTAAACATGAGGCTGTGAGAGGTTTATTGTTCCGAGTAGAACTCAGTGGCTGCCTGGAACAATGACAACAAATAACAAACAATAACAACACAAAACCTGCAAACACATTGATATTAACCTTCACTGACCTCTGCTGGTGGCCTGTAAGAACAACAATGATTCAAATGTGTTCTGTTTTAAACAATACTGAACGTTTTCCTTGATTGTTGCTGTGGACACTTGCTGATAAAGTTTTATTGAAACAGACACTGACCTGTCCTCTCTGTCTCTCAGGACACGGAACAGAAGAAGAGCGGAAACTATTTCTTCCTGGACGACTAAGACCACTTCCTCTCTGACCATCTCTGACTTCCTGTGGCGCTCCGGAGGCGGCGGGCGGCGTTCACAGTCTGAGAGCAGCCTCGACATTTACCACAAATACAACCGGGCTGCGTTCAACAAACAGCAGATATGTTTAAACCATAAGAAAGAAAAACCCATCAGCCTTTGTGTACCGGGCTGCACTCAGCAGCCAGCAATGTTGTGAACCGTTGAAAAAAAAAAAAGTGCATTGCATTCTGTGTCAGTCAGCCTGAACATACTGGGCTGCGTTCACAAGCCAGCGACATTGTGGAACATTCAGCAGCGTATTTTAACACTCATGCATTTACAACAGATGATAATAAACTGATGCTATCTGATCCAACAGCCGATCCTCTCTTCATTTATCAGAACCGCTTTTCTCGAAGTTAAGCATATTCTCATGAAATACTTGATACTTTCAACTCCTCAGGTGGAAGAGCCACAGTCAGAATTCTAGTCTGAATTTTAAAGAGTCCATTTAAAGAAAAATTCCCAGAAGATTCAGAATTCCCGAAAAAAAAGTCACAATTCCAAAATAAATCTAAATTCTAAGATAACGTCAGAATTTTGAAAGAAAATCTGAAATCCGAGAAGGGTCAGACTTCCCAGAATCCAGTCAGAATCCAGCCCCAAATGTTAGATTTCCCCAAAGAATTTGAATTCCCAGACAAGTCATACATATTGAGAAATGAGTCAGCATTCCCCCCAAAGTAAGCATTCCAACAGTTAGTATTCCCAACTAAGTCAAAATGCCTAGAAGAGCCAGTCCTCCTAAAAGATTAAAATTCCCCCCTATAAATCAGTAAGGTTCTTTTTAATGTCAGAATACCCCTGAAAGTTTGAATTTTTAGCAAAAAGTCAGGAGCAGCAAAGAGCAGAATTGAGTAAAAATTAGAATTCCCAGGGAAGTCAGAATTTCTAAAAGAGGTCAAAATTCTTCAATATCTCAGAATTCCTGGAGGAGACAGATTTCCCAAAAAAGGTCAGAATAAAAGTCAGAAAAAGAGCAGAATTGTTAGTAAAAGTTACAATTCCCAAATAAGTCGGAATTCCCAGAAGCCAGAATTTTGCAAAGTGAGATTTCCCAGAGGAGTAATAATTCCCCCCAAAAGTCAGAATTCCCAAATAACTCACAATTCCTAAAAAATAAATCAGAAATCCAAAATACATCAGAATTAAAAGAGAAAGTCATAATATAGTGAGAATTTTGACTGTAAGACGTCACAAATTTGATAAACGTCTGAATTCCAAAAAAAGTCAGCGTAATTAAAAATAGTCAGAAATCCAACAAAGACCAGAATTTTGAGAAAAAGAACTCCCAAGTATGTAGGAATTCCCTCCCAAAAATCTGAGGAAAAACCTAAAAAAAAATTCCCCAAAACCCAACATTTGAGAAATCGAATCAATTAAGATTTGGTCGTATACAAATCAAATATATTCAAAGTCAGTAACTCAAGCGGTCTTAAGATGATTGTGACTTAACATGATGACAACACCAGATCATACTCAGACAAACTGAGAAAACTCCGGCAGGAACACCAAGAGACAACAGGAGCAGCAGCTTCTGAACCAAAGTTTTATTTATTCAACCGCATAGAAAAATCCAACACAAACAACAAAAGCTTTTGTTCTGTACAGCAGCGTTTCCCAAACTGATGGGAGGAAGAAGTGAGACAGTAAGAAGTAGCAAATGTAAGGCACTGAATCTACAGTCTGTTACCCAAAGTGATGAAAGGAAAACAGGAAAACAAGGAACCAGAAGACAATTTAAAAAAAACCAAACAAACCTAAAGAAACGTCGGCACAGCTTCAATGAGCTCCTCTGACAGAGTCATAAATATACTGTGGTGGTTCTAAAGCAGCTCCCAAATTATATGTTGTGATAATAAATCAACTTTGAGTTTGTTTTTAGCTCACAGTGCTGACAGATGTTTGGAGGAAGTGCTCGCTGAACTTGGTTGATGCATGTCACGTTTTTTGCTGAAATACATTTGAATATCAAAAGCTTCATTGACATGCTGCGCTCCCAGATACGCTGCCTTCAAGGGATGGTGAAGAGTCGGAATTTAGAATTCCTAGAGAAGAACTCTCATTTCCAGTCTTAATGCTAAGCTAAGCGACAGCAGCTTCACTCTCAACAAGAAAGCTGAAAAATAGTTCTACATTTAATGGAAATGTTGCTGGGTGAGATGATTATATCAATCAGCAACATTTCCATTAAACGCAGAACTATTTTTGTTTGCTCTCATTTCCAGTCTTAATGCTAAGCTAAGCTATGTGACAGCAGCTTCACTCTCGGCAAGAAAGCTGAAATTTAAACATTTCCTTGAAAGAAAAACAAAATTTGCAAAAGAACCTCAGACATGTTCTAATATCACATCAAAACGTGGCGACAAACTACGCAGCTCTACTCTGAACATGTTTGTAGTCTTCAAAGCACTCAGGTTGTTTTTTCCAATCCATAAAGTGACACGTAAACTTGCTAACACGCTATGCTAACGAGCTAGCTGACAACAAGTTTAATGAAGAGTAGTGTTCATGAGCATTTCAACACTCTTAAATACACACACAGACTTTCAGGTTTTCTGAAAAAAAAAAAAAAAAAAAAGGCAGGCGAAGGCACAACGATGAGGAGACTGATCGAACTGATTGGTTCTTGCATCCATTTTCTACGTGAAATCAATCGTGTCCATCAATCAGGTGAAAACACATACCGCAGAAAGAAGCAGGGAGTGTCCGAAGCAGAAACCAAACAAGCTTTTGGGGGGGGGGGATCCTATGTCCTCACCTCTCTTTGGCTGAGAGCTCAGTATCCTCTCTCGCGACCCCGCCCCCTGTGGGAGGAGTTATACTGGATGTAGCCGTACCCGCCCCCTGCGTCTCCTCCATATCTCCTCCTGTACGATGCTCTTCCTGGATCACTGCCTCCCCTCCCTCTCCCTCCTCCACCTCCTCCACCTCCTCCTCTGGGGTTCCTCCTCTGCCCTCTTTGGCTCTGCGGCGGCGGTTTATATCCCGGCTGCTCGTCCCAGTCGTCCTCTGTGCTGCAGCCGACAGACAGCGGCTCTGCCATGGCGGCGCTCGACAGGTAGCTCACCTGGCCGGGCTCCAGTGCCCCCAGTGAGACCATCTTGTTGGGGGGAAGTAGTTTTTGGTGGCCTCGGTAACCACGCGTGGGGTTGTTATCACCAGGGAAGGTCGTCTTGGGGATGATGTCATAAGGTATTGGAGAGCCGGGAGTGCTGCCGGTCTTCATGGTTGTCATGGAGACAGGAACATCCTTGACGCCAGGGTTTGGGACCAGCTGAAAGACGGACATGTGTTACTTTAATAATCTTAAATGTACCACAACAACTACTGTAACAACCCCAGCAGGTGTGTGTTTCTTACTATGGGATTGTTGGGGTTGAGTGGCGGGTCCACCAGCAGCACGGCTCGGGTCAAACCGTCTCCCGGCTCCTTCGTGAGGGCTGATGGGAAACAAGAACGTCCCATTAGAAGCGGCACTGAGACATTTTGTACTTTGGCTCCCTCTGGTGACAGAAACAGTCACAAACACACATTTAAGGATTCGTCACAGGACTCCGGTGTGCCATCTACTAATGAGTCTTGAGTGCACATTTTATTTGGAAATTCTATAGTAAAAATAAGCTTTTACGCACCATAATTAGGAACCACCACCGCTCTGCTGTTGTTAGCATTAGCCAGGTTAGCAGCAGAAGGACCAGGGACTCGGCGGGACCCTTGTCCAGGCACTGTGTCCCCGTTGGTCGGCTGACGCTGCTCCAGCGCCCCCTGGCTCACCTGGAGCTCTTCATGTGCAGGTGAAGACTGGTAACCCAACGAGGACGGGGGGTATGGAGACACGCTCGCAGGGTATATTGGGTGTCCCGAGCCTTGACCCGGGTGGTATCCCTGAGGCATGGGCTGATGTACTGGATACGGTGGACTTGGTGCTGGATATCCAACTGTAAAGTTGGGGTTTCTGGGTGGAGCCATCTGGTGATGTGGCCATGACAGCGAGGGGCAGGGCATCCTTTGGTGTGGCGACTGGGTGACGGGGTACCCGGCCTGGTTATAAGAGTGGTCACTGGGATGGGCGGGTTCAGCGAGCGGGGCTTGGTGGTCATACTGAAGCCCAACAGCTGCTGAGGTGGGAGGGTACTGGGAGTAGGCCTCCTGGTGACTGGGGGGGTGGTTAGCTGCAGGGAAGTGGGGGGCTGGAGCAGGAGCAGGGGAGGGGGAGGGGGAGCGGGAGGGGAACTTGGGGTGCAAGGTGTGGGCCTGCTGGAGCGGGAGGAGGTATATGTAGGGAGGGAACATGGGCATGGAGTATGACTGGAGAGGAGAGAGCAGAGACAGGTGTGAGTGTCACTGCTTTCTACCAGTAACAAGTTTGAAAACAGTGAAGTTTTAAGTTAAAGTAAACTCAGTGATGGTGTGAAACAGGTAAGTTCTAGCCTGGTTCTTTCTTACCTTGACACCCAAGTTGAAGAAAAACCTCAAGACGTTGATGTCTGCAGAGGACACAACACAAACACAGGTCACATAAACAGATGCTTGGTGCCGAATCCAACCTCATGATTCTTTGTACAACTCTGTTTGATTCTTGTGTTTTACATAAAACAGTTTGATTAATAAAGTTTGTCAGCTGTCAGAAACATCAAAGGACACACTCTATGGAGCTAAACTCCAAAGTCTGACTTTAAAACTTTAAACTTGCAACTTTCTCTGACTGGAATTCTGAGATTAAAGCCCACACATCAAAGAAAAACTGAAAAGGACAGTAGAATTTTCAGCCCTGATCATCGTCTGTATATACAATTATTATTCAGTTGCAGCTCAGCTTTAATCCTGAAGCTCTTTAGTCTGGCTCACCTTGAGGCAGGTCGTCTCCCGACTTGTTGGAGGATATGGGGGGAGTCAGAACCACTTCTCCCTTCTCCCCCTGTGGGAACCCGGGGTACAGGGGGTCCTGGTAGAGCTGGGACAGCTGCTGCAGAGGAACAGTTCCTGGGATGGACTGAGGGTGAGGAGGAAGTGCAGACTGTAAGTGGGGATGATGAGACGGGTGAGACTGCTGGGGAGGAAGATGAGGCGGAGAGTCCAGCTGAGGCTGGGTGTGAGGCAGCGAGGCCTCGGTTTGATTCTGGGTGTTCTGGGACTGGAGGGAGGGTGGAGGGGAGGTGGAGAGAGAGAGGGAGGGATGTGGGACCTGGGAGGGGTGAGGAGGCTGGGGAGGGGGGGCGTGGAGGTGAGGATGGGGGACAGGCGGGTGGGGCTGCACAGATGTGGAGACAGGAGGGAGCTGAGAGGAAGGAACCTGGGTCACCTCAGGCTGGGACTGAGACTGGGGCTGGAGGTGGGCCACAGAGGCCTGGGTCTGATGGAGGGAGGTCTGGACCTCAGTCGTGGTTTGGTTTGGGGGCAGAGACGTGTGGGTCTGGCTCTCACTCTGGGTCCGAGAGGACTGGGTTTGGGTCTGGGACACCTGAGGACTCTGCAGGGTCTGAGGTGCAGCCGGGTTAAGTCCAGTATTTGTCAAAGAATCTGAGGAAAGAGAAGATGAAGACGAGTCAGAAACATTCAGACGCTTCACGTTGATGATGTCACATGATGGAACATTTCTTACTCAGAGTTGGAGCTGAAACTGGTGGAGCGTCGGGAGCAGCCTGACAGAGCTGGGAGGAGGAGGAGGAGGAGATGGTGGTGGGTGGGCTTGGGGAGTGACGGAGAGCGGACACAGAAGGGGAGGAGCGGGGGAGGATGCCCTGAGCCTCGGCTGGAGAGGGAGCGATGGGAGCGATGAAAGTGGGAGGTGGAAGTGAAGAAGACGACGAGGGAGGAGGAGAGGGTGAGGAGAGGACGCCGGAGGTTGGGGGTGATGAAGCAGCGGGGAGGGAGGGAGGGGAGAGGACGGAGAAGAGACAGGCAGAGGAAGGGACGGAGGGAGGAACAGCTCCTCCTTTCACAGGAGGCTTAGAGCTCGGGGCAGCAGCAGGAGGAGAAGTGGGTGGAGCTCCAGCTGCTGAAGAGGATGTGCTTGATTTAGTTGGGGCAGCACAGGATGGAGCAGCAGCAGCGGTGGTGGCAGTGGTGGTAGCAGCAGACATATTTGTGTTGGGCAATGAGGCCTTGAGTGAGCTCAGACAGGCAGGACTGGAGTCGGAGGTCACAGGTGGAGCAGCAGCAGGAGGAGAGGTGGGGTTGGCAGGTGTAGTGGTGTTGGTGGGAGGTGCAGCAGCATCTGCAGATGGGGGGGTGGAGGACTTGTGTCTTTCTCCAGCAGAGGGTGACGGCGCTCTGACGTCCTCCACCGGACTCTTCTGTGAAGCACAAGGGAAAAGTTTAGTGTTGAGATGAAAAGATTGTTTACTGTGACATCACATGACATCACATGACATCATATCCTGCCAACAATCAGTCTGGTTACACCCACTTCTACAAACCCTCTGAACGAATGACTCTCAGGAAGGTCCCTGAACACATCACTGATGACATCACACCCACTTTATTCTTCGCGTCTCACTTAAAGTTTCACTGCCAACTGAACCGACCTGCAGTCGACCTGAGTGACACGTCTGACTTGTTTCAGTGACTCATTGTATGAGCCACAGGTGACAACACCACCTCCCTGGTGGAGGTGATGATTATGAACGTACCGTCTTGTTCCTCTGAGACCTCCTCTTCTCTCCTCCTTTCTTCTTCCCTCCGTCTCCCTGCAGGCCGGACTGAGCCTGAGGAGGAAAACATAAAAACATTAAATTAAACCGAGTAAAACATCCTGAACTACTGATACAAAACTTAGTGACAGATGCAACATTTAACATGTTTATATATTTGGAAGCAGCGACCTGCGACTCTTCTTTCATGTAGTAATATCTAAAACATACACATCATGCAGTATAAGTACACAGTCTGTCAGCTCGTCACTCACGCTGAGGGCGGGGAAGCTGTCCTCGTCTCTCAGCTGGATCTCCACCAGCGCCACGTTCATCTCCTCCTCACGTTTGGCCTTGAGCAGCTCCGGTGTAATACCGAATGCCGACTCCATCGAGCTCAAGGACTTAAAGGCTCTGTTGGAGGCGCACAGTTACTACAGGACGCCGCATTAAAACACACAAAGAAAATGACGACGAAGAAGAAGAGGTGCTGCGTTCACTGACCTGTTGCCTTTCCCTCCTCCCTGCTCCTCTACGGTGGCCTGCGCGGGCCACGAGTGCTGCTTCTGCACGCGCCCACTGGAGCCCGGCTCGGCCGCCTGGGAGATGGAGGAGGATGCTGGGACGTACTTCCCCCGGCCTCGACCCTTACCCCTCTCCTCCCACTCTGAGGGGGAGACACACACCTTCAGTCTGCTGTAGCACTGCTTAAGAGTGTGTGTGTGTGTGTGTGTGTGTGCGTGTGCGTGAAACCACCTCCATGTCCGTTGCTGAGCCTCTTGTCTCTGGTCACCACAGTGCTCCAGCTGTTCTCGTCTTTGGGAGGACGAAGAGTCCACAGAGGGACTTGTCTGCACGCACGCACGCACACACACACACACACACACACACACACAGCTGACTGATTAATTTGTTGATTGACACTTGGCAACTAAAGATTTGCTGCTTTCCCTCTCGATCTTTTTATCAACGTTGAGGTCAGAATGTTACATAACAATGGAGTGTGTATGTGTGTGTGTGTGTGTGTGTGTGTGTGCGTGCGTGTGTGGTGTGTGTGTGTGAGTGCGTGTGCGACCTACCTCCTGCCCAGCTCTTCTATATAAACGGTCACTGAGCTGCTGTTGGGAGGAACCTCCTTGACGGTTGCATTGTAGATCCGCCCATTTGCCTCGAGACGAACCTACAGGTGACACACACACACACACGAGATGTTAAAAACACACTTGAGGAAACCAAGTTGACCAGAGGACAGTGAACACACCACACACCTGACAGCGGTCTCCTGCAGTGAACTGCATGCCTGCAGCGATGCAGTAATCCATCTTCTGTTGAGCTGAAACACACAAACAAACTTTTAATTCATCTATTTTAATGATTCCACCCAAAGAACAAATACATGATGTAATTAATAATTATAGTCATTATAGTCTGGATCAATACGTTTGAGCTCTTTGTCTCAGACTCAGTTTGTCAATAAAGTTTATTCAGCGTCACCTCTCTTGGACTTCTGCCAGACGTCGTACTCTATGTTCCTGAGCAGAGTCGGGTTCAGTGAACGCCTCACCCTCTCAGGTAGCTGTCGGCCCCGCCCACGGCCCTGACACACACACACACACACGCACGCACGCACGCACACACACACACACAGAGTTATTCAATGATATTATGTTCGACAACAAAGAAGGCAGTTCAGCCGGTATGTAGAGCGGTTTGATAACATTCATATGTGTGTGTGTGTGTGTGTGTGTGTGTGTGTGTGTGTGTGTGTGTGTGTTACCCTGGTGTATCTTGTATTCGTCGTCGTTCCATTTTGAACCCTGTATCATAAACACACACACACAGACGTAAAACTTCACTTCCGAACAGAAGTAGTTGTAGTAGTTTGTAGTTTTCCAGTTTGTTTACGACCAAAAACAAATTGAAACAACTTGTTTTATAATAATTACACATGTTTTTATTGAATAAGATCAATTCAAAGTTGCGTGAAATTACACCAAAAATGCAAAACAATGGATAAAGCTAAAAGTGACTGACAATTAAATCTAAGAAGCAGCTTAACACATTGATCGTATATTGTTTATTATTATACGGTTAAAAAGGAAATTAGGGCATTTATTAAGATTATTATTAATTATTGTTTAGCGCAGTTCTATTTGTTTAGAGTTAAATCACCTTTTTATTTAGTTCTACATTATCAATTTATTTTTACGTTTTTATTTCTTGAATAAAATAAATAAATTATAACAGATAAAACTAATAAAGGCACATAAATACAGAAGGTTTAATAATTAATTAATTAATAATTATTTATTTAATAGTATAAATTAAAACTTACTTTTATTTTCAATATTATCTTTGATGCACTTTAAGGCCTATTTATTATCATTTATTTTAATTCATTTATTTATTTATTTTTGATTTTGGCAGAAGTGGACCGGTCTCCTACCAGAGCGGCTCGCTGGCGTCCGGGTCGGACTCGTCGCTGCTGGCACACGGGTTCATGCCGTCGTCGCTCACCAGGTCGTTGGAGCGGCCGGCGCGCTGACACAAAGTCAGAGCGCTGCGGTCCACTTTGAAGACGTTGTCATACAGCAGCTCGTACAAGATGGCTGCAAGAGACGCACACAGTCAGAACAAACTCCTGTCCAGTCGGAGTGATTTAATCCGAGCGGTCCTGGACGCCATTACAAACATGCTGCTGGTTTGATGTGATGAAGCAGAATCACTCACACTGGCAGAGCGCGGCGTTCTTCAGGTGGTTGATGGGATAAACGCTGTCGTAGTGATTCCCGTTCAGGAAACACAACCGCACCTGAGACACAGACACAAACACAACGTCAGACGACCTCAGCAACGCTCAGGAGGTTCTGCAGAACATTTCAACAGGTCGAGTTCAGCTCTTCTTCTCCACACAGGATGTCTCTGTCTGCTGATGACTGGAGTTTAACGACTTGCAGAAACTGTTTTAAAGTTTTTATGATCATTTATCGACTCAGTCAAATACGCTCAAAGTGAATCCAGTGGAGGGACGAGGACGACAGGGAAGGTTAAAGCAGCCGTGCTGAGTTTAATGTCACCTTGTCCTTGAAGCTGTTGTCTGTGATGTTGACGGCTGGTTTCCCCGGCTCCTGGAAGATCAGAAAGTCCCTCCTGCACAGAGAGAAGAAGAAGAAGAAGAAGAAGAAGAAGAAGAAGAAGAAGAAGAAGAAGAAGAAGAAGAAGACATGATGACTCATCGACATCTGATGCTGAACTACATCAAAATGTGTCTGATTTTTGATTTCTCCTGTTTTTAATCTCACACTATGTCACGTACGTTCATTATTGTTGTGCTAACTCAACATCTGGCAGTCAGACTGAAGTTTAAAGTAACACTCCCACGTTTACACTGACTATCCCTGTCGAACGCTGGAGTTTACAGGAACATGATACATGTGATGCTTCTACAGAGGACAGATTCTTACTGGTAGATGACGGCCAGCGCGTTGATCTCCACCTCGCCCACCCATTGCTGCAACACAGAGGAGCATGTTAGCTGCTAATGCTACAGACCAGTCAAAGAAAAAACAATCAGGTTAACAGTGAAATATATCTCCAACTAGTTTAGAGTCATGCACACACACACAAAACAAACAGATTTCACGAGAGAGAGAGAATGATGAGGTGAGTCGTACCTGAGGGTCCTGCAGCTTCAGCAGATAATTCTCAAAGTCTCCTTCTATGAACTGTGACACAGCACACACACACACACACACACACACACACACACACACACACACACACAGCAGTCAAATACACTCGCTAACTTTTAGAAACAGATTAAAATTTCGTCATCTCAGCTTCAACTTCATCTGTTTTAGTAACTGATTCTTCTTCTTTGACAGTAAAGTGAATATTAGACACCTGAAGACATCCTGGGCTCCAGAAACAATCTGACATTTGACAGAACGAACAACTAATCAAGTAATCAAGAAGATGATCGACAGTAACAATTATCGACAGTTCCAGTTTGTTTTGACACTGGTTTAAAGATCATCTAGCCCGTTTATAAGTCAACGTCTGTCATCCTTATCTGTCCTTCAAGATTTACACTCGATTCACCAGCGAGCTTCTTCCACCATGACGTCACTCTGACATCATTATATGAGCGACATAACACACCCTCAGTAGCTCGGATAGACCAGAATGCAATGCGACAGAAAGACTATAAACAGACCTGCTGGGCGTCGTCAGAGCGAGCTGAGTCAGCGTCATGAACACTTTCTGTTTCACTTCAGGTCAAACTCAGTCACGAAGCAGAAGTAAAACCTGCCGCCTCACCGCTAAGCAACACACTCATCAATGAGTTTGTGTTCAACATCAACACGACCTAACCTTAGGTGGTTAGTAACACTCGTAACCACACGCACACACTGCCTTCCTACACTCTCTGATTGGTCGTTTGGTGATGATTAAGTAACGGGCGTTTCTCAGTGTGAGTGCAGCAGCTCAGCACACGACAGAGCAGGAAGTTCATCCAGTCGTTCATTAACAGAGTCACAAAGAGCCAGAAATAAAACTACTTTAAAGAGACTCTTCAAACTGTCACAACATCAACGATGTAAAGATACAAACTTTGTTCCATAACTTAATAAACAACCTGTTCTCAGAAGAAAATAAGGTCCCAAGACACTGAAGCTAGAGAGGTGGCAGGGTCCGCCACGTATGAACACAGTCAGACAGTGTAAACTGTCCTTTAAGGTCAGTTTGTTTACTCAGTCTCGACAATGTTTCTCCTCTGATCAACATTTAATCTCCAGAACTACAGACTGCTCCTTTAATGACATCACGTGAGTGTGAGTGGACGCACCGCCTCGTAGGTTTCTCTGTTCTGCTTCAGGAACTCCACACATTTGGCTCGAACTTCAGTATGAAGACTTTGGCAGTGCAGCACCTGGACGGGGTCAAAGGTCAAAAACACACACCAACAGTTACTGTAACACTGTTAATATAATATGAAGATATTTAACCAGTTTTTTTGAGAGGTTTCCTTGTTGTCTGAATCCAAAACAATGATCAGAAAGCTTTTGATGATGATTCAGCTGCATAATAAATGTCACTGTTTTGCATGTTTTAACAGAGATAACTCAACAGTAACAATATCTGCGTGTGTATGAACCCCTAGAGAAGCAAATCTTGAATGTTTCTGAGCTGTATAGTTCGGTAACCTTTCAGAGTCGTGTTGTATAAAGTGATTTAAATTAAAGGTCTTGTTAGTGTTTTCAGGAAATTCACAGATAAATGAAGCCTAATTGATCATATTTGGATCACAACACAATCTGACTGCACCATCAAAATGTTCTGACCAAATGCTTAACAATAACAAATCAAAAGAGAGCATATCTCTAATGTATTTCAGTTGTTAAACTTTATCAAACTGTCTGTCCCTCACTGTTTACTGCTCTCACAGCACAGCTTTGCTCCTTAATGAGGGGTTAAAGTGTTAATAATGATCACTGGTACATTATCAGAGAGCCCAAAGCTTCTAACAATAGAAAACATATTTTTGTTATGGAAAAAAACAATGTGTGCTGTGGAGCGTGCAGAGGTCTCTTTAAAAAAGCTATAAATGTAAGTGTTTTGAAGGCTTAAAGTTTAAAAATGTTCGCTCTAAACTTTAAATCTCTGTTAAAAACACTGTCCCACATGCTAACTTTCATTCGGCTAACATTTGACACTTGCTAGCCTGCATCAGCACAACAGACAGCCCGGACCCAGCCTGTCACCTGCGCTCAGTAAGCTAGTTAGAAACTTAACGTTAGCTTCGTCTTCTTCAGGTGTTTTTTTCACTTTACCTGCTCGGCGACGGCCCGAAACAAGCACGAGCCGTCTTTGGCAATCTTTTTCCGATGCAGCCCGAGTGATTTCAGGTGGTCATCCATGAGTTTCTCTGCCCCTCGCTCCTCATTACTCTGCATGCTTCCGCCGCCGTCCATGCTAGCGGGGGCTAGCCGCTAAAGCTAGCTGCTGAACTACCTGCGTGTTTGACCGTTTTGACGGCTAACGGTTAAAAACTGTTGGACGCGACCGGCTACAAGTTGTCAAAACGTCCCCCGAAGAGAGTTAAATATCTACATCTACGACCTGACGACTGTCAAACACAAAAATGGCGGTTTCTAGTTTCGTTTTCCAGGAAGCCTTGTTACTCCCGGAGAGGTTATTCCAGACTGTCAGAAAGTGAAAGTACAACAGTCAACTTTAGCTCACATTTAGCAGGCAGGCTAACAACTAGCAACACGCCCCCTTCTTCCTCTACGGTGTCAAGTAGAAACACCGCGTCGCAGCGTTTCCTGTTTACTCACCAAAGTAAAAGCCTAAATGAAATAAATGTATAACTCATTTATGTTTTTTTCTGACATAAACGCGTTCACTGTCCGTCAGAGTAAAATCAATAACCTCACAGAATGTTTACTGCAAATATAATTCCACACATAAGAGACAATAAAAGACTTTCATCAATACGAAAAGTAACTTTTTGGGATATTTCCAAAATAACAGCCTGTCTGTTCGAAGCATGCGAGCCCCCGGTAGTTCCTACCAAAATAAAAGCCCTGCCTGGTTGCATAGACAAACATTAATCACACAAGCTGCATCCAACCAGCTGCATCCATCCAACCAGCTCCATCCAACCAGTTGCATCCATCCAATTGCATCCAACATTTTAAGCCTTTTATTAGCAGTTGAAGAATGAAACAATTAGCTTTTTATTTTGAAATTATCTAGCTCTATATCTGGTCCTGCAGGTTTGATGTTCCTTCCCTTATGAAGATGCTTCACACTGTGGTGTTTTGCAGAAGAACATGATGTTGAGTTCGTCCTCCACCAGGAGACCCATCC
The DNA here is from genome assembly GCF_904848185.1 of Acanthopagrus latus. Taxonomy (NCBI): domain Eukaryota; kingdom Metazoa; phylum Chordata; class Actinopteri; order Spariformes; family Sparidae; genus Acanthopagrus; species Acanthopagrus latus. The sequence continues at coordinate 2,569,721 of NC_051048.1, read as the reverse complement.
AGACCTCCGCCCAACACTTCAACCTCTCGCATGAACTCATAGTTTAACTCTTTGTTTTCCTTCCATCAGTCCTTCCTGTCTCTCCTCCTCCTCCTCCTCCCTCCTCTCCCTCGGCTGTGGTTCCTCCATCTCTTCCGGTCACACAACACTTATTGATTTTCAGTCCTGCAGAGTGCAAAGAGCACCGACAGCTGACCTAGGTTCAGCTCATCTTCTGCTCTTGAGTCACAATAAGTGTGGTATCAATCTTAACATCTGATGCTCAAAAAAGAGAGTAAACATGTTTCCAGTAATGTCAAATGTTTCTTTTAAACATTAAATGTTTTTCAGTTTTCTTTTAAAACATTTTATTTCTTAAAATCAGACGTGTCGTCTACATTAACAGCAGCTTCTGTCCGTCTGACTGCGCCTCCCTCGTTCTCCGTCCTGACCTTTAACCTTTCGACCATGAAAAGAAAATATAAGTGACTGTCCCTCCTCCTCTTCTTCAGCCGCCCCTCCTCTCCTCCTCCTCCCTTCACATCTTATCTTCATCCCTCCAAAATCTAATAATGACCTCTGCGTGCACGTGTCCTGTTTCTTTGCCCTCACGCCGCCCGATGATTCGCCGAGCCTGCAGCCGATCCCAGCCAATGGACAGGGGCCTCCTGCTCGCCGCTACAACATGCCAGGTAACCGTGGCAACGGCCGAGGAGGGGACAGGACCCATGGCGATTGACACTTATCCTCCCACTCGTTTGGTGAGTGTGGTGTGTGACCTTCATCCCTGATTTCTCTCTCAAACGGCTCTCAGATTCTCTGATTTTCTCTCATTTCTGACAGATTTTTGTGTCCAGCTCATTATTATATGACTCTGTGGTACTTTATAGTGCTGGTACTACTAGTGAGTGGTACTGGTACTACTACCGAGTGGTACTGGTACTACTAGTGAGTGGTACTGGTACTACTAATGAGTGGTACTGGTACTACTACCGAGTGGTACTGGTACTACTAGTGAGTGGTACTGGTACTACTACCGAGTGGTACTGGTACTACTACCGAGTGGTACTGGTACTACTAGTGAGTGGTACTGGTACTACTACTGAGTGGTACTGGTACTACTACTTACAGTGAGTCAAATCTCTGCACCAGTGAACAGGTTAGATTTCTTTAACACCCACTCGTGCTCTGTAACATGATCTCCTGCACTCAGAGAGAGATTTGAGTAAAGACGAGGTGTGAGTGGAGATGAGTCAGAGGAAATTAAACTTTATTGATCATTGCAGCAGCAAACAGTAACAGGATACAGCAGAGAGAAATGAAAAAAAAAAAAAAAGAATAAATCAAATAACGTCAGAGGGAGACAAACTGAGATGATCACCAGCTTCAAAAGCTGGAGAGGTTTTTGTCTTTCATGCTTTTCTTCTAGTAAAATGACTTAAAGTGAAATATAAAGCAGCTCTCAGGCTCTGCAGAGTCTAGCACCATTGATTGGAGATACATTTCATGTTAAAGCAACACGTATGTGCAGGTTTCTGTGGTGGAGCTGCTTCAGCTTTAAGTTTGGACGGTGTTGAAATCACTTCCTGTTGACCTCCGACGACTAATCTGTGCAACATCACCATTATAAAAAACAAAACAAAAACATAAATCTTCAGTAAAAGAACACAATAAAGATAAATAAATAAAAATACGTGGTCTTTATTATTCCCTTATTAGTTAGAATGTGCAAATTGTATTTTAGTTTTATGAAGTTGTGACTGAGCGTGACTTTGGTTTGCTAGCTAGCAAGGAAGCTAGCTAAACCAAGCTGTTAGCTCCTGCACTCACTTCAATTGAACATTAGCTTGTTAGCGAGGAAGCTTGTTGGCAGTTTGGATGAATCAGACAACAGCCTCGATATCACGGGTAAAATCAGGCAATGTGAGTAACAAATACAGAACTTTGATTACAAGTGGCGGCCATGTTGTGTTCTGTTCAGGTTCTACTTTGTGTTTTTATTTTTCCTTGCATTGTTCATATGTCCTTGTAAAGCATAAACTTGTTTGTCTGCCAAATTGTACATTCTTCATTTAAAATGATGTTTTAAGTCGCCCCTCGTCGCTTGACATCAGTTAGCAAGCTAGCAAGGAAGCTAGCTAACCAACTTGTTAGCTCTTCCGCTCACTTCAACTGAATGTTAAATTGTTAGCAAAGAGTTTGGCAGTTTGAAGAATTAATCTTAGGTCGCCAATAACACTCTATATATAACGGTTAAAATCAAACAATACAATCAAGTAATAAATACATGACTTAATTACATATCAGAGAGAGTGAGGCGGCCATTTTGTGTCCTACTTTAGCTTTAGTCTTCTTTTAAGAGTGTTTTTCATTCTGATATAAAAGATAATAAAAAAACAAAACATGAAAAAAAAAATCAAGCAATTAATTATCCATGAGATTTATATTTTAAGTAAATGTTCCCGTTTGTTAACTGCTGCTTTAGCCAGTTAGCTTCCATCTCTGCTTCACTTTGGCCCCACCCACTAGAACAGGAAGTGACATCAGACCTGCTGAATCAGTTGTAGTATTGGATAAAAGAAACATTCCTGGTTTAGTATTCATGTTAAAAAAAAGGCTTACGTATTTTAAAATGACTTGACTTTTTTTTGTTTAATAGAAACTACATATAGTGCAACTTTAAATTAAGACATTTCAGACTCTCAGGAGTCTCATGTAGTTATGTAAACACAAATACATTATCAATATACAACACAAATATTAGAAATATCATCGCTGTCCTCCAGAAACCTGGTGCCTTCAAAAATCCTCAAGAAGAGACGGCAGTGGAAAGATGCTGAAGTGAAAGATTAATTAATCAGTTATTCATCAGTTCCAGCTTGTCATATGTGAATATTTCCTGGTTTGTATGATAATATAGTAAATATTTAGGAGTTTCAGACTGTTGGTTGAATAAAACAAGCAACTGTTTAACTATTTAATGGTGAAGTGATAAAATGTTGGTTGCAGCCTTTAGACTGATTTCAAATTATTAAAATCAAAGCTGTAGATGATCTCAGAGGAGATGTAAACCTGGTGAAGCTGTCTGGAGCTTCAGCATCAATTATTTTTATTAGAAGATACAAATGTAATGTAAAAATGTTGATAAAGTTTGGCACAAACCCTCTCTCTCTCCATCCTGAAGGCGTCTGCATCTCCTGGTTATAAAGTGCTTTAATATCACTGTGAAAAACTCAATTTTAACGTCTATCAGAGACAGCTGGAGCTTATTTACTCATGCTAGCAGCTAGCAGCTAGCAGTGGTGCTACACATGGCAACAACAATCAGTCCAGGCTGAAATATGAGTCAAGCTATTTTAGTAGATTGTCTGAATTATTTGAATTAAATTCCAATTTAATCTGCAAAACTAGAGACTTTCCCATCAGCCTCTTGTGTACTTTGCGTTAAATGCTAATTAGCTCAAGTTAAGCACGCTAACATGCTAAAAGCAAGCTGCTGAACACAGTAAACATCACCTGGTAACCATCAGCAGGTTAGCATCATTGCTGTAAGCATGTTAGCATCAAGCCACATGGCCCCAATATTTTTCTCAGACGCTAACGTTATGAAAGAAGCGTCTATAAAATGGTCCAACCCCGAGAGATGACTCGTTTCACTGTCATAACTGGAGCTATTCAAATTTGGAAAGTCTTACTTTCCTCTGTATTCAAGTTAGCTGGGTGCTAAACAGGAAGTTAGCCGGCTCTACGGACTCCACAACACAGAAGATCTGGGTACTTTGACACCGTGGAAGTCACTGAGCAGCTTCCACGGGAGTGAACGAGGCTCCGACATCGACGTCGTCTCCAGACTTTAACTGTTAAATCCAAGATTAGCATGCTTATGTTAGCATTTAGCTCACAGTGCTGTTAAGTGAGCCTCACAGAGCTGCTAGCACGACCGTCGAAACATGAATAAAATCACTGCATTTTGAAAACTAAAGCTGAATGATCAATCGATTGATGGTTTTTGTATCTTTTAGTATTTTACAATGCTGTTTCACTTTTATCAGTCAGATATTGCACTTAGATATACTGTGAATCCAACAGTACTAAGATAACTCAGCAGTGATTCTCTCTATAATAGCTCGACAGGCTCTCGACAATAAACATCACTTTTCTTCTTTAAAACGTGCAGCGGGAGGATTTTTTTAAGCTCTGGGTTTCTGCAGGACGAGAGAGACAGGCAATAAATATGTCACACGGTTAAATAGCTAAAGTCCAGTGATTATATGACCGACTAGAAGCAGGCAGGAATGCAGCAAAACTCACGAGCATGATGCAAAAAGTCTAATAAAGTCAAAAAACGTTCCGTATCTGTGTTTCAGTGCAGTTAGCATAACAGGAGCTGATTGACATTCTCATACAGTGTTCAGTGACAGTACCCCGATACATTACAGAGCTTTACATCCATCAAGAGTCCAGAGGATGGATAGAGGAGGAGGAGAGGGGAGGAGGGGACGAGGAGGGGAATCAAGGTGAAGAAATGAAGGTGAGACAAAACAAGAGGAGGGAAGAGGATGAGAGAGGAGGCAAGGATAGAGGAGAAGGAGAGGAGATGAAATGAGGAGAAACATGTGAACTAGATGACGAGAGGAGACAAGGAAAGGAAAGATCAAAGAGGAGAGAAGAGATGAAGGAGAGGAGAGGAGGAGACAAAGGGAAACAAAGCATTTACAAAGAGGTGGTCAGACCAAGGTAACCGAGGAAGGAGTGTTTGGTGGAGGAAGATGAGGAGGAGGAGGTGGAGGTGGAGGAGGAGGAGGAGGAGGAGGAGGAGGAGGAGGAAGGGCAGCGTGGCTTCAGAGAGATGAGCGTGGTGATGGGGAGTAGAGGAGATAACTCCCTCCATCCTGCCCGGTCAGAGAGTGCGGGATGAAGAGGAGGAAGCGAGGAGGAGGAGGAGGAGGAGGAGGGAGCAGCAGTGTGTGTGTTGGGCGGCGTGTGCAGCCGCTGCAGGTGTTTGTGTGAGCGCTGATTGTCTCCGTGCACGTATGAGCGGTGCGTGTGCACGTCTGCGGGGTGTTTGACCTTGCAGTGCAGGCGCAGACTGTCCCGCCGCTTGGCGCTGTACGGGCAGAGGTCGCAGGTGAACGGCCGCTCGCCCGTGTGCACGCGCACGTGCTCCACCAGCTTGTTGGCTGTCCGCGTCAGGTGGCCGCACCGGTCGCACCGGTACTGGTTGCCTTGGCGATGACCCTGGAAGTGAACCAGCAGCTCCTGTTGCCCTGGAAACGACCTCTGGCAGATGCGGCAGCGATGCTCAGAGGTGCTATTCTCCGGGTGGGTTGCCATGGCAACTGTCGGAGTGCTGCTGGAGGCGGCGGCGGCAGTGGGAGGGGTGACGGGGCATCTAGGAGTCAGGAGGGGGAGGGAGGGGTTAATGACACACACACACACACACACACACACACACACACACACACACACCTGACCGTCTGTCATCTGTCAGATCTGACTCACAGAAACATTACTGAACTATCGACTTCATAAGATCCTTAATTACTGATCCTGAATATGAGCGTCATTAAAGATAAAGATACATATTGATTCTGTTTAATCCTCATTATCTGCAGTATTGATACATCAGTACCTGCTGCACACACACACACACACACACACACACACACACACTGTTTGAAGGACGAAAGTAAGTGATGTTCTTTTTAATGATATTAAATGTTAACCGGAGTCTTCTGCTCCTCGTTGTTACGTCACATTGTTGCTGTGTGAAACTATTTCAACAGGTTACTGTGTGAAGCGGTCAGATAATCAGTCCAGATGTTCCCGTGTGTGTTTGAGGGTCATTATTATACAACCAAAGAGCTGTGACACATTCATCTTCTGTGAAATGTGTGAGAGGCAAAAAATAAGAAATTATAAAAAATGTTTTTTTTTATTTCTGAGAAAAGAATTATGGGAAAAAAGTCAAAATATTTTCAAAATAAACCTGATATGATATTTTAATATTAAAAGTTCAATAACAAGATATAAAATATATATATATATATATATATATATACATATTATATTTTTTTATATTATATATATTTTAATATATTATTGGACAATAATTGAATTATTTATTATTTTTTATTATTTATTTATTTAATATTCCAAGAACAATGTGAAAACAAATAATATGAAAAACATAAATTATATATATCTCATATGTGTCATATTTTGAAAATAAAATTGTAATAATTCAAGAAAACAAATGCAATACTTAAAAATCAGGTTAAAGAACATCAAAAGAAGTAGTAATATTTTGAGAAAGTCACTTTTTAGAGAAAAAAATCTCGAATTCAAAGGAAAAAATTCTCTTAAAAAAAATCTTTAAAAGTTTTAATATTTCAAGATAAAGTCAGTTTAGATCCGCTGTTGATAAATATTATATATTCTTTCTCTTATAGTTTTAACTTTATTGTTGAAAATCAAAGTCAATCAAAAGATTGTTTTGTAATATTCATAATAATTATCATTATAATAACTGTTGCAGCTTCGACACATTAAACATTATAAATGTTGTTCCAGTTTGTTGTGAGTCACACAGTTCATGTTGCAGGTGTGTAACTATATTTAAACACCTGCATCAGTCACACAGGTGAAGTGAGCTCACCTCATCTCTGCGCCGGCTCCCATGTTCCCCTGCATGTGTGTGTTGGCGTGAGCCCTCATCTCTGCCTCCTGATTGGTCGAGTGGTCGCACAAGCAGCAGTGCAGCGAGAAGGAGCCGCGCTCCCATTGGCGGTGTTCCGTCATGTGACTCTGGAAAAGAGCTCGTCCGTCCGTCTCGAAGCCGCACACGTGACACCTGGAGGCACAGGTAGGTGAGGATGTGTCACAGTCGCCACGGCAACAGATATGTGACTGACTGAAACATCTCGTGGACGTAAAGTGACCTCGCGTGTGACTTCATACACCGTCTGGCTCAGCAGCTGTCACATGGTTCACTTCTTCTAAAGACAACGTTTTTATTTTTACCATTTTCCTTTAAGATCAACAATTTTCACAAAGTTTGAGCCTGTTGTGGACTAAAAAGTTAGACAGATGACGAGCGTGGATCAATATCATCGATGACAATATTGGAGAAATACGTTATAGCCAGCAGCCGGTTAGCTTAGCTTAGCATAAAGACTGGAGACCGCGGGAAATGACTGGCTCTGTACGGAGGACTGAAACTGACACAATTAAAAAACTACAAGAAATAATAAAGATAAAAAATAAAAAATAATAATAAAAAATCATTGTTTAAAAATAAATTAATATCACATTTATTACATTTAAATATTACATTTATTTTTGATTTTGGCAGACTCTGTCCTCGATATCCTGGTTCTGTCTGAAGACTTAAACTTATTAGTTATAAGTTTCCATGAATAACTCATCAAAGTGAAGATTTGTGAAGATTTCCTCGCTGAACTAAACAAAAGTTTATGTTCTGCAGGAACAAACGACTCCACAGGCTCAGTGTAACTTCTAGATTTTCCTATAAACGTTTCTCATCAGCGCGGCGCTCTGCTTTGAGTTGGCTCTCCTCCGGGGAGTCATCGAGTCAATGAGCGTCCTCAGAGGTGTGTTTGTGTTACCTGTAGAAGAAGGAGCCACCTGTGGTCTGATCTCTGCTCGCGCTGCTTTTAGTTTCTGTGAGAGAAACAGAAAAGAAAGAGTCTTCATTACTCTGCGATGCGAATCATGAAATAAATCTTCTGCTGCGCTCCACAACTAATGACGAGTCCCCATGGAAGTTATTATTTATAAACTTCAGTGTGAGTGTTTAGTCGGCGCTCTTCAGCAGCATCTTTATTATAAACCCAAAGGGCATCTGGTGGCTGCCTGAATCCATAACAGAGGAAAAACTGCTCACTGAAACACAATCATTAAAGTGATAATATTATAATAATGCTGCATTAAAACACTGCAGCCAGACTGAATGTACACAGTCAACAAAGCTGCGTATCTACTGATCTCAGTGCAGTCGGCACAAAACTGTCTTCTGCTCTTTAAAACTCATCTGCAGCAGAAAGAGCGCTAATGTTAGCATGCTAACCAGTTGGTCCCGGTCCGTCCTGTCTCATGACACCGGTCTGGACCTCAAGACACCAGTTTCAGCTGAGACGTGTTACGTTATGTTGCTACGTTTTCTTCACTTTTAGGTTAAAACATGAACAAAATGGACCCACAAAAGTAGAAAAGATTTTTACATGTATTTAATGAACCAAACAGTAAAATACAACTGCACACTGTCTGAATTCAACTTTCTATCCAACTAAGAGGAGTTAAATCAGCTGGTTAACCCAGCATCATCTCTGCTTCTGTCCACATAAATCCTCAGCTGACGTCTTTTAAAATTACTTTGGGGATTCAGACTTGTATCACACCAGACGAGCTGCGTGGATATCATAAGTAATTTGGTATCATTGTCATAAGTTTTCAAATAAAAGCAGGTCAGTGAAAGTATAATATTGGAGTAAAGTAGAAGAAAATAGACCCTAAAAATAGAATCAATCAAACGATTATTAATCTGAGCGATGTTTAATTGATCGTGAATTAACTGAGTGCTTCCCTGAAACGGCTCCTTTAATCCTCCCCTCTGACTGACAGTGTCGTGTTTCATCGCTGCATATTACACCGAGATTGACGAGCGAACGCGTCATTGACGAGCACAACGACTGACTCAGTGTGTGATTGTGTCCCGTGAGACGGTGATCGACGTGCAGGAGATCTGCGCCTCCTCCGGCATGACGGGAGCAGCTGACTCCTCACACACAGCCGCTGTAGTTACATCCACACACACACTGCGACATGTCCAAATGCATGTGGCTACTACTCACACATCTACTGTATCTGAGTGTGTGTGTGTGTGTGTGTGTGTGTGTGTGTGTGTGTGTGTGTGTGTGTTACCGTGTGGAGGTTGCTGGGCGCTCAGCAGAGGGGAGGAGCGGAGCGGGTCCACATTCATCTTCAGAACAGGACTACAGAAAGGAGAACACACACATGAACACACACACACACACACACACACACACACACACAGGTATTGTCAAACAGAACAAAGCAGGTCAGAGGTCACATGACATCACTGACAGACACCAGCAGGAGGTGCTACCTTACCTGCTCCTGGCGGGCGAAGTCGTCCTCTCCACCAGCCGACTGCTGGATTTACTGACCCGCTCTGCACAAACACACATTCATGTTTCATTAAAGACAAAAACACTAACGAATGATCATTTATTGATAATAAATAACAGTTTTAATACTAGTTAGTGTTAGTGTCAAGGTGCTGACTGTGTAAATAATCACAAACAGGATATTTTCTGAACATCTGATCCTTATTTTTAGAGCAAACATTTGATACGTGACAGAAAATAAGACGAGAAATATTATTTTGAAAACTAAACTTCATCCGAAGCTTATTATTATAAACTTCATTCAAAAAGAAATTTAAATGGAAAGTAAATATTAGAGGAATAAATACAAAAGTAGACAAATACAGAGTGCTTACTTTTATTTTCTATATTCTTTTGGTGATTTTAATGGCATATTAACTTATTTATTGAGCCTTTATCTATCTATTTATTTGTTTTTGTTTCGTCAGTTTCAGTTGTGGATACATGCTCACAGTATAGAACAGGAAAAGAGCAGTGGTGGAATGTAACTGAGTACATTTACTTAAAGATTACTTGTTTATTACTTTAATATTTTAATAAATGAAGGTTGTTTATACATGTTATGTTACGTGTGTGTATGTTTTTTCTGTTTTGTTTCATTTCCCCCTGTAAGGCACACTTTAATCTCTGGTTTACACAATCACTATATCATTTTATAATTCTAAGAAGTGTGTGTGTGTGTGTGTGTGTGTGTGTGTGTGTGTGTGTGTGTGCGCGTGTGTGTTACCTGAGAGCTGGTGCAGCAGTGTGGATGCCAGGTTCACCGACATGTCCTGCCACAGCACGGCTCTGAGGCACTGGTCAGCCATCTTGGCTCCAGAGGTGAACTGGTCTTCCATCTTGGCTCCAAAGAAGAGCTGCTCCTCTGTTTTTACTCCTGAGAAAACATGGTCCACCATCTTGGCTCCAGGAAGACGCCTGTTCTCCAATTTGGCTCCAAAGAGAAGCTGGTTCTCCATCTTGGCTCCTGAGGGAAAGTGGTCCTCCACCTTGGCTCCAGGAAGAAGCCTGTTCTCCATTTTAGCTCCAAAAAGAAGCTGGTTCTCCATCTCAGCTCCTGAAGGAAACTGTTCCACCATCTTGGCTCCAGGGAGCAGCCCATTTTCCATTTTGACTCCAAAGTGATGCTGGCTCTCCATCTTGGTTACTGGAAGAAGCCTGTTCTCCATTTTGGCTCCAAAGAGAAGCTGGTTCTCCATCTTGGCTCCAGGAAGAAGCCCTTTCTCCATTTTGGCCCCTAAGAGAAGCTGTTTCTCCATCTTGGCTCCTGAAGACAAGTGGTCCTCCATTTTGGCTCCAGAGAGAAAGGTGTTGCTCATCTTGGCTGTGGTGAAAGGCCGCTCTGCAATTTTAGCTTTAAAGAGAAGCTGGTCCTCCATCTTGGCTCCAGATATACGCTGGTCTGCCATTTTGGTTCCAGAGATACCATGGTCCTCCATTTTGACTCTAATCTGAAACTTGTTTCCTCCAGAGACAATGCTGTTTGGCGTCTTGCCTCCTGTATAAAACTTCTCCTCTATTTTAAGGCCGTGGAGACACTGGTCTGCCATTTTGGCTCCAGGGTGCAACTGCTCTGCCATCTTGGTGCCACTGATACCCTGGTCTTCTGTTTTAATGCTAAATAGATGGTGGCTCACGATTGAGGGAGGTGGAGTTATCTCTTTTGTGATTGGTCGATTGTGGATGAGGTCAGATTCAACTAAGGTGTCGACTTCCATCGGCTCCTCTTCTTCTTTGACTCTCACCACGTGGCTGTTCACTTCCTGACGTTCTGTGATTGGTGGGAAATCAAGTGTCAGTGAGTTTATTGCCTGCAGTCCAACATGTTATGTAAGAACTTCATATGTGTGATGATTTTTTTTTTTTTTATCTACAACCATTAAAATAATGTTTAATTATTTCATACCAAACATTCTCTGGTTCCAGCCTCTCACAGGATCTAAAACAGTGCTTTTACATTACTGACTTTTGGACTCTGATCCATGATTTAAACAAGATGTTTAGAAGTGATCAAGATGGACTAAATATTTCTTTAAATATCTTTCATTTGATATAAATTGACCAAAGGTGGCACAGTACATGAACACACACACACACACACACACACACAGCTGTACCTGCCAGTTTCCTCAGCATGTCTGAGGCCAGTGTGTCCGTGGTGGTGTTGCCATCAGGTGTGTGTGTGAGTGATGGTGGCTCAGGACTCGCCCCGGGTCCATCCGGTGACAGAGCCAGGCCCGGCTCATCCTGCTGCCCGCCGCGCACCTCCGGCAGGGCCTCGCGCCTCTGAGGCTCAGCCTCCGCCTGCCTCCCAGGAAGCATCTGGGCCTTCTGGGTGGCCTCTGGAGAGAGAAGTGTGATCTGATTCAGGTTAACTGTAAATAGATTACAGCAGAGTTCACTTTACAGACTGATAACTGCTCTCAGCTCAACATGACAGTACAGGACTGAACACTATGTGGCCAAAAGTATGTGGACACCTCAACATCACTCAGCTCCATGTTGATTAATCTGCCTGTTGGAGTTCATCCCTCACGTGTGACGCCTGAGAAAACCATTTCTGTATCTGACTGTGTGGACACTGTCATGCTGAAACAGGCAAAAACAAACTGCTGCCACAAAGTTAAAAGCTCACTAGTGTCTAAACTGTTAAATGAGTTGAGTGATTGATTGAATGAGTATATCAGATATCAGTGATTAGTCCATGTCTGGGTGGGGTTTTCTGTTTTTATCTCTTTTTTTGGGCTATTTCAAATTTCCTTATTTCCATAACAGAGAGAAACTTGAATTGAATATTTTCATGTTTAAGAACAGGATATATCACCCAAACCTTAAATATATCACTGTATGTTGGGCAATACAGCCTTAAAATAATACTATGATATTTTATTAGCTATATCACCAGAATAAATATAATGAAATCTTCTCTAAAGCACATGATGACATGTTGGGACTGGACGACAAGATCAAAAAATCAACATATTATCGACAAACTGCTTCACATCGATGTAGGGTTGACTCAACACAATGAGATTATTGATCAGTAATGATCAGTAATGTGGCAATAATTGTGTGAGGGCAAGTAGGAGAACAAGTCTTAAGTTCAGAAAATGACTGTAATTAAATGTTTTGTCCCTAAATTGCAAGACAATAAGTCATGCGTGAGACGACATCGCTTGGAATATTTTCATGATAAATAGCTTAAAGTAATAATCAATTATAAAAACTGTCATTGATTAATTTCCTGTCTGATAAACTGATCAGTTGACTACTCTCACCGAGGGGAAATGAACAATATATGTGTGTGTGTCAGTTTGTGTGTGTGTGTGTGTGTGTGTGTTACCTGACAGCCTGATGAGGAGGTCAGACGCCATCTTGGTGCTGACATCGGGGCTGAAGAGAGAGGTGGCTGCTGGGAAGGGACTCGAACCTGCGGCGTGTGCGTCCGGCGTGTGTTCAGCGTGCACGTCGGCCGTGTGCTCAGCGTGCACGTTGGGCACACTCAGTGAGTGAGCATCACTGCCGGTGTGTGTCTTTGTGTGTGTGTTTGCAGGGTGTGTGTGTCGTTTGGCTGCATCAGAGGGAGGCTGCAACACACTCGACCCACGCTTCATTTTCCGGTGTGTGTGTGCGTGTGTGTGCGTGTGTGTGTGTGAAAGGAGAGGGAGTCAAAACTCAGAAGAGAGGAGGGCAAGAGAGAAGGAAGAGGAGGAAGAAGAGGAGGAGGAAGGCAGTGCTGCTAAAATAAGACGACTGTGTTTTAACATATGGAAGTGAGGAGAGCATGATAGAGAGAAAAAAGGGGAGATCGAGGTGAAGGAGGAGCTGGAGAGAGAGAGAGAGAGAGAGAGAGAGAGAGAGAGAGAGAGAGAGAGAGAGAGAACGAGGGAGGATCTGATGTTCAGACCGAGCTGTTGCTGCCTCTCATTGACCTGAAAGAGAGGAAAAAGATGGAGGGAGAGGAGAGGAGAGGATGAAGGGCGAGAGAGGACAGAAGAGAATAGAGATGTAGAGAGAGAGAGAGAGAGAGGTGGGGGGGAGAAAAAGGGAGGAGGGGGGAGGAGAAGAGAGGGAGAAAAGGGAAAAAATGAACAAAGTGAATCTGTGAATGAATGAATTATTGAATGGGTAAGGCCCAATAATAAGGGGATAAATCATGGCTGTTATCGTCATGGTAACGGACCCTGCTGTGTCTCCTGCCCTGACCTTCCCACCGACAAACAATCATCAATTATGATCAATAATCATCAGCGACTACTTCCACCTGCCAGCAGCTGTTAGCCCTGATCACTCCTGGCACTTGTAGAGAATAAGATGTTTAACCCGGCGGCCATCAGCAGTCATAAAACACGACTAAACCTTTAGATATCATAGAAAATAACAAAAACATTAAATTATTGGTATTTAATTGTATATTTGAGGAGAGACATCCACAGTGTTTGTATTTAAATCTCGTGAAAATAAATAAAAATATACATCATTTAAAAAATTATTGGAATTTAATATTCCCTTTGAAATAAATGCTAAATGTAATGCAAATAAATACAATCAATTAAATTTTAAAAATGTTTTAAACAACTGGAACAGGTTGAATTTATAGAATATGAAACTTAAATTGAATTAAAAATATATATGTAGACCTATCTCATTCACAAAACAGCCTCATGGCATTAGATAAGGACAAAAAAATAATTTAAAAATCAAATAAAAATCTGAATATAAAAATAAGATAAACTGTGCTTCACAGAAGAAATTACAGTATGCAAAAAATATTTAAATATTTTTTCTCACCCCAAAAAAAATTAAAAATATTTATTTTAATTCAAAAAATTATTTAAAAAATAATTAAACATGAATCTATAATGATAAAATGTAATTAATCAGTATTAACCGACGGTCTTCACGGCCGCGGTTCTCCCTCTACCCTCATCGACCCCGCTCCGTTCAGCCTCCTGCCTCCGTCTCTAGGCGACACGGTCCGGCCAGCCGCCGCCGCATCCGCATCCGACAGGGGAGAGAAAATGACCGGGCAGCAGCTCGCTCCTCTCCCCCCACCTCCCCTCCCCTCCTCGGTGTCGGTCGGTGTCAAAGCCCCCGGAGCCCCGCCGTTAGCTAGTTATCTCTCCCTCCCCCCCTGCAACATGGCTGAACGGCTCCCCGACACACCGAGTCAGAAAGTCGGCTCCCGGTGCGGGATGGCAGCGGGCTCCTCCACTGACGCTCCACCGCCAGTTTACACATTCTAACGGCTGTTCAACGGTTCCAACGGTTACCGGGAACGAGGGCAGGTGTCAGGAGCCCGGCCGTTACCCCCACCTCCCCTCCATCCCTCCTCCCCACCTCCTCCTCCCCCTCGCTCTCCTGCAACATGGCTGAACGGTAACCCGACCTCACAGGACCTCAGAAGTCATTTTCACGGGTCAGTTAGCATCGATAAGCGGACGCTGCTAGCGCTAACCCGCCCCGGGTCTGACCGTTACACACCAGCTCATCTCCCCTCCGTGACTTACCGGTACCAGGAGGGCAGGTGGCGGCGGCAGCAGCGGTGGTGGCGGCGGCGGCGGTGGTGGTGCAGTCCGGGGCATAGCCTATATATAGACCACACACTTCTTCCATGTTTAAATTCCCTCCTTTTTGTCCGCTTCTTCTCTCACGGTGTCTGCTCCGCGTCTCCGCCGGCTGCCTCCTCATCCCCCGCCCGGCCGCGGAGCGGAGCAGAAATGTGGCGGTGAGCTGATCCGATTCTTCCCCGAGCCCGAGGATGACGGGTCGGTCACCGAGCAGGGCAGATGGAGGTCTCCGCCTCCTCTCTCCGTGTGTGTGTGTGTGAGCAGAGAGATGCAGTGTGTGTGTGTGTGTGTGTGTGTGTGTCCACGCGCCGGATCATAGCACAAGGGCAGGACACGCGTGAACCCATGCGCACGCGCCCGTGCCCGCGCCTGAACCCGAGCGACACGCATGGGTTCAGGCGCGGGCACGGGCGCGTGCGACACGGGTCCACGCGTGCACGAGTTGACAGCGTGTACTTACACACGACTGTAGAACACCAGAGTAACGGCGGTGCGCGTGTAACGTGTGTAACGTGCGCCGGGCCGTTACAGTTCTGAGCGGGAAAATGTTAATTAATAAAGTTACTGAAGCTGTGACGTCATTAAAAAAACCCACAACATCTCCCTCTGAAGTACTGGAGTAAAAGTACTTTACAACACCTTTCTTTGCCATTTTTTAGATTAAAAACGAATAAATAAGTAAAAACACATTTAAACAGCTGAAAATGATTTTAAATGTAAATGTAGGCACCGATTAGCTTAGAAAATCTAAAAACTCTGTTTATTTATTCATATTTACATTTATTTTATTTAAATGATTAAGAAATATTTTAATTATAAATAAAAGAAAGAGTAAATAAATTCCCAGGTAATTAAAAAAATTGTGATATTTATTTATTTTTATTTAATACTTATGTGAACTTTAAAGGCGTAAAAACAGAAATAAACAGAACGTCTCACCATCTTTTATTTTATTTGTATTTAAATAATTGAAACAGATTTTAATTATTAATAAAACTGAAGAGTAAATACAAAAGTCAATACATTCCCAGGCAAATTAAAAAAAAAATATATGTATATTAATTTAATCCCATATTAAATGTATTTATTGAGACATTTATTTTTTATTCTTATTTATTTTCTTACATGAACTTAACAGTAATTTTAAATAATTGAGAATGATTATTAATTATAAGTAAAACTGCAGAGTAAATACAAAAATAAATAAATTCCCATGCAAATAAAAAACAGAAATATATAATTTAATTGAATTGAATCCCATATTAAATGTATTTGAGATTTTTTTTTTTTTTATTATTTATTTTCTTATGTGAACTTAAAAAGAGTAAAAACAGAGATAAACTGAAAGTCTTACCAACTTTTATTTATTTATTTATTTATTTATTTATTTATTTATTTATTTATTTATTTATTTATTTATTTATTTCCATCCAGCCCTTCAGACTGGTCAACATTCATGTCTCATCACAGGACTTAAACAAGACGTAGCTTATTGTATTAATATATTACAATTCATATCAGACAGAGTAGAAAAACTTGAGGACATTCATGTAAATAAATGCTGGACCTCTGAGCTGTTTGAGGTTTCACTGAGGCGACTCCGCCGTCCTCTCGCTCACTTCACAACAGTTCTAACTTCATACAATGGGAGTGAAACACAATATAAAGCGTAAACGTTGGAGTTCAGGACATTCCTTCATCCTGGTGGCAGGTACAGTCTCGCTCCAACAGGCAGTCGCTTGCATCCAGACACAAACTGAAAACAGAGCGATGTCGTTATCGTCCCGTTACAGTCGCTTAAACCACTGATCTAATTAAAGGGCTTGTTGAGAGCAATCTGTCTGACTCACCTTCACCTTTCATAAGGTGTCACCGATGTCATCATCGTTGCAGCCTCTGCAGAAGAAGAAACACACATTGTAAAGACTGAGACTCACTGAGCGACGGGCGGACACGTCCACAGACGGACGCTCTGATTGGTTCTTACACGGCCTTGTGGAGACTCTTCTGGTTCATCATGTGCTGCCTGAAGATGTGGATCGCTTTAGACGCGTCCACCTGGTCCTGGTGCTCCTCCAGCACCTGTCTGTACCTGCCGGACAAATTCAGTTAGAAGACATGTTATCGATTTTTGGATCTTGGAGCTTCTGGAGACTTTGACTGGTCCAGACGAGCTGCACGGAGACGTTTTGTGTTTGTTTCAGTTGTTTCTCCTGTTTAATCAGCTACAGGAATGTTTGGTGGACTGCGACACTCCACCTGACTTTCATGAACTCTTGCTAAATGCTAACCCAACACCTGCTGCTGCAGACTACAGGAGGAGGCGTACATCTACTCATGGTCTAGCAGCTAGCTCGCTAAGCTAGCTAACGGTAAAGTTCAGCCGAGTCGGGCGCCATTAATGTTTCCATCGTGCCGTGAACACCACCTCTCGTTCATCAGTCCTCCTCCTCTAAGATCTGTGGATTATCTTGAGTAACTGGGTCATGGCGGACTACGCTGGACTTGGACTTGTGATGGAGTACCGTGAAAGATTACAGGCTCTAAATGGACCAGCGTGCAACAACACCATCGAGGATGTTCTGATGGCTGACGGTACCTTTGTGTCCAGACAACTTCCTTCAGACTCTCCTCTCTCCAGTCCTGGTAGATGACTTCAGACCCAGACCCAGTCCTGACCAGCACCCCAGAGACCAATTCATAGAGGCAGGCCCGGGCTGACAGCGCCACTAGCCAATACACCGGCTCCTCCAAAACCACAAAGTGGAAAGACTGGAGGGACGACTGGAGCCACTGAGGCGGAGGTGAATGGAGGAGGCTCTGGAGGAGGAGACGGTGATGACGAACCAACATGACAAACTAAATTAAATGTCTTAATTCATCTCATTAGAGGCCCGGCTGTGTGGCACACCTGGGTTCTGCTGCTGTAGTGTTCCAGTGCGTCCAGCAGCAGTGATCTCACAGCATCTGCTTCCTGCAAGCTGCTGACCAGGACCTGTCACACCAGTCACACCAGTTCAGCCCAATTAAGATGGGAAATCAAAATTATGGTAGAG
Organism: Acanthopagrus latus; assembly: GCF_904848185.1. Taxonomy (NCBI): domain Eukaryota; kingdom Metazoa; phylum Chordata; class Actinopteri; order Spariformes; family Sparidae; genus Acanthopagrus; species Acanthopagrus latus. The sequence continues at coordinate 2,551,907 of NC_051048.1, read as the reverse complement.
CAAACATCAAGTTAATTTTTTATGATCATACAGGAAGAAATCAGCAACAACAGATCAGCTGACTCATCTAACCTGAGAAGAAAGAAAGAAAGAAAGACAACAAGAAAGGAAGAAATAATTAATGAAAATAAATAAAAAATGAATGAAAAGAAAGAAAGAAGAAAGAAAAAGAGAGAAAGAAATAAAAACAAAGAAATAATGAAAATAAAGGCAAAAAGAAAGGATAAAAGAATGAAAAGAAAGAAAGAATTAAACAAAATAAAGAATGAAGAAAGAAAGAAAGACAGAAAGAATGAAAAGACAAAGAATGAAACGAAATAAAGAATGGAAAGACAGAAAGAAAGAATGAAAAAGACATGTCTTTTCATTCTTTCTTTCTGTCTTTCTTCCTCTTAAGAAAGAATGAAAAGAAAGAAAGAAAGAAAGAAAGAAAGAGAGGATGAAGTCAGTGACGACCTCTGACCTCCAGCATGCTGCTGACTCCCTGCAGGTAGAGCGCCTCCTGCTGCATGAAGCTGGCGTAGCAGCGCTGCGTCAGGCGGCCGGACCGGAGCTCCTGGAAGAAGCAGGACAAGTGGAGAATCTCTTCGGCCTGCATGTCGCTGTGACTCCACACTACATCGAACAGACTCACACCGGGGGCGAGACCTGAGAGACAGGAAACAAACTGTGGTTTCATCCCGCCGGGATCTTTTCAGTAAGATAACGTATCTCCGCTACACTAACGACACAGTATATCCTCTGGTCACAGCCAATGATTCTGTTTAAATAAGAGACACGTTCAAGTCCTGCATGTCAACAACTATTATCCATTATCCCACATACGCCCAATTTCTTAAAAATCAGATACCCGGATCCTCTCATCGTCCTTCATAACACCTTGAACAGACTCTTGTGATGCATTATTGACAGCAAAAACAGGTGTTGAATTGATCCAGACTGAAGTTTTATAAAGTCGTAGCAAAATACAACATGCACATTAATACAAACATGCAACTCTGAGCCCAGCAGCACATTAAGTCAAACTGTACAGACCTCCATACAGGTCAGCCACAGAGGAAACAGAGATGCTCTCACCTGATTTGACTGGTTCCCTGCCCTCAGGTAAGACTTCAGGACTGGAGATAAAAAGATTAATATCAAGCACTCGACATTCAGGTTGGACAATGACCACAATGCAAATCACAAACACATAATTAAGCAGATGATACAACTCCATCCTCATGTGGCGGTCGAGAGAAACCGTCCTCATGTCAAGTTAATCTGCCACGATTTCCTGTTTTATGTTGAAGGCGTCTTTTTCTCTCTCACTGAGTTTTTCAGTCTGTGTTTGTTCTTCACTTTCTGTCTGTCTGTCTGCGTCTCCTGTGGATCTCTGCCCGGGTTTAGTTCTTCTTGAATTCTCCTCCGCCTGTTTGTTCCCGAAACATTTTGGATTTTATTTGGAGCTCGATGTCTCGTGACTGGGCCCTTTTTTCTTTGTGTGACATAAACGCTTGAAATCTACTTTCACTTAACAAAAGAGCTCCGAGCCGTTGACTCACATCATCACATCTCAACTGTACAGTAATCATACCGAGTAACACTGACTGAAATCTGATCCGCACCTGAGTAACAGTTAGACGGTAAACACTCAAGTTGATCACGAGTTGTTTGATCAGTGCAGGCAACTCGTTTTACAAACACGTCCTGAGACATCAGCAAACATAAGACTCTAGTTAGCTCAGTTAGCCGTGCAGCTCGTTATGCTTCCAGATTCATGAGAAGACGGTTGTGATTTAACTATCTGCTGGCTTTAGCTTCACACTTGGCGCCCAATAATGAAACTGCATCAACTTATAACACCACCACAGGTGTACCTGCAGCAGACCTGTTTAAAGATCACTAAAGTAAAGACACTTCCTCCAGCGTCGGTCCAGACTTCAGCCTACCTGGCTGCGGTGGAGCAGATGTAGAACCTGAGCTCTCCACAGGGGGCGCCGTGCAGCTCTCCACCTGAACACAACACACACAATTAATACGTTCAACTCACAATTTAGACGTTTTTTAAAGAATACTAATAAAACATGATCAGATACAGGGTGTGTGAAACAGCTGCAGGGTTGTTTAGAGACAAATGTGACCTGTTCAGGTAAAGATCACGACTTCTGCACGTTGTGGCCACAGTCACAGTTCTTATAAAGCAAATTATTTACTTATCGGGTCCATTTGCATGCAAGCCCCGCCCTCTCCGGTCTCTTCCTGGTTCTGATCGTCAGTCCAAACCCAGGAGCCGTTCTTCAGAGAGGAGAACAACGTTTGTGAAACAGAACACAGACGGGCCTCGAGCTTGGACTACCTGGTGTTCTGTTCTGTTCTGTGCTGTGTGTAAGAACCTGTTGGGCCCGGTGTCCACCCAGCCACACAGGAGTGTGTGTGTTCATCAGCTGACCCACAAACAGCCTCTCCTCCGGAGTGTGAAGGGACGCCAGGTGACCCCCTGTCTGAGAGCACATGGACTACACACACACACACACACACACACACACACACACACACACACACACACACACACACACACACACACATTAAACCCTGCTGCAGCCAGGTAATAATCGCAGGTGTGATGAAATAAGGTGTGCTGTGCTCAGTTGCTCAGTTTACCTCAGCAGAGCTCCAGCAGCTCCACACGGGGTAGAAAGCGAAGCATCTCTGCCCGAGCAGGAGCCAGCGAGGCGGGCAGTGAGAGGCTGGCTCCGCCCCCGCTGACACATCACCTGATCACAAGTATAGAACACACCTAATCAATATTCACACGGCGGCCATCTTCCTCTGATCAATCAAACTGGCCGCTGTGTGGATATCATCTGTCTTCTCACCTGAAGACGGAAGTGAGGCTGACGGACCAATCAGGAGGAGGGACAGGACGAGACGAGCCAACACAAACACACGCGCCATCATCTGCCTGTAACACACACACGCCAAGAAGAAGAGGAAGTAGTAGAAGAAGAATTTAATTTAATTTAAGAATTTAAGTTCTTACAGGTCCAGATGATTCTAAGATAGTGAGATTAAACTGAGCTACTAACAGTAAGAAGAAAATATTCAAAATGAATCAATAACAATTATTTAGTTTTGTGTACTTGGTCTCCACGCTGAGCTGTGGCTCACCTGTCAGCCTGCCGGACCACTTCACTATCTGGTTAGGTGAGTTTTTATTTTTCAAGGAGAGGTTCCTGAACCAGGCTGCTAGTGTAAATGATAAAACTGATTGTATAAAAGATACGACGCTGAAAAAGACTCACTCTGTTCGCTCTGGAAGGTGAGTCTGCTGTGTTAGCCCGGAGCTAAGTGTTGTGTGATGAACACTTCAGGTACACGTCAGGTTAACGAGTGTTTCCTGTGGTTGAAACAGGATTCAAACAAAGTCACTTTCCTACAATAAAAGATTTACGGATGATAAAACAGACGAGACGTGTCGGTCGGGAGTCTCGAGCTCCCCGTCTGCAGCCGGCTGATCTGGATCCTGGAGGTCCAGCAGAACCAGCTCTGCTCCGTTTGCACTGGTTCCAGTCTGAACCTTGTACCACATTATATTACTGCTGTAAAGCAAAACTATAAAGAGTGTGAGAGGAACATGAGGCTTTTACAGCAAAGGGGATATCTTTCTTTCTTTCTCTTTCTTTCCTTCCTTTTTCTGTTCTTCCTTCATTCTTTTCATTCTTTCTTTCCTTTTTCTGTCTTTCCTTCATTCCTTTCTTTCTTTCTATATTTCCTTCCTTTTTTTGTCTATTTCTTTCCTTCTTTCTTTCTTTCCATCTGCACAAACAGGCTGTGAATATTAGTCTGTTACTCACAGCACTTTCAAGCTGAGCCTGACTTCATCCAAGGGCTCGCTGGCTCTGGTTCTGGTCCTGGTCCTGGTCCGGAGCAGGTTATCTAAAGTAATCAGAGTAGTATCACATCACTGGAGATCTTTAAAGCAGGTCGGGTCTCTGACAGAGCGTCCACAGGCTTCTGTAGACGTCACAGACGGAGGACGCCTCATTCTTCTCGTCTCTGACTGCAACATGGAGCCTGAAACAGCAGCTGTGAGGAAAGTCGACTCCTCAGATCGTCTGTTTCACTCTTGAGACAAGCGAGCAACTCAACCAGCCACCAGACTCCAGGAGAAGTCCACGCAACGGACCTCGTTTTGTCCACAACACAACACGCCATCATGAAACCACTGGAAGCGATTCACCGATAATCTGAATGTTGGAAACTTTTGAATCGTCGCAGCTGTGTGAACAATAAACACACGTCTGAGATTTAGACAAACAAAAGTATCAAACTGACTCAGATGATAAAGTAAATATATCTTTATTATTTCTGTTTACTGGAACTTAAACCTCACCACATCTCACATACGTTCGTCTGGCAGGTTTAGCTTCGACGTTTAGATTAATATATAACATAAAACACTTGTGAAGGCAACGAGTTAAAGATTACACCAGCTGTTAAAGTCCTTATGTCTTGTAAAACTGAGTGTTTCCACCTCAGTCTGTGATATCGATCTCTTCCAAACGCTCGACAGACGGGACGTGTGGAGACGTTCTGTGTTTCCTGTTGGTTGTTTTTTAAATCTCAAATGTTTTCCAGCTCATATACTGTAATACAAAAACGGTAATATACTGTTAAGATAGATAGCAGTTGTTTCATTGTAAAATAACAGTAATTTTACTGTTTTTTTTTTACAGTGTATATATAAATATAGGTGCTGACCCACCTGAGCTCAGCTGGAGGTCTTCTCCTCTCCTCTGATGCCTCTGTGTGTGTTATCTCTTCTACAACAAACAATCATTCATGAGCTGATGACTCAAATTATTCAAAGCAGGTGTCTGTGTTTTTCAACTCACCTGGTGTTCACAGCTGAGCCATTCAGACTAGTTTAACTACCCAGAGGCGATTCGACGCTTGGTAACTATCATCCGTCACTGTTGCATATGCCCAGCCCGAATAAACGCCAGCAAACGAACAAATAAACGCTTGGAAATCGTTGGGGGGGGGGAATCGCCTACCGAACTCGCCTTGAAAATGTCCGATTTGTACGTTCTCTTCACTGTGGAAGTAATCCGGTGATATTTAAGTGGACATCCGTGATTGCGTTGCAAACACCGGCTGCTTGTGGTCAATTCGGCATACGCTAAATGGCGCACACTTGACTAAATGTCATCAAATATCGGCATATGAAAGAGGAATGTACTGACATTACACGCACACACACACGTGATGAGGTCGCACGGTCTTCATGTGAAACAGTACAGGCTCTGTGGTCAACATGAGGCTGCACACATTCCAACACACACTCCTTCAGATGTGCACGTCTCATGAACAGGCTGTTACCTGATATAAATGTGCAGAAGTCACAGATGTGTCAGGAGGGGGGAGTTACAGGGAGGTGATCAGAGCAGGTGGGCTCACCTGTTGACAGGAGCCTGGTCAGAGGTGGACTGTCTTCTGAGAGTAGCCTCTCTGTGGAAGGGTACCTGAGTTAAACAGGAGGCAGCTAGCACCAGAGTCACTGCTAACTTCTGCTAGCTGTTAGTGCTGTAAGCTAGTTAGCTAATTTTAGCAGTGAAGTTAGCTGGAGTTTGGCACCTATGTTGCTAGCACAGGAGCTTTGGACCAGGCTGGGCTAGCTGGTTAGCACGCTAACTACAGTTTATCTCTTCAGGCGTCAGGACTTACAAACTTTTATTTCATCTTTTGTTAAAAATGTTGCTAATGCTAATTAACTTTTACCCGTAGCCTTTCTTTGATAGGCTACAGTCAAAGTTAGCCTATCCATTAGCTTACTGAGTAAAAGGCTAATTAACTCTTACATGTAAGAGTTAATTGACATGATCGTTAATGATCGTTGATGACATGATCCAAAGTGCATCAGATTCATTGTTTGTTGTTGTTTTTTTTAAAATATCAGATCGTTAACATTGTCACTGTTGGACGCCTACATTACCCACAATGCAACTAATCCACTGAGTGACAGCAGTCTTAACTCTTACATGTAAGAGTTAATTAGCATTTTAGCATACCGAGGGTCTTAACGATGACATGATCCAAAGTGCATCAGATTCATTGTTTGTTGTTGTTTTTTATATCAGATCATTAACATTGTCGCTGTTGGACGCCTACATTACCCACAATGCAACTAATCCACTGAGTGACAGCAGTTTTCGAGTCTGAAATCAGTTGGTGCCACATTTTAATGTGCTCCTCTGCCGTTTCGGTTGTAATGAGGACCTCGTTTGACTAACGGAGCAGAGGAGCAGACGATGTTTCAGGTTTTATGATGTCATTCTTCTTCTATGCACTCACTGACAGACAGACAGGCAACAGTGATGATGACAACTTGAGGCAAAAAGTAAATAACATAAGAGATTAAGTGTTTGGGAGATCCTGGAGGGAGGCGGCCACAGCTGGTGCACATCCTGTTAGCGTGTGTGTGTGTGGTTGCAGGGGGGATCCTGATCTCATAGAAAACCCCCGACTAGAAAAGAGCGTCACCTCTCCTGCTGCAGGGTAACACACACTCAAACCCTCACTGTTGTGTAGGATTGAGTCTCCGAAATATGATCTCTTCGTTGCATTTCTAGTTGTGAAGGTCCAACACGTAAGAACCGACCAATGGTCAACCTGAACAAACAGGGAGCAGCACATCACCAGGGGAACTGCTAATGGCTGCTCACTATACGCCCTCTATGTGCTATCCATGCTGCTGTTAGCTAGTTAGTTCAGTTAGCCGTGCAGCTAGTGGCCAGAAGCTGACTCGAGCAGCGATGCAACTCAGCAGCCGACGGCTTTGACATATAGATTTTTTGTTTCTTTTTTAAATTATATTCAGATTTTTGAATGTTTAAACTAAAACTCATTACATAGGCTAGTAGACCTTGAAGTATATTTACCGCCAGAACATTATTTTTGTGCAATATGTAAGAATTTAAGAAGAAAACTTTAAAAAGAATCGTCTGTGTTGAAAAGTTACTCTGGAAGTTAGCATGCTAACCAGCGAGCCCGGCCTGTGTGGAGAAGAGCACTTGGCCAGTGCCTGAAATAAAAAGTCTGTGGTTGAAGAACACCAGCTGAAGATAATTTCAATTGTTGCTTTACAACATAAATTTTGAATTATAAAGTTATTAAATTTGCATCTTTATGTCTGAGGTCGTGGAGCAGGGGAATGTTTTTTATAAGAATGATTAATCGACTGTCAGAATAGTGTGAATTTAGGATCCTTCATCATAAATACAGTTATAGAGTACAGAAATGGAGTTGTTGGGCAGAAAAAAAACCATTAGAAAAAGGAAGCAACCATGGCATTATTTGGCCTCCATACTCACACAGACATGCCTGTTTACACACACATAAGAAGCATACTGAAGCATATTATACATTTATCATGTTCAGGGAAGTTGCCTGCAGATCTATGTGTTCTGGTTCTACATCTTCACCCTCCCTTCGTATCCTGGACCCCTCAATCCCTCCAAACTTCAAGCTCACCCTCACACACAAACCTGAAAGTCACACTCACTGCTCCCAACAACAACAGCTAAAGACAGCAAGAGGAAGAAGAAGAAGAAGAAGAAGAAGAAGAAGAAGGTCGCTGAGATTTTCTTCACATCTTGCCAGTTGCTGCTCGTCGAGGTAAAGATGGATTCATTCAACCATCGGAGTGATTCTGTCACTGCTGCACTGTTCATTCATTCATTCATTCATTTGTAAACCAGTGATGGAGTGTAACTAATTACATTGACTCAAGTATCTGACATTTTGAGGTACTTATACTTTAACTGAGTATTCACCTTTCTTTGCTATTTAAAACTTTAATTATGAGATACTTTGCTGACTTCAAAGTATGTTTCCAGAGACATTTTAGCCTCAGGGGCTGAATCAGCACTGATGGTCCTACAGTCGGCACTCTTGTCATGTAAATGACCACAATAAAAAACAACCTGTTTTTAAAATGCCACATCTCGTTCCTATCCATCCCTGTTGATTATGAAGAAGAGAAACGCCTTGTAATTAAATTGTTGTGCATTTTAAAACAGAAATCAAACAACCATTTAGAAAATCAGATGACATAAATTTACAGTGTGCAGTGAAACTTGGGCACAATGATAACAGATCAGTAACATCAGTAACAGTCGATCAAATGTTGTATAAAGCAATAATTAATAACTTTATCAGAGCAGACGGCCACAATGAGACATTCAGCTGCAGCTACTCAACACAGAGGCCACAGACTCTTGACTTTATAGCTTTACAACAAGGTGTCCTTCTTATCTCGCTTGTAAACATGAACACATAACTTGTCCTGCACCTCAGCTTGATCAGCAAGTCACAAAACAAACATTCACCAGGGACTGAACACTTCAGTCAGCTGCAGCACAGTAAACAGCACAACTGCAAATGTCATCCATGTCACCCGTTTACTCAGCATGAAAAAGCCACAACACCTTTTTACTTCATTTTAAAATGACATTAAAAACATTTTAGGCTTTGGCAGAAACTGACCTGATGAGAGTTCAGTTGCACTAGTCCAGTGAATTGTCTCCACTGTGTCTTTGCTGTGTTTGTGTGTAGAGATGCAGTCCACCCTCCACTGTCTCAGGGTGGTGGTAGTCTTATTGAGTCTGGCTCCATCCACCCAGTCGTTCTCCCATGGTGCCAGCCACGCCTCCTGTCAGGAGATGATTCCCGGACACATCCGGGCTCAACCCCTGGACCCGCAGAAGAGCCACGTCACCCTGCACACATCTGCCTCCTCTTACCTGCCCGGACAGTTAGTTACAGGTAGTGGATAACTAGTTTTCAACCGATTCACTAAGTAATTAATCAATATTGACAAAGTTCCTTATGGGGCAGATAGTCACCTGTACTACTTTACTGCCAACTGACTGCACGTGACTGTACACTTAGTAGAAACTGTTTCCATAAACCTAATCTGGCAGTTTCAGAGCCTGACCCTAACAAACGTGTGAACGTACGATGAAGATACCATCTGTCACTGGTAGACTGAATCGGCTACGTGTTGATAACGTTGAAAATAAATCCATTATTTGAACTTAGAAAGATTGTTTTCTCTGCAATTGGTCATCTTCAGCTAGTTAGAACAATCAGTGGTTTACTTGATATATTACTTGAACTTGATATTATTTATTGTCTCTTCTTTGGTTTCTCTGAATCCATACTTGTGTCCCCAGTAACAGTCCGAAGCTCTCGGGACTTCATGGGTTTCCTGCTCCAGGCTCGCAGTGCAGAGGGGGCCGAGGGCGGGGCTGGAGACAGGGTCAGGGCGAGGACTGGATTTGGGGCTGGGGTCACATCTACGATGCTGGGCCCAGTGTTGGTGGGTGGTTCCTGGGCCCTCAGTCCCCCTGGAATACACACCCTGCACTGCCTCTCGGAGGGTGATACCCTCACACACTCTGACAAACAGCTGAAGAGAAACCTGTCGTTTGTGTGGAGGGCTCCTGATAGACCCATGGGCGACATCAGGTTCTAGTAAGTATGAACCTTCCAGTTCAGGGTTGTAATTGACCACAACCCTGTCAGGCACCAATAGGAATCCTACTTTAATGTCCCTAACCCTCTTTGTCTGTCATTCCAGCATCACAGTGGTGCAGTCTTACTTTGTATATTGGGCAGGTATTGAGTCAAGAGTGGTGCATGATGGGAGTCGTAGTCCTTGTTGTGGGCATAACACCACAGAGATGGATGGAAGGAATTCAAATATTGTAAAACAGGAAGATGGAGTTACTACTCTGCCAGGTGCCTTATTCAATGATGTACTTTCACATCAAATGTGTTTGTTATCCATCCATTTACCTAAAGTTTTATGGATGTTATATCTTGTTGTTGCACAGCTCTCAGAATCCATGGAGCATCAAACAAGCCAACAAATGTGACAGTCAACCCCACATCTACCCCAGTGACCCCCACAGCAACAAGCAGTCGAATCCGAAACCTCAAATCTCTGGAAACACCAATAGAAGTCACTCTTCCAGTCTTGGAGATGAACAGCTCTGTGACTTTGGCATCCCTTGGAGTTCAACGCCTGACAAATCAGGCAGTCTATGAAAGGAACAGCCCTTCGTCTTTCGGATCTCTTGAAAGTTCGTCTAAGGGCAGTGAGTCTAACTCTTATGTAACATCTGGATCCCTTTTAGGTGTAACTGATGAGGCTCAAGAGAGCCCCTCCTCCAGCCAACCTTTCATAGCCCTTTTCCCCTCAGCTGAGACAAGAGGGATGGTAGCAACTGCCACTCCAATGCCCAACATCAAAGTGCAAAACTCAACGAGTTCTCTTCCCCTTGTTCCCTTCCCCTCCCTGAAAGTTGGTGAGATCGAAAGTAAAGAGGCAATGATGAAGTTTCAGGATCCAAAACTGCCGCCCACTCCTGAGACAAAAGGAACAACATTAAATCCTGAAACCACCACAGCTTTTTTCTCAACCAATCACAGCTTCCACACCACAAATCTCCCAAGAATATATGTATCCAATAATCCAAGAATATCAAACCAGGACCAAACTAGTTTAGTCAATTTTGAGAATGAGAGTAGTTCGTCACAGCCCTGGAGGACTAGCCAAACCAAATCCAAAATCAATCCAATCAAGGATGAAGCTGGTAGAAAATCCATGACCCCGTCCCAGAATCAATCCCTCAACACTTTGCTCCACTCCCAAACTTATCTTCAGGTTCAAACATCTCCATCCAAGACTTCTTCAAGTCAGATCCTTCCTTTCTTCCAGAAATCTTCTACTCCCTTTGCCAAGTCCCAAACTTTGACACCAAACCTTATTGTCCCAGTCAAATCTCCTACCCTTCAGTCCTTTCTACCATCCCACACAACCTTATCTGTGCCTCAGGGCCATCCCCTTTCCCATCAGTCCATTTTCAGCAGACTCCTGAATGTTCTTTCCCACTACCAGCTCATGAGTGATTTACCCAAAAACCAGGCTGAAGACAATACATCTCAACCCAAAACTAGACAAACCCACCCCCCCAAAATATGGTCCCAGCTCCATTCCCAAACAAGCACACCACAGGCACACATCTTTGGATGGAAGCAAACCTCAGTAGTTCCTCGATCCATCAACCCTCTGCCCTTCACATCAAGGTTTGATCCAACTTTAATGATTGAAAATGCGAAGGAGACAAAAGATCTTAAGGCTCAAGCGGAGGTCAAAACCATGAGCCCCATTTTTGCCTCAGTTTCCTCAACCTCTCCTTCTCCTTCTGTTTCTTCTTTGCCTACTTCACCCCTCGTTCGCCCTAGTTCCTTCATGCCTAATCCTCGCACAGGGAGTTCAACCCTGGTGTACACAAAAACTTCTTTTGACCATGCCACTTCCTCATCTCTCTCCTCATCTTCCTCCATGACGAAACATCCCAACACAGCTCCAGCCCTTTCCGCTCTCCCCTCTCCTTCCCCAATTTCCATTCCTCCTCGATTTTTCTCCATCCAAACTTCCTCACTTTCTCCTGTGCCATCCTCTGTAACCTCTTCTACCAAACCCTCCTTGCACATCTCCCACAATCCATCATCAACTTCTTCTGCATCTTCCTTGACCACCTCCCAGTTGATCACAAGTTCAACCTCACCCATACCTTCTTCTGCCACCATTTCCCCATCCCTCTCCTCCTCCATTGCCTCATTAGCTTCCTCCATTTCTTTGTCATCCATCTCTACCTCTACATCTTCTTCCTCCTCACCTGGTCCCTTATCTTCCCCCAACTCATCTGCCACCTCTTCTCCTTTGTTGTCCTCCCAGTCTACCTCCTATCATCCAGAACCCTCCAGAGCTCCCCATCGCTCTCTCTATCTTGCCCTTACTTCCACTTCCCAACAACTCACTCAAGGTCAAATGTTGCTAATCCAGAACCGCATTGCATCATCTGATCCTGAGCCCAGCGACTACTTTCCAACACCAAGAACAGTTGTTCACCCACACCCAGAGCCTCATCCCAACCTTGACCCAAACTTCAAACTAAATCTTGGCCATGAGTTGAAACCAAACCTTCCCAAGACTAATACTAAACCCAAACATCCCTCCAATCCCTCTGGAACTCCAGACAAGGAAGGGAAGTATCCAGATATTATCCCCAGACACAGCGCCTTGGAGCTGGGCATGCTTCTGGGCTGCTCAGCTGGCTTGGGCATGCTGCTGGTGGTCGGGATAAGATACATGTACCGCCAAACCTGTGGCAAGCGAACAGAGGTGACGCTGAATGACAGGGAGAGGGAGTATGGGAGAGGGGAAAGAGGGCTGATCCACGTCCAAGAGTGTGGAGATTTGGTCAGAGTCCGGAGAATCCGAAACAACAGTTTTGTCCTCCTGGCAGAGTATGATATACTGACACCACCAGGAGACTGAGACAGAAGCTGCCAGTTTCCTTAGTTTTAGATACCAAAGTATTAACGGTACTGATGTATTGTAGAATTCTGTAACTAACTGAAAAAGTCACCTTTTCATTGGGAGCTAGGTAGCCTTATGTGCCTTGTAACTTAGCCTCTATGCCAAGCTAGCTTACATCTTTCTAAAATCATGACCATAAATGAATGAAACAAGGTTATTTTTATGAATCTGTGTCTGAGACTGAGAAATATCAACTCTTGGACAGAATTTTAAACTTGTGTGTCATATTCATTGCAGCCTCTAGCGGAAATTAGCATGTCAGAAGGAGTTTTGGTCTTGTTTTCTAGAGATTTTTGCTTCTAATATGTTTAGGGAACTAAAACTACAATCTGCCTCCTGATCCTGAAGGGGATTAACAGACAACACTAGGATTACAAACACCATTTGGTGGATACTTTTAGTTTTTAATATGCACCAGGAAGATAAATACAAATGGTATCAACGCACACTACCAGTGACACAGGCTGCTCTTTCAGCTCTACGATTGTATAATTAGATAATGTTTTCATGTAGAATTAGCCTGCTGATTTAGCATGCTAACAGGTGACACTGTGATCAGGATTTTATCTCACCAATGTTTATGCAAATGTACTGAAATCACCAAAGACCACCGAAACCTGCTGATCACATGACTATTTCATGTTTTTGTAAACTGTCATGTTGAGTCACATGGATGCACTTAATAATAAAATATATCTTCCGTATTATACAAGGTGTATTTCTTTATTTTGGCTCATTTTGTAGGTTTTGTATTTCTTTATTTTGGCTCATTCTGTAGGTTTTGTAGATGACAGTGCTGGTTGCTTAGTCATTTCACAATCACATGGTTGTGTGTTAGAGGCAGCACAAGGCCTCTAGAGTCTGTTGGCAGAGATTTCACAGCCTTATTTTATTATAACTTCATCCAAACGATGGGACAGAGGAGCCATCTGTCCAAAAACAGTCATGTGGTTGAAATTAATGAACTGCCAATATTTCCCTGGGTGTTTTTCTGCAGTTAGATCAGATAATAAATACGAGGATCTATGGAGATATTCTCTGTATATAAACAGGCTGTGAGGAGGAACGCTGACTACAAACATGGATGTGACAACAAATTCAAGGCCCTGTTATCTCTGGAGGAGCTGATTAAAATCTGTGTGCAAACTGTTCAGGAGTGTTTAATTATAAGGTAAACAAATACCTGGTCCACTTGGCAGCAAACAATCACTATTTGAAACTTTCCTTCAAGTAAATAACATCTTTCTGTAATTTGCAAATTACACACATATAAGAATGCACTGTCTATCTTTTTAATCTGGCTTCTTACAAACCTGATGTTCATTATTCAATTTAAAAAAGAAAATAAATGAGCAACGAAACTGAAAAAAACGTCCTGGTCCACATGGTAGTATGTTGCAGGAAAACAACATCACGTTTTAAAGTTTAAAGGTTTATTTCCTTACAGTTTTTGTTTATGTATAAACAAGTAACAGGACAGACCCACACATACCCTGATTAATGTCTTACCCTCTACCAATACACTGCTAGCATTACAATCACACTGTAAACAGACAGAGGCTGAATATAAACTTGACCCTTACTGGACAACCAATGGAACTGTGCTGTATAGGCTTCATTAACTCTCGACAGTAACAGCTGCTGACTCTGACGTGTTAGAGACGCTAAACTCAACTTTAGCCGAGGTCTTGCTTGGGTTTATCCCCAGAAAATCGACTAAACACCAGGCTGAGAGGTGCCAGTGTGAAACAGGGCCAAAGTTATCAGTCCTGAGAGTAGTAACACAACATCGTACAAAGTTCAGTTTCACGTCAAAGCACTTGTGTGTTGTGTTACAGTTAACCCAGGGCTAGCAGCAGCGCAGTATACAGTACGTCACATGAAAGCCCTTAAAGGTGTCGATTAGAAGGTCCTGGGGAAAACAGAATTGAAATAAAAACACCAGAAGTAAGGCTACTGAAGGTGGTGACACCAACAAATAATTACTGTAATAAAGCACCTGAGCAGAGTCAAGCTCTTGTTTAAACATTTTCCATACACGTGTTTCAAAAATTAGCTAAAAAGCCTGGGATGCTTCTGTGAATGGATGTAAAACTGTGGTGTTTCCTGGATGTCATGTATCACCAGTTTTTTGATTACAGTCACGTCTGGCTAAACAACTGGTTACTCTGGAAACTTTCTTTACTTCTGTTGTCTTCTTCAGTACTGTGTTGCTTTGCTAGTGTCTTTGATAAACTGATGTTGCCAACAGCAACAAAATTAAGCTGTAGGCATCAATCCTAACCCAAACACTGTGATTGGTTCTATACAGATAGTGATGTTGGCCTGATGGTTGGTCCACTTTGGTTCAGACTGAAATATCTCATAAACCACTGGATGGACTGCCACGACATTTGGGACTGACACTCATGGTGCCCAGACGATGAAGCCCAATGACTTTGGTCATCCCTCGACCTTTCCTCTAGCGCCACCAGTGGGTCAAAGTTACCAGTTATCTTGTGAAACATCTCAACATCAATAGAGAGATTGTTGTATATGGAAGTTTGTAGACATTCATGGCTGCCAGAGGATGAACTATTTAGACTTTGGTTATCATCTGACTTTTCCTTTAGTGCCAACATGAGGTTAAAAAAAATGAAATTTGGCACAATGAGGCCGCTCAATTAGTAAGATCACATAACCATGTGACCTCATGGATCCATCTTGCTATGGCTTGAACCAATCAGTGTCCATTGAGGAACTACTGGCAAGTATGGGCGTGGTTTAGGTGTTTACAAATGACTGTTAGTTCTTATCACCTGCCAAGGATTTATTTGAAAGTGCCTGCTCCTTTCCAAACCACCTGGAATCTCCTGACTTGTTATATAGCGCTATCATCTGGTTCAAAATGTTTGTATCTACAGAGTTTTGCTTTTACGACCACACGTCACTGAAACGGTTGGCATTTTCCTTCAGTCGCTGTGGTGCTTCTAGATTTAGCACATTTAGTTTGTTAGCATGCTAACACAGAGATGGTATCCATGGTAACCATACCTGCTGTTAGCCTGGTTACTGTGAGATTTTAGCTGGTGACCAGTATCATATGACCGTCACACCGCACCGCATCACTCAGACTTACAATATGGTGTCATCTGCATACAGATGTATACGTAGACCGAGTCACCAAGACCATAATCTGGCTTCCTCACAAGTTAATCCAAGTTAAACATTTTGCAGTACAACTGGTCAGAATCCAAGTTATACGGCAAATGTTTTGGAAAAGGAGTTTGATCAAGACAAAGACATGAAAACAGATTAAGTAAATAAAGCAAGATGCGAGACGTAAAGAGTCTGCAGAGATCCACAATAATCCATCTGCTAAATTAACTTCCTTTCCTCAGCGTCCATGTTTTACCTCCATCATGAGGAAAGATACCATCTTCTTAAAGGTGTCACCATAGGACTGTTTCAACAAATGTAAATCAAGGAAGGGTCAAAAATCATAACAGTTCTCATAATCACTGTATAATAAATCAGATAATCCAGCATTTGTTTGTTTCTATCGAGAACATAAATGTAACAAAAGTCCACACTCTCTGGCAGTAACAGCTGGAAGAAAGAGAGAGAGTAAAAAAAGTAGAAAATAGCAAGAAAATTAAAAAAGACTGGTCCCGGTAACTCCTCACTTCCTGTTTCCTTTGATCACAAAGAGGAACAGCTGACCTATTTTTACTTCATATAAAAATAAAACTTGTACTTTCGATTCTTTTAAATATAAAAGAATATATACGATGGAAATCTGAAATATCAGTTTTTTTCTTGTGGTAGAAAGGGAGGATATATGGAGGTGAAGGCACGCCTCCACCAGGCTGAGGTCTCTGTTCATTGGTTGTAATAAAAGGCACATTCTACTGCATCACTCCACCGCAGTCCACCACCACAGCACAAACTCAAACGCTAGTGCAGAAACACCAAAATCCTTATTTCATGCTCGTCAGATGGGCTGAAGAGTCGACAGCTTCACCGCCTGAAGAGAAGGAGAGAGGAGGAGGCAGAAAGTGTAGAGTGAGAGACAGAAAACAGAAGAGATAAAGTGAGTGCTAAAATGTGACCATTTTCAAAGGGAGTCTGGTGAGTGAATCCACCGGTCATTGGTGATAAAAGAAAGAAATTAACCAACAGATAAATTAATTAGTAGATTTTATAGCACAAAGAGGTGCATCAAACGCTGAGTGAAACAATGAAGATTTAGGAAGTCGTATTTCATAGATTTCACACGGTGTGATTGATGATTTACAGTAATTATCTCATCGCAGCCGCCACCATGCAGCCGGTACAACACCTCCGGTGCTCAGAGTGAAGCAGGTGAGTTTGCAGCAGTGAGTCCAGCAGCTGATCCGTGCAGACTGTTCTCCTGACAGCAGAGGAAGCTGTTGAGCTGGTTTTTTAAACGCTCTGCACACAGACGGAGACGAGTTCAACACTTCATTTAATCTGACAGATCCACGGCGGAGGAGAAGCTGCTGGACACGCTGACACAAGGTCACATGAGCTGCAGAAAGAAGAATCAAGTTGTTCTGGAGTGACTTCTCTACTCACTCAGGGCAGCAGAGTTGGAATGCGGCCCTATCTCAATAACAGACTAGACTGTAGGAGAGGAGACAAGGTGAAGTGTTAGTGTTGGAGTCTAGGAAGAAGGTGTGTGAACCGGTGTGTGTGTGTGTGTGTGTGTACCTTCTGCCGGCTGGTCATCCAGGTGCGGATGGTCGGTACCAGTATGGATCCCAGCAGGATCTGAGCCGGGTGGTAGATCAGCAGAGGGACTGAGATCAGAGAGAGATGCTCATAGCCCTCGAACACGATCTTCAACATGGGGATACCTGAGAGAGGGAGACAGTGTGTGTGTGTTACACTCTTCATACAAGGCTTTATTCACCTGTATTACGTGTGTGTGTGTGTGTGTGTGTGTGTGTGTGTGTGTGTGTGTGTGTGTGTGTGTGTGTGTGTGCATACCCAGAGTGAGAGACTTGTGTGTGGAGCAGAACACGATGGCGACCGTGTCTGCAGGACTGAATCCTGAGCCCGACCTGCACACACAAACAGGAAGTAGGAGCTCATCAGTCGCTCTCTGACTTTCTGTAGACTATTTAAGAGTTACGATCAATGTGAGAGGAAGAAGAGGAGGAGGAGGAGGAGGAGGAGGAGGAGGAGGAGGAAGAGGGGGAGGGGGAGGAGCCTCACCTGGTAGAGAAGGCGAACGTGAGCAGCATGAAGCTCACCTGGATGGAGAAAACTGCAGAGAACAACAAGAGAGACACATTTTAGTTTCCTCCAGGTGTGAGGTGATGAACCAACCAACCAACACACACACACACACACACTCGGTGTACTGACTGATGAGGACGACCAGCAGCAGGCTGGTGGCGTCCAGCTCGATGTTGGGGTTGCTGAAGGTGTCGCAGAAGGTGGTGTAGATGATCATGAGGAGGACGGCGCTGCTGACGGTGCCGAACGGAGGCTTCCTCCGCTCCAGACACTCCCTGAGGAAACCACGACACACCTGCACACACACACACACACACACACACACACACACACACACAGAGGAGAGATTTATAACACCACATTCAGACATGAGCTATTTCTGTTTAACACACACACACACTCCTACCTGACCCAGGATGAGAGGAACCACCACCGTCATGAAGAGCTGAGAGAAGATGGAGGAGAAGGGAACGGAGGAGGAGGAGCCGAGCTGGTGGAGGAGAAGAAGGAGTTCATTCACTTCATCTACATTTATTTATTTATTCATTATCTTTAACATAACGTGTACGAAAACAACAGTAACACTCAGAAATATCTTCACATCACAACGTCACGACTGCAACGTAACGATGATGTTGCTGTGGAACAGCTGGATGTTTATAAAGTCAATTATCAGCATTTTAAAGATAAAATCAGATAATAAACCAAACAAGTTTTTACATTTAAACATTTTTGATGATAAAATGTTTGTGCTGCCCTCAAAAAGGACGATTTTTACTAAATTAATGGAGGTTTCAAAGCAAAAGTTGGACATTTTGGATTATAGATGACTGATGCCACACTGACAGCTGTGTGATCGATGGTTTGTAAGGAAACAAAACCAGCGTTAGGTATAAAAAACAACAACAGTTCACGGCTTTAGAGGAGGTTAAAGTGAAGCTCTCGCCAAAAAAACGTTCCATTGTCTGGGGAGAACCCTGTTTTAGTAACTCTGTGTACACAAACAATGTTGTCAGTGCTGGTGTTCATGTGTAGAGACCCTGGTGATGCTACCAGCAAAGTTCATGTTGTGTCGAGACTTCTTACTGTTTTAAAAATAGAGAATTTGATGCTATTGCTAATTTGCTTGTAGCACTCCTTTGAAAATGAGTTTCAGCTGAAAATGAAAATACAGTAAATCTTAAAAGTGCCTCTTTCATTGTAATTCTGCTTTCACACGAAGGTTTGACTCATATACATGCACAAAAAAAAGCCTCGGTTGCATTTTGGCGAGAGTTTCGATTTAAAGCAGGAACTGTTTGTTGTCCAGGTGCTCCGACTTTCCTGTAAAACCTGAAGTGTCTGCATTTTTGTTTTTACACAGATTTAGGCGTGTTAATAGGCAGAAGTCTTTAGACTTTAGCCAGGCTAACTGTTCCCTCTTTTCCCAGTGTTTATGCTAAGCTAAGCTAAGCTAAGCTGCAGAGTCTCTCTGACAGTGAGAACAGTGACACACATGATGTCTGTGTGTGTGTGTGTGTGTGTGTGTGTGTGTGTGTGTGTGTGTGTGTGTATTCAGCAGGTTTGACTTACGAACAGCAGCAGCAGCACTGGAGTCACGATGATTCCCTGCAGGACAGACAGACACACAGATTACACCGAGCTCACAGCGACGCTTCACCTCCACCTGAATCCTTTAAAACTACAGATTCATCTCAGCTCACCAGGAAGCTTCCAAACGCCGAGTTAAAGATGGCAGCAGCCTGGAAAACACACACACACACACACACACAACATTAGAGATTTTAATATCACACCACCGGAGGATAATGACCTGTGTGTGTGTGTGTGTGTGTGTGTGTGTGTGTGTGTGTGTGTGTGTGTGTGTGTGTGTGTGTGTTTTACCTCGTTGCCTCCGACAGCCTTGGTGAGAATAACAGCGGAGGAGACCGGAGGGGGCATGCAGCTCACCGTCTGTAACCTAGGCAACCACAGGAAGAGGATGAAGAGGACAAGTCATCATCATCATCATCGTCATCTGTTTCTATTAATAAGAACATGTTCTCTCCTCTGACAGCTTCAGAGGTCAGAGGTCACGGTCTGGAGCTCACACACACACACACACACACACACACACACACACAATATTATTAATTAGACTAATGATGATAAAGTTCAGCGTGCTAATACAACAAATGAAGATAGTGAGTATTCAGCCTGCTTGATAATCAGAATGTTAGCATGCTACTGATAGCATTTAGCTCAAGGTACAAGTGAGGAGGTTCAGCTGGACCCCATCCCCAAATATCTCATGTTCAGTGCCGTGAAACAGCAACCGCCTCGTTTCAGAAGCTGGAGTCTCATCATCATAACACCCTGACACACACACACACACACACACACACACACACACACACACACACACACACACACACACACACACACACACACACAGCCTTCAGCAGCGGTGAATGTGGGTCTTTGTGTCCGAACACAACTCGTCCTTCAGGTACAGTGAGGCAGGAATAAAGGATGGTATTCACACACATAACCTCCCCCCAGCACACACTCACACACACACACACACACACACACACACTGGTCCTACCCTCTGAGTAGCCATTGGTCGATGGCGGTCAGTGCGAGCACTCTGAGCAGCAGCCAGACGGCCAGAGGGAAGAAGACGAGCGTGAAGGACTGAACGAAGAGGTGGAGCCGAACGTGAAGCAACGCGCTGGTCAACTCCTGCAGACAGAAGAAGAAGAAGAAGACGAAGTAGTCAGCCACTCTCATTGATCTACAGGTTATTGATCTATAAAACATGGCTGTCTGCAGGGTCTCACCTCTGTTTTCAGCGACAGGCCGCTGTTGAAGAAGATGAGCGAGACGGCGAAGTACGCTATCGTGATCTCTGGCTTCAGAGGACCTGAGAGAGGATGGAGGACAACAATCAATTATTCACCACTGTAACCATGGCAACGGTCCTGTTTCACACTGTGTAGCTCAAAAACTGCACAAAGTAACACATACATAACAATGGAGTCATGATAACAATGTTTTCATGATGTTTCTGTCACTCACGATGCCAAAATATCCCAAAATAATTAAACTCCTCCTGAAACAGACGGCGAGGACACAGTGCTTCACTCTGAGGAGCTTTAAAGCTTTAAAAAAATATATGAGTCGTAACAAAAAACACAGTTATGAACCTGACATGGAGCAGAATATGTCACCATGCGCCAAGAAAACATTTGAAAAAGAAAAGAAACACTTGTTATTACAAACAAAGGAAACTGGAAACAACTTGTGCACAAAAACACAAAACTTACTAAATGTTTTATTATAACACAGTGCAGTGAAAAGTGTTCACGTGTGGAATATGATGATAATAATACTCATTAATATCTCTACTGTCATACAGTGTTGTTAATATCTATACATCTGTATCCTTACGTCAGCTGGCAAGGAAATATTTGTTACTGGGCTGCAACTTCTGCTGTCTGATGCTGGAATTTACGAGGACCACCTGAAGGCAGCGCCGCACAGTAGCAGCAGGAGCTTATCTAATCTGCAGGATAAGAGCTGAAGGTGTCACTGATCTCTGACGTCACCTATCAGTCATGGCTGTCATCATTAGTGTGAAGTTATCACGGTGATCACACACACTTCAGATCGACCCGACATCATCCAGCCGATGGGCGTGTGTTCGTGTGTTGACATACTGCTGAATGCAACGTGTCACTACTGCGCCAGGTGAGGAAACACACACACACACACACACACACACACACACACACACACACACACACACACACACAGGACCCACTGTGTGTGTCGAGCCCATCTGCCCCAATGTGCCTCATTCAATCTTCTACGCGATGACTGACGATCTCCATTTAGAAAATCGTTAATTCTACAGTCACCTTTGGCTTTGACAACCATACCCATTGATTGTACCACTACCTTATCAGCTAACATAGCCATTAAGACCCAAAGATAAGTTCGGCACATATCATGTACACGAAGTGACACAACTTCAACTCTTGGGATCGATGAGCTTGTTTTTCAGACAGTCTCCGTCTCAGCGCGACGGGCAGAGCAGAGTTGACAAAAGTGTAGAAGTTGTCAGTTTGTTAAAAGTTAAATGAAGGATGGTGAAACACTCAGATGCCGAATTATTCAGTGGCTCCTCACGGTTAATTAAATATATCAATCATTCCTCTATGAGTTCATTAAAGCCTGTCAGCGAAGACAGAACATAAACAGAGGAAACTTTAACCGAGGCTGGCACAAACACAGCCACAGCAGCTCCTAATGTGGGTTCATGTATCACAACACCTGGTGTCGGTCGTGTTCACATGCAGATGTTTCAGGTCCACACACTCGGACCCGCTCACCTCCTCTGACACCGACGCTGGGCTGCAGTTTGGCCGATAAGATGACCAGAACTATCCCGATGATGAACCACTCCTTCCGGATCCTCGCCAGGAGGCCCATGTTTCAGTCCCGGGGTTCAACCGGATCGAACCCCGCCGGCCCCCGTCACACCAGCCGGACCGAACTTCTACAACTCCTCAGCCTCCTCAGCTCCGGAGGGGTTCTGTCACACAACACAAGCAGGATCCAGCAGCGCCACTTCCGGACACATGAGCCGCGGCTGCCGTAAAGACGGAAGTAGAGGCGCAACAGGTTTTTAAATTACCGTAATACACGTGAATGCAACATGGCGATTAGAAGCGCACCATGAATAAACACGAATTTAGCAAACACAGACCATGTAAAGACATTATGTAAATAAATACAAATAAAACAGTGTTATTATCAGGTGCTCACACAGAATAAAGTGAGTTAATAAAGTGATATTAAATAGATTGTTAACAGTAAAATAAAACAAAAACAAAGGAAGTACAACCAAAGATTCAAAATGTATAAATAAATGTTCACAAACAGATTCAGTTGAATTAATAATGACGTGAGCTTTTCAAACTGCTGCTCATCACCTTCATTTATCTCTCAAACAAGAACAACACTCAGTTTAAATTCAACTCTCTGGTTTTTACTGCCTGTGATGGAGCTTTTTGCTGATGTTTAGACCTTCATCCTCTTCTTCCTCATTCGATTCTGCTCCACAGACACAAGGAGGAGCCTCAGTTAAATGTCGTGGCTGACCGGTGTTCACGTTGAGACCAGATGAATCAAGATGGAGGATCACAGGCTTTTTTATTATGTTAACAAAGAACTGAGAAAATATCAAACACATTTACATCCCACAGTTCAGAGCAGGATGTGGACCATCATCATCATCATCATCATCATGTGTCAGTGAGCTGGTACCAGGCAGCAGCAGCAGCAGCAGTTCTGTCAGTATCGTCTCGACTGGCTTCCTGAAGTGGTCTGGTCTGTTTCCAGGCCAGCAGCCGTCGCAGAGCGGCTTCCGTGGCCAACACCACGTCAGCGCTGTACTTCCTGATGACAGTTTGGGCTCGAGCGCTGGCCACCCACACCTGCCGGAGCCACAGACAGAACAGCTGGAGCAGATGTTGAACACAGTCTGACGTGGAGGACGAGCTCTGTGTTTATGCTGTCACAGTCTTTATTATATTACAGATGTGTCTGTAAGCTGAAGTTCTGACATCTTGACTTGTCTTTAAATGCAACATCTGATTTACTGCCCCTGTAAAGCACATTGAGCTGCCTCGCATTTTGTTGTTGTCACCTGTTAACATCACCTCATGTTACTCCTCAAGATGTGTGGAGGCAACATGCTATACTTGGTGTTTACATATTAGTGTCCATGTATCTGCAGATATTAAGAATGTTCATATTTTGCTTTTCCCATGGTGACATGTTGAAGTGAAGGTTGTATCACTGCACCGACAGGTAACGGCGTCTGTACCTGAGCTCTCTGCAGCAGATCCACGTCCTGCAGACTGCAGGCCACTTCATAACTCTGCAGGAAGAACTCAGAAGACTTCTGGTACTGATTCTATGGAGAGACAGACACAGATAGAGTTGAAATAAACAAAGAAAACACACACAAACTTTATCAGGGTGTTAAATTTGGAATGATTTCTGTTCTGAGACAACAGGATGTTCAGGGATGTTCAGGGAACATCCTGTTGTCTCAGAACAGAAATCACTACAAAGTTAATAATATTAATACAAACGTGATAACATTTGTTCTGTTAAGTGCTAAGTGTGTGTGTGTGTGTGTGTGTGTGTGTGTGTGTGTGTGTGTGTGTGTGTGTGTGTGTCGTACCCTCCTGTAGTAGATGTTGCCCAGACACAGGTAGGCGTCGGCCAGGTTGTGTTGCAGTCCGTTGCTACGAGAGATGTCGGCAAACTTCTCCAGACAATCGACTGTCTCGTCAACGTTTTCCTCGCTGACACACACACACACACACACACACACAAAAACACACATCTTAACTTGTGTTTATGATTTGAGCCGAAATAAAAAATAGCATCTTATTGATCATGTTAAAGCACAAACTGAAACTGGGTGTGTTGGTGAAAGAGGAAGGTGACTGTTCATTTTGCAATTTTCCAAATGCAGTTTTGTTTTTCACAGTATGTATTGTGGCCAGTAGGCTCGAGTGTGTGTGTGTGTGTGTGTGTGTGTATATACCTCTCCATACACTTGGCCATAGCCTTGTAGCACCTCCCGAGTCCGTCTGCATTCCCCAGTGTGCCGAAGATCTGCATGGAAGTGCTGATGAACTGGAAACACAGGCGATGAATAAATGAAGCATTATGTTGATTCATCTTCTTCTTCTTCTTCTTTCTCGTCAAAGAAAGCGTCTCACACACACAAACACACACACACACACACACACACACACACACACACACACACTCAGGTACCTGTTTGGCTCTGTCGTGGTCTCCTGCACTGTGATAGGTCAGCCCCAGTCGGTACGAGGCCTCACCTTCCAGCTGTTTGTCTTCAGCTGAAACACACACACCAGTGACTCCACATCTTCACACACACACTTCCTGTTCACTCTCTGAGACAGCTGAGGTCAAGCTGTGTCCCTGCTGGCCCCCGTACATCACACACACACTCATGTATCTTCATTATCAGGTCAAAAATGTGATTAAATTATCAGTTTGTCTGTCTCACACACACACACACACACACACACACACACTGTGTCTACATACACTCTATAGCCATGCTGTAGCCCTTGTGGAGCAGCGTCAGGGCCTCGTCGTAGTCCTCGGCGTCCAGCGGAGCGTCGGCCAGCCGGCTGTAGATCCTCCACAGTGTCTGGCGAGCCCGGAGCCACAGAGGTCGCCCGGCCGAGTCCATCCAGCCGCCTGCTTCTGCCTGCTGGATGCAAAGCTCCGCCTGCTGCTTCGCCTGCTGCAGCTCACCTGCAGGCCCGAGGGCCCAAACCGTCAGAGTGAGTGTGTGAATGAATTTATTTAATAAATTCATGTGTGTGTGTGATTTGGTCCACCTCGCTGCAGGTACAGCTCGGCCATGCAGGCCCGGGCCTCGGCCACCGGTCTGGACCCGCCCGGCTGTCTGTCCACACAGCTGTGGTAGAAGTGCAAACTGAGCCAGACGTCCTCCGGAACCGAGAAGTACTGACCCAGAGACAGACGCTGCTCACACACCACCGACCAGGAACCTGCACACACACACACCGTGAACATGAGTTGCAATAAACTGAACTCTGTGTGTGTGTGTGTGTGTGTGTGTGTACCGGTCCTCTCCGCCTGCTCGGCCAGGCTCAGGTGAACTCTCATGGTCTCCAGTTTGTCCTTCTGTTGCTCCAGCGGCGCCTGACGTCTGAGATCCCTGAGATCCTCATCAGCTCTCAGCAGGAGGAAGAGCTCCGAGAACGACCTGACAAACAGAAGTAACTGTGAAACGCCTCCTCACACACTCCACGACAGCACTGCACGACACACAGGTACCTGTGAAAACCCTCCTGAAGCATCTGCACACAGACGCTCTGCTTCACACTGTGTCTGAACCTGCAGAGGAGCATGAAAACAGAGCGGAGGGTCAGAAAATCATCACACAGTCAGAAAATAATGCAACACTGAAGCTTAATCTCTGAGTCTGAGAGGTTGTGACTCTGTTTATCAGCAGAGGGCGCACTAACATCTTCTCTTAATATCAGTGAGCTCAGAGAGTGAAAGGCTTCATGCTCATGAGTCTGATTCAAACTGACTTAAACCTGCCTCCGTCTGCTGGATAATGAGGTATACAGACAAATAAAACAGTATTAAAATGTAGGAATAACTTGAAATTAAATAAAACAACTTATTTTTATTCCTTTATTCAATTCTTATTTTCCATTTCTCTACAGAGGATGATGGACAGGCAGCCCAACAGTTGGTTGTGTTGGGAAACTCAAAAATCAACTTTTCTTCCAAACAGGACCTTTAAGTTTAAGTAGTAACAATAAACATGTAGAGGACATGAATGTTAATGTGATGTTAACTCACAGCGCAATTTCTTCTTTTGAGAGAATCTGAGCTGATTCATCTGACGTCTTCTCCGGCTTCCTCCTGCTGACCACAAACACACAAACACACTTTTATTTATCTGTTTTTTGACCAAGCAGTAGAATAATATTCAATTTCCAGGTGACCAAAAGAAAAGAAAAGGAGCGTCTTGAACTCGGCAGCCGTCCTCGACCTGAGCTGAGCACATCTCCTCCTGTTGGTGTTGATCTCTGGTAGAAACGGTTCAGAGCGTCGCTGTGATTCTGCTGCGTTCATCTTCACCTGTCAGAGGAAACACAGCAACATCACCTGAAGTCCCGCTGGACTCATCTCTCTACGTCTAATCATCATTTTCAAATGTTCTGTCCTCATATCTGTCTCTCATTCCTCCATATGCTGATATTTTCTTATGATATGTGAATGTAATCGCTGCTCAGACAAACATCAAGTAGGTTAAATAAAATAATATCAAAGCAAATGGAAAGAAAAAAAACAAAAACCCAGTAAGTGGAGCTTGAGTCGGACTTATTCACAAAACTGCTGTTCAAATACTGTTTTCTTGCATTAAAGTGATGTGTGATGTCTTGGCATCTTCAAAACTCAGAGAAAAATAATAATTTAATTAATAAATAAGTAATTGATGCTTTTCATTGTTAAAGAGCTGTTGAAAAACATAGTTTTAATGTACAAAATACACAACAGTTATGTGACAAGATGTGATTTTTTGGGTCAAACTGTGACATTAATCCATCAGATTAAGTTGTAACGCCCTCTGGTTACAGGTTATATTCTTATTAATTTTACATACACACCATATTTTGTCATATTTGCTGTAAAAGCGACAAATAACCCCAAAAGTGAGTTAGCTCAAGTTAAGCTAGCTGTTAGCCTAGCTGAAGCTGCTGTCACTAACTAGCTAGTTAACCGTTAAACCGTTAGACAGCGGCTCACACACGTCACAGCTCACCGTCACAGTTCGAATGTACAGACTGAATAAACTTTACTACAGGTGAGTTTACACACCTGTGTTTGTTACCACAGCACACTGTGAATATAAAGGTGAAACACAGGTGGAGACACAAACTCACCGCAGCTCAAACAACCTGTTGAAGTCTCAGCAACGTCACTGCGGAGCTGAGTTGCGTCGTCGCCACGGCAACAGGGACAGGCCGCATTCCAACACTGACACCCTGCTGACTGCTCACTGCTGCCTGGTTCCATTCAGACACACACGAAAAGCAACGAGTATCATTGGTTCTCTGGTTGTTTGTTTGTTTGTTTGTTTGTTTGGCTGGTTGCTAAATAATTTCAGCTGTAGTCCGACTTGTATATTTGTAAATTTTGAAAGAGTAGCTGTAGTATTAATACATATTGGTGGAGTAGAGAAGAGTCCTATGTCTCAAATTTGCATTCTTTATTCATCGTCCAATAACAGTCATGTATTTTGCATGTTATCTCCCTGTGTGTGTATATGACAAGAATAAAAAACATCAAATATAACAACAAAGGATTAAACACAGGCCATTAAATCCGACATACGTGACTCTGAAGATAACAAAGCGCTCCAGGCAGAGCTGAAAGAGTTTTTGTACGAGCTCAGTTTTCCTCCAGATGTTGCAGAGGAAGGTTTCCATGTCACCACAGCTGGGATGGAAACCGGCTCCGTGGTGGCGAATGTGTTTCTGTCTCTTCAAAGCGTCGCAGAGTGTCTAATAAAGTTTCACGTTCAGGGTGGAAACCAGCAGCAGCTGACCGAGAGGCTGTTTCCTGTCAGTCCGTGTTACGTGTTGGCTCAGCGTCTGGGTTTGATTTGCTGTCAAACGAGCGCCGTGTTTGTTCTTCCCGCTCTAATTAGCTTCAAGTGTAATTTGTTCATTAACCAGCAGAGCTTCTGAAGGGAACAGTGAGAATTAAACACATTTTTACATTCACATTAGCAGCGGAGACGAGATAACTGCAGCAGAGTGCTGGTGGTCTGACCCGCTGACGAGAAGACGTCCTCGAGAAGTTTGTGCTTCTGCTTCACATTAAAAACAACCCGACTTTATGAAACATCTGAGTGTCGTCTCTGCAGTAAACTCAGGAAACAGTCAAATAAAAGATGGCAACATTTTATAACACAGACGGAGATTTACATTTGCCATTGTATGAGTCAGGAACCAACATACTTTCTGTCAGACTGAGACTAAAGACTGGCGAGATCAAACATGAATAAATAACTGGATGATGTTTGTAAAAAGGACTCCTGGGTGGTTGTTCTACTATCAGAGACGTCCTCTTATCTGCCTGCATGGTTGGAGTCACGTACGGCCTTCATCTGTTTATCTCTGTATTTACTGTAACAAACAAACACAAGCTGACAGGCCACAGATCAACACTGACACTCGTCTCTGTAGGACCAGATTTAGAGCCGACGGCTGAATGTGAACTGAGCTGGAGTCAGACAGGACGGCAGAGGTCAGAGGTCAGAGGATGGATGGATGGATGGATGGATGGATGGATGGATGGATGATGGATGGTAGAACTTGTGTAGGTTCAGTGAGACATGTGTGTTACAGATGTGTAATCACAACACACTGGCTGTGTGTCACAGACAGACAGATGTTAAACCTCTCCGACATCACAGCTGATCACGGACAGATGTGAAAAGGTTCCAGGATCATCTCACAAAAACAAAGAGCGTCACATCACCAGAGGATTTGTGTTTGTGAAGTTGGTGTTTCAACATTTGTAAGTAACAAACCACTTGATATTTTGTAATTTTTAAGCCATGTTAGTAGCAACGAAACCAGATATTTTTGACAAGATGATGGTTGGTTGGTTAATGGTTAGTTGATGATTAGTTGGTTGATGTTCGGTTGGTTGATGGTTGGTTGGTTGGTTGGTTGGTTGATGTTCGGTTGGTTGATGTTTAGTTGGTTGATGGTTGGTTGATGGATGGTTGCTGGTTGATGTTCGGTTGGTTGATGGTTGGTTGGTTGGATTTCCACTAAACTTGGATGGAGGATGGGTTTCAGCCCAGAGCAGACTCTACCAACTCTTGGTTGAGGTGGCTGCTATTTATAAGTGAGTATAAAAGGGAACTGTTGGGCCTCGGTGAAGGTTTGCACTCTACTCAGTTCTGTTCTTGTCTTCAATGGTTGAGAATAGGCCCATTTTCGACACATGTTCAGTGTGAAATCCTTCCTGACATGTATTCACAGCAACTGGATTAATTACTCTTACTTACCCAGAACGAATAAAGAGAAGAAGCTGGTTCTGATGGAGAGCAGCGCTGCCATTAACTCGGTCTGAGTTCTGGAACCAGTTGTGTTCAAACGGCCCAATAAAGTCAAATTTGTTTGTTTGAACGCGGCAATTAATTTTACTGCCTCAATTTCCACAACATTGTTTTATTAACAAACTCTTAAGTGGGAAAAGTTCAGAGTCACTTCATGTCAGAGTGTTTATGAGATGTTCCACTGTGGCTGAGAGGAGGAGAAGGAGGAGGAGGAGGAGGAGGAGGAGGAGGAGGAGAAGGAGGAGGAGGAGGAGAAGGAGGAGGAGGAGGAGAAGGAGGAGGACGAGGAGGAGAAGGAGGAGGAGGAGGAGGAGAAGGAGGAGGAGGAGGAGAAGGAGGAGGACGAGGAGAAGGAGAAGGAGGAGGAGGAGGAGGAGGAGGAGGAGAAGGAGAAGGAGGAGGACGAGGAGGAGGAGGAGGAGGAGGAGGAGGAGGAGGAGGAGGAGAAGGAGAAGGAGGAGGAGGAGGAGGAGGAGAAGGAGAAGGAGGAGGAGGAGGAGGAGAAGGAGGAGGACGAGGAGGAGGAGGAGGAGGAGGAGGAGGAGGAGGAGGAGGAGGAGGAGGAGGAGGAGATGTCGCTTACAGATACATGTTTTCCCTATATGCAGATCTAATATATCAACAATCTAGGTTGTTGTTTTTTTTTACATTTAATGTCAGATAAACAGCATAACGAAGATATTTTCTATAATTTACTGTTGATTCAAATTAAATTTTCTCTGGAAAATAAACAGATTACTGTTGTTTCCATATCATGTAAGAAATATTACCACATGTTCTCTATATGCAGCATATATTACAACTGAATAGATGTTAAATAACTTAAATAACTTCTGCTGAACTTGTCTGATGAGGGTCAACGAAGGAGGAGAGAAAGTGTGAGGAGGGTGGAGGGAGGAGGGGAAGTGTGGGCGAGCGAGCTTTAACGACTATCAGAGAGAGAGAGAGAGTAAAACTGAGCTCTACCCGTCAGACTTCATCAGTTTGGTCTCGACTAAGCAGCGGACGCACTTCTTCTTCTCCTTCTTCTTCTTCTTCTTCTGTGGTTTAGAAGGATTTATTCGACACAAACAGGTGAGTTTCATTAAAACACTCGTCCAGGTGAAGCTCCGGATTCACTTTGTTTTGCACATCAGAGATTGTTCTCGACTGTGATTGTGTTGATCTACGTTCTGTCACTGTTTCTTTAGATGTTACGCTGTTTGTTTTCTATTTAAATCTGTTTATTTGAAGCCAGTGAAACTATGTGGCTGTTGAATAAAGAACGACAGACAGAAGACAGAACAGTTTCAGTTTTAGTTTCTTTTAAAGAGTTCAAAATGAAATAAAACTAAAGTTATAATGACATTTTGTAACATCGAATAACTCAAATTTGCATGTTTTGTATAAGATTTTATTTGTATTACCTTCAACCCTGCGAGTGCTTTAAAGCTTTTGTAAATGTCTTTTTAAGTTGATAGAAAAGTCACATCAACACGTGAGAAGCTAAAGTACCAACAGTCCACAGTTCAGGTCTGTTATGAGCATTTTAGCCTCTTTCAGCTAATTGTTTTGGTTGTGTGACTGCAGCCACACACGAGCCGACCGTCCAGTAACCAGAATCAGAGACGAGCTGCTAAAGAGATGGACATGTCTCTTAATTTTGATTCAAGATAATTGGATAATCAGTAAATGTAGGTTTAAATATGTTACAATATTAATGTAGCGGCTCATGAAAATCATCCAGAGTTCAGAGACGAAGTGGGTTCAGACTGATCTGAGTTCTAAGAACCGTCTCGAGTCGGAACACTTTCAGAATCATCTGAATATATTTCTTCTTGTTTTGTTTTCATGTCTCTCTCCAGATTCTCTCAGAGAACCCGGAGAACTCCCTCTGTACTGCTTCTCGTCTTCAGCCCGGAGAACTTCAGCCGATTCTGGACTCACAGAGGGTTCTGGGGTCCGTCTCCATAGCTTGATCTAGATCGACAGTGAGGTTCAGGACCTGGTTCAGGAGTCCCAGCAGGCAGTGGTGGATTCAGTCGAGGGTTCTGGAATGGCGAGCAGATCGGTTCCCTCCAGTCACGGGATGCTCCCGGTGCTGCTGGTCATCTGCTGTCTGGTACTGGTCGATCCGGTCGGTTGCCGCAGAAACGCCTCGTCTGATTCCGCTCAGCTGTCAGATGTGATGATGCGGTCTGACCTCCATCGCACTGCCGCCCCTCTGATCCAGAACTCAGACGGATCAGAACATCCAGTACAAGGGACTGTAAACGAGCCCTCAGCAGAGAGAACAGGGTCAAAACATTCAAACAGGCCGAAGCACTCCAACTCCTCGGCGCCGGTTCTTATGCAACTGGCAGCGCCGCCGAGCTGCAAGCGGGCCACATCGATCAAAACAGCCTTCAAGTACATCAACACGGTTCTGTCCTGCGTCATATTCGCCGTGGGGATCATCGGCAACGCCACGCTGCTCCGGATCATCTTCCAAAATAAAAGCATGAGAAATGGACCCAACGCTGTGATCGCCAGTCTGGCGCTGGGAGACCTGATCTACATCGCCATCGACATACCGATCAACGTATACAAGGTGCTGAGCGTCACAGTCATGGTGTTTAAGTGTATGGTGCTATTACTTCTTTTCTGACTGTTTACAGGAGCAGAAGTGCATGATGGGTATGTGTGTTGTGTGTCTCAGTCAAGAGGTTGAGTGTCACACTGATAACAGCCACTAAAATACCTCACAGACACTGATAACACACTCTGATGTCATGTTAATGCTGTGTGTGTGTGTGTGTGTGTGTGTGTGTGTGTGTGTGTGTGTGTGTGTGTGTGTGTGTGTGTGCAGCTCCTGGCGATGCAGTGGCCGTTCGCCGACAGCGTGTTCGGTCTGTTCCTCTGTAAGCTGTTTCCCTTCCTGCAGAAAGCTTCAGTCGGCATCACCGTCCTCAACCTGTGTGCTCTGAGCGTGGACAGGTAACACACACATACACACACACACACACACACACACACACACACACACACACACACACACAATGATACTTCATATGTACCTTTAAAGGAATAGTGCAAAATTTCAGGCTCATTCTTTATGAAACGACAACAAACAAGTTGTTCATTTTGGAGCTTTAGAACTTTTTCACCTTTCTGATGGTCTTTAAGCTAAGCTAAGCTAAACTAAGCTAAGCTAAGCTAAGCTAAGCTAAACTAAGCTAAGATAAGCTAAGCTAAACTAAGATAAGCTAAGAAAAGCTAAGATAAGCTAAGCTAAGCTAAGATAAGCTAACTGTAGGGACTTGCTATAGTTTTGCTTTTGTACAGACATGAAAGTTTTATCAATGTTCTCTTCTAACTCTCAGTGAAAGTACAATTTTCTTTATTTCATTTGCTTTTATGAAAGTTTTGTTTTTCATCTCATTGTCTTCACATTTTCCCCTAAACTCCTGACTTTCGAGTTTAAAGGTTTTTGTAGTTATATGTAGTTTTAATAAAGAATATTACGCATTGATGGTGAACATGTCCAGTAAACAGTAACAAATAGCAGCTGCTTCTCTTGTGAAAGAAAAAAAGAGAGGAGAAAACCACCAGACTCCCTTAGAAAAATGTGCAATTTTAAGACGTGTTACTTGAGGAGAACTATATAAACTTTGTGAAGCTCCGCCTACAAAACATTCTTAAATATTTGGACCTCCCTGTTAATTCAGCAAATGTTACATGTGAAGATTTTTTCTGTCTTTGTGTAAAAAAAAAACGTTTCCAGTTCTTCCAGTGACGGAGGTTTAAATGAAATGCTGCTGTTGTTTGCAGGTACCGTGCGGTGGCGTCCTGGTCCCGGGTCCAGTGCACCGGTGTTCCCACGGTGACGGCGGTGGAGATCGTGGTGATCTGGCTGCTGTCCATGGCTCTGGCTGTGCCCGAGGCCATCGGCTTCGACATGGTGACCTTCGACTACAAGAACACCACCATCAAGACCTGCATGCTACAGCCCAAGACGCCCTTCATGACCGTGAGTTACAGTGTGTGTGTTTCTGTGTTTCCTGCTCTCTCAGAAACAGGTTTCATGGTGTCTGATGGGTCCATACAGAACCGCAGTGCTCCTGTGACCAGGCATTATAATATCGGTACAAATTATCCTGGTGAAACACGTCATGTACGAACTCAATCTGAGTGTTTTGCTCAGAAAGTTCAACGACTTTCTGGATTTAAACAATTAATTCCCAGGAGATGATGAGGAGAAGTTCTACACTGAGGACGAGTACGTGCAGCCGGACTCCTCTGAGTGATGGATGGTCTCTGTGGGGGAAACAAACGGACTCTCATGATCTGTTCTGGTGTTGCAGGGCGGTTCTCTTTAACTCTGATGGTTTACAACATAATTTCCTGTTTATGTCGGCAGGTTGTGACTAAACACAGTCTGCTCAGGCACTCAGGGCTGATTCAGGGTCAGCTGGCCGCCTGTAGACTGCTGTCAGTGCAATAACCCGGCCTGAAGTCAGGGTTGGCTCCTTTAACCCGAGACTAAAAGCTCCTGTAACCCAGAAGCTAACAGCTCCTGTAACCCAGAAGCTAACAGCCCTGCTGGAAAAACCAGCATAGCCCAGCACCAAAAAATAACATGGCTAACAGCTCCCTTAACCCGAGGCTAACAACTCACTTAACCTGAGGCTAACAGCTCACTTAACCCGAGGCTAACAACTCACTTAACCTGAGGCTAACAGCTCACTTAACCCGAGGCTAACAGCTCCTTTAACTCGAGGCTAACAGCTCCTTTAACTCAAGGCTAACAGCTCCTTTAACTCGAGGCTAACAGCTCCTTTAACTCAAGGCTAACAGCTCCCTTAACCCGAGGCTAACAACTCACTTAGCTTGAGGCTAACAGCTCCCTTAACTCAAGGCTAACAGCTCCCTTAACTCAAGGCTAACAGCTCCCTTAACCCGAAGCTAACAGCTCCTGTAACCCGAGGCTAACAACTCACTTAGCTTGAGGCTAACAGCTCCCTTAACTCAAGGCTAACAGCTCCCTTAACTCAAGGCTAACAGCTCCCTTAACCCGAAGCTAACAGCTCCTGTAACCCGAGGCTAACAACTCACTTAGCTTGAGGCTAACAGCTCACTTAACCCGAGGCTAACAGCTCCTGTAACCTGAGGCTAACAGCTCCTTTAACCCAAGGCTAACAGCTCCTTTAACTTGAGGCTAACAGCTCCTTTAACTTGAGGCTAACAGCTCCTTTAACTCGAGGCTAAGATGTTTTGGCACCCTTTAATGACACTGTGCTTCTCCATGTTCCAGTTCTACCGGGATGCGAAGGACTGGTGGCTGTTTGGCTTCTACTTCTGCGTGCCTGTGATCTTCTCTGCGATCTTCTACGGCCTGATGATCGGCGAGATGCTGCGACACCGGAAGGGAAGTCTGAGGATCACCCTGAGCGAACACGTCAAACAGGTAGACGCACAAACAAGACGAGGAGCTGTTGAGCTTCTGATGACGACACAGAGAATCAGATTCTGACGCAGGTTTGTCTCTCCACAGCGCCGTGAGGTGGCCAAAGCCGTGTTCTGCCTGGTTCTGATCTTCGCTCTGTGCTGGTTCCCTCTTCACTTGAGTCGCCTGCTGAAGAGAACCGTCTACAGATCCCACGACGCTCACCGCTGCGAGCTGCTGAAGTAGGCGTACCAACACACTCGCAAAGATGTGAAACAGAATGACCTCTCAGTCTTCTTCTACTGATGCGGTGTGTTCTTCTTCTGTGGTTGCAGCTTCCTGCTGGTGCTCGACTACTTCAGCATCAACATGGCGACCATCAACTCCTGCATCAATCCCATAATCCTCTTCTTCGTCTCAAAGAGGTTCAAAAACTGCTTCAAGGTAAAAACTAAACCATCGCTGCACTTCGCGAACTTGTTTGTGCGAGCAGCTGTTGATCTCTGCTTTCTCCTGATGTCAGCGTGACACCACGATGAGGTCACGGGGTCAGAGGGCGTGAGACATAGATACGAGAGACCCAGAAGGAAACGCTATCAGATGTTTGGAGGATTGAGGAGTGAGCCAGCGAATGTTAAACATAGCAGGGTCGTGACCTTTGATAAAGACTTGTGGGAAGTGACCAGTGACACGTCTGTTTAAAGGGGCACTCCACCAACTTCACACGTGAACGCTAAAAAGGAAATAACCCTGGTGATGTCTTGGTGATGTCATCACTACGTGTAGTTTGTAGTTTTAATGCGATGTACTCCTCATCACTTGTAGTTTTAAGATATAATACCTAAAATTTTCGCCATTAAAATGTCTAAAAAACAAATGGACTTCTGTTGAGTTGGGTACTTTCAAAAGAATAGGCACTGTTGCATTATGGGAAATGTAGTTTTAGCTTAAAAGACTAAATATCAGGAGATCTCAGCTTCTGTTGCTTCGATTTTTGACCTCTAATTTTTAAATCTGTCTCCCTTGACGACATGGAGGTGTGATATTAAATCTCCGGAGTATCCCTTTAATCAAACTGTCTCCCTGTCTCTCTCTGTCCTTGTCTCTCTCTCTGCAGTCCTGTCTGTGTTGTTGGTGTTATTCTGGCTCTCTCTTCAACAGCACGCTGCCGCTCCACCACGGGAGCAGCCTGCAGTACAAACACACTGACCACTGAGAGACGGAGGCACCGAGAGAGTCCGACATCTTCATCTTCTTCGTCATCTTCGTCCGGACAGAACAAAGATGTCCAAAACACTGAGAGAGAAGCTGCTGTTTGACTCTCAGGCTGGTGTTAGCAAGAAGAAGACGGCATGTTCTCTAAACCTGCCATATCAGCAGCAGATGTTTGTGAACACACCGACTGTTTCAACTGATCTAACCATTCAATTAGCAATCGCAACATCACCAGACTCCCTTAACAAATCATGCAATTTTAGGAGCTGTTGATTGAGGACAAATTTTGCAAAACAGCTGCAACTGATTCTAAATCATCAGCACCTTCCTGTAAATTCGGCATTAAATTCTGAACATTAAGTTGATACTTTCCTTGTAAAAAGTACCACAATATTGCAGCATCCCAGTAAACATATAATTTACAAAGACAGTAAACAGTAACCAATAAAGGCCACTTCTTTGTCCCTGCAGAGAAAGTCGCCAGACTCCCTTTAAAAATCATTCAATTTAGTGAGTATTATGAACTCTGTTAAATGCTGTCTACCTAAAATTCATAATCCTGTGTGTCTTCTCATTAATTCAGCATTAAATCTAATCTCAAATGTTTCTTGTAAAAAAGCATCAGTACTTTTAAAACATATTTTACCATTTCTACAAAGTGTATGAAAGAAGACAACATTTTATTGACGGTAATTTAAAAAATGCGTAAACATTAACCAGTTTGTCAACTATTTCGACATCTGTGGAGAAAGACACCAGACTCCCTTTAAAATCAACCAATTTAGTGAGTTGTTGAGTTTAGAGAACCTTTATAAACTCTGTGAAACACTTTCTCTGGCTAATTCTTAATTATTTGGGCCTTCTTGTTAATTCAGCAAACTACATTAAGTGCTTTCTATCTTTATGTAGAAAACATCATGTTTGTCTCAGTGTTGTACGTGTTTATTTGCTTATACAGCACAGAGGGGTTCAACAGATCAACACTATATCGATCATCTGATGTTTAGTTTTTACCTTTTCATTGTGTATTTATTGAGGTCTGAGTATTATATATATTATTTTAGACTAATTATGGTGTCATGATATATTTTACACTTGATGGCCAAAAGTTTGTGGACACAGACTTCATTGTACTTTTGGTTTGGATTTGTTTTCTGTGACTTTTGGTCATGTAGTACATATGTCATTTATGTTTTATATGTAAAATAATCTGTTGTAACTCTTCCTGTACAGAAATAAAACATGTCTGAAGCGTCAGAGTGCTCCAGCGCCCCCTGCAGGCTGAAGTCGTCATCACAGCCTTACAATATGAACTGTGACATCACTAGTCAAATCTGAATTATTATTGAGTTTTGTTTATCAAATTATATATATTTGTACATTGTTTTTGTATGTATGTCACAAATAAAGTTATATTCTCAAAGGTCTCACAAACATCTCATATCAGTCACATGTCAGATTTTACAAAGACACAAAACAGTAACCAATAGGCCACTTCTTTGTCCCAGTGGAGAAAGTCACCAGACTCCCTTTAAAAATCAACCAATTTAGTGAGTTGTTGAGTTCAGAGAAACTTTATAAAGTCTGTAAAATGCTGTCTACCCAAAATTCTTAATCACGTGTGCCTTCTCATCAATTCGGCATTAAATTGAAAACATTAAGTTGTTTCTATCCTTGTAAAAAGTGTCAGTTTTTTGTGGCAACAAATCAATCAGTCAATAAAGTGACAAATTAAACAGGGCCATTAATAATGATGTTAATAAGTACAGAAATAAGCTACAAATACATTGTTGGTGTGTTTAATGATGTGTTAATTTATTTATAGTCATTTAATTGTGTCATATTTGTTCCTCTGTACTCAATGCTAACATGTTTAGCTTGTTAGCATGCTAACACAAGTAGCGCTCAGCACAAAGTCTTCAGTTTCATGTCCTCCAGTTAATATCATGACATTTACAACAGGTGGGCTGAGGATGTGTTCAGGCGTTCAGGTGTGATCGTTGTTAGGTTGTTTTGTTTCGTGGTGCGTTCAATGTTGCAGTAAAAATGAAACTTTCCTGTTTATTTACCCAGCAGGACTTTGTGTGAAACAATATTTAATTTATTGGGTTAAATGATTATATAAAGCGCTAATTATGAACACAACGTGGGTTCGATCATCATAGTTACATTTGTTGTGTCTCGTTCCTATGAACCACGTGACTGATGGAAGCTGAGATTTCCTCCCCGTGACGTGGGTCCGTGAACACCACACGGGAGAGGAGGAGGACGGACACTGTCAGCTGCAGCAGCCTGAAGCCGTCCGCTGCGTGGAGCGGATCGATGACCCATCAGTGATCGATCGGGGCGGTGATCGGAGGATCGGTAAACAGGAAACAGCTGATCGTCGCCGTGTGGTCGCGCGGAGCAGAGATGCGTCGCCTGGTAACGGGAACAGAACCGAGGAGGAGCCCAGGCCGAGCATCTCTGTGAGGATCCATCTGCAGCCTCCACGGTCCAATAACCTCATCGATCATTATTTATCCCATCAGGTTTCAACTG
Source organism: Acanthopagrus latus (assembly GCF_904848185.1). Lineage (NCBI taxonomy): Eukaryota > Metazoa > Chordata > Actinopteri > Spariformes > Sparidae > Acanthopagrus > Acanthopagrus latus. The sequence continues at coordinate 2,513,345 of NC_051048.1, read as the reverse complement.
TTTTACCTCCTCAATGATCTGTGTTCTCCGGCGAATTGATTAATGTGTTCAGATTTTATATTTATAGCCAGTTAGGAGCTAAAAATACATCTAAAACACCTGTGTGGTGTTGACTGGGTGTGTTTACAGTGACATCAGTGCATTTTATTATTTAATTATGAGGAGAATTATTTATTTTAATACATTTTTGACGTCCAGGTTGTTGCAACATGACACAATTTAGGATGTAATCTTTGTTTTTACCCTCATATTCACTATAAAGTGTGTCTGTGGAGCACAAGAGTCATTTTAACCTTAAAATAAATACTGAAAAACACCTTTAAAAAGCTCCATATTGATTCAGGTCTGTTATCAGAGCAGGAAGAAATGACTGAAATGCTAATTTTACAGCAAAAGTGTGTTTTTAAACATTAAATATTAGCTTTTAGCCACTTCACAAGGTCTTCCTGACAGAAATATTCAACGTTAATGGATGAAAAATCTGTTATTTCATGTTATATGTTGAGATAATGAACACTTTATTACTGTGACTGAACTGTATTCTACAGATTTGTGTTTATTTGAACAGAGAAACCTCAATCGATAACATTAGCTACATTAGCTTCTAAACAGTTAGCGCCCACTTTGAACAGGAGCAAAGAAAACATGCACATAAAAACACTGTTTTCTTTAATTGTTTTTTAAAAAAAATCTAAATTGAAATGGTATTGTTGTGGTCAGGTAATTGGCTTGCTGCTGTGGAGTGGCATACATCTCTTTTAAGGTGTTAGCTTTAGCATTTAGCTCAAATTTGGTGAGCGTTGACTCACAAATATTTGCTGTTGACCAATAAGGAAGCTGCTTTAACACTGTGGAACAATATGAGCTAGTAAACAGCAATGCTAGGTGCAGTTAGCTTGTCTGTGCTAACACTTCGGGAACTGTCGTTCATTTCTGCCAGTTTCGGTCGTATCATCTGACACGTCCGTCCTCCAGGTTTGGCCCGAGGTTGTAGGATGTGTCTGTAGTCGAGGCTGAGGGTGAAGCAGCCATCATGCCGTGTTCCTGCGCAGAGTGGAGGAGGTGGATCCGCCCGCTGGTTCTGGTTCTCTACGGCCTCCTGCTGGTGGCCGTGCTGCCGCTCTGCATCTGGGAGCTGCAGAAAGACAAGGTAGACTTCCTGCTTCGTCACCTCCACCCTCACCTGCTGCAGAAACAAAAAGATAAAAGATGGCCGCAACAAAAACAGTCACCTGCGGTTCTTCTGCGCAGGTTGGGACTCACAGTAAAGCCTGGTTCATCGCCGGCATCTTCGTCTTTCTGACCATCCCGATCTCTCTGTGGGGGATCCTGCAGCACATCGTCCACTACACCCAGCCGGAGCTGCAGAGACCCATCATCAGGTGGGGAACACACACACACACACACACACACACACACACACACACACACACCTTTAACCTAAAGTGACTTTAAAGGAATAGTTCACAGTGATAAGGAAAGAAAACAGAGCAAACTGTTAAATGACACAGTTTAACATCTTCTTTGCTTCCTTCCTGTCCTCCTCCACCAGAATACTATGGATGGTACCAATCTACAGTCTGGACAGTGTGAGTCATCATCACACACACACACACACACACACACACACACACACACACACACACACACACACACACACTGAGGAAGTGGCCGTGATCTGCCCACTCTATTATATTACATTAGGTTCCCATGGCAACAGACCTTAATTGGAGGCGATGGGACGGAGTCACAAGACCAGAGGACACACACAACCGTCTGTGTTTTGGACGTCATGTTGTCACGCAGTGTGTTTACAGTTAACCCCCCTCTTGTCTCTCTGCTCCGCCCCGTCCAGTGGCTCGCTCTGAGATATCCCAGTCTGGCCATCTACGTGGACACGTGCCGCGAGTGTTACGAGGCCTACGTCATCTACAACTTCCTGGTGTTCCTGCTCAACTTCCTCAGTAACCAGTACCCCAGCCTGGTGCTCATGCTGGAGGTCCAGCAGCAGCAGCCCCACCTGCCGCCGCTGTGCTGCTGCCCGCCGTGGCCCATGGGAGAGTAAGAGGAGGCCGGATGTACCGACACGGTTCTGATAGAAAGACGGACGTGTGGAGGTTAACGTGCTTCTCTGTCCTCCTCTGACAGGGTGCTGCTGTTCAGGTGTAAGCTGGGAGTCCTGCAGTACACCGTGGTCCGACCCGTGACCACCGTGATCGCACTGTGAGTCCATACTGCAGTAACAGAACCCAGCAACAAGACCAGATCTGGGCTGTCACCGTTATCGTGGCCAATAACGATATTCTCGCAATATCTATCGACATTTGAGAGAAAATGACAGCGTCCAAATCAATCTTTGACTTTGTTTACCGTGTTTTCTAACTTCTTTTGCTGATAAGTTACCATCACAATAAGGATGTAGGGAGGTGGACAGAGTCTTGTGACCCTGGTGCAGGTTGAAGCGTGATGTTTCCTGCTCTCTCTGCAGGATCTGTCAGCTCTGTGGGGTTTATGATGAGGCCAACTTCAGCTTCAGGAACGCCTGGTCCTACCTGGTCATCATCAACAACATATCCCAGCTGGTAAAGACACACGCTCTCTGTACTCATGCGAACCCTCGTCATCGTGATATTTAGTGTGTTCCCAGACTCTAACCCGGTTCTGGCCTTCTCCCTCGGTCCAGTTTGCCATGTACTGCCTGCTGCTGCTGTACCGAGCTCTCAAAGAAGAGTTGACCCCCATCAGGCCTGTGGGCAAGTTCCTCTGCGTCAAACTGGTGGTGTTTGTTTCCTTCTGGTAAGGATGGACGGGTTCCTCTGCTTCGTATCACGGTGAATTGAACTGAAGTCAACAGAAACGTGTCCTTCTGTCTTCAGGCAGGCGGTTTTCATAGCGTTCCTGGTGAAGGTCGGTGTGATCTCCGACAAACACACCTGGGACTGGGACAGTGTGGAGGCCGTGGCCACTGGACTGCAGGTACGAGTCGTGTGGATGGTGACATCAGAGTTGTATGTTTGGATGTTGTTGTTGTTTGTTTGGATGTTGTTGTTGTTTGTTTGGATGTTGTTGCCAGTTGAGCACTAACAGTTTCTCCGCTGACGACCCGATTGTTGGACCGATACAGGACTTCATCATCTGCATAGAGATGTTCCTGGCTGCCATCGCTCACCACTACACCTTCACCTACAAACCATACGTACAGGTACAATCTATCGATCTATCTTTATCCTTCTCTCTGTGTTGATCTCTGTCTAGTTTCACCTCATTCTGTCCTTTTGAATCTTCATTTTGTTGTCCGTCTCTCCGTCCAGGAGGCGGAGGAGGGCTCGTGTTTCGACAGCTTTCTGGCCATGTGGGATTTCTCTGACATCAGAGCTGATGTGACGGAGCAGGTCCGCCATGCTGGTGAGTGTCTCGGTCCGATGAGTCACTTAAACTCTTTTTTCTTCTGCTCTCAGTTGAATCCTAGTTAATCTTTGTCGACATCGTCCTCCATCAGGTCGAACGTTCCTCGGTCGACCCAACAAGATGTACTTCGGCAGCGCAGCTCGACCCGAGCACACCGAGCACACCGGCCTTCTCACGGCCACCTCCCAGGACGCCATCGCGGTGGCAGCCACGTCCATGCCCTCCTCCCCTTCCTCGAGTGGGCGGTACCAAGGCCTGGGCCACACCCCCGCCCCACACTCCATCTCCGCCCCCGCAGGGTTCACTTCCTCTTCCTGGGAGGACGACAGTGACAACTCGCCTCCGGAGGCGGGTGATACCAAATAACTCTTCTCTTTCTTTACGTCTTTTGAACCGTTGTTGTGATGATCTTTGTCGCTCCGGACAAATAAACTCAGATTCTGTTTAAAAGTCAGAATAAAAACCTGAACTCTTTAGTGAGAAAGAAGCTGATTCACGCTTGGATTCTATCAGGACTCGTCGAAGGAAACCAGAGAAGAAGAAGCGTCTGCACTCTGTGATGTCAAAGCCATGTTTGTTGAAAACGTATTTTTGAAGTTTTAAATGTTTGAAATCTGTATTTTGATGTCTGATGATGTCATTTTGATAAAAGTGTCTCGAGCCGTTGGAAGGATATTTGATGTTTTCATCAGGAGGTGAAGCAGCTGATTGGTTTTACACTGTCACAGTGTCGTCGAGCAAGGTCTGACTGTTTGTTCTAAGTGATAATAAATGAACATGACATGTCTAATCATGAGAAGCTGTTGTTGTTGCTGTTTTAAGTCTGGTTTCAAATAGTCAATGACTCCATAACAGTCTGAGGATGTCGGATACAACAAAGCCAGTCCGGTGGACCTCATGGGATCCTGTTTTGAAAAAAGTTTGTATGGTCGTGAACAGAGAAAGACAAATAATTGATGATGACAAATGATCCTGTTTGAATTGTGTCATGAATCATACTCATGATGTTTGACAGTTTAAAAGATCATTTTCCAATATATAATGTCTCAGTTTGTTGTAATAACTGTAGTTATGGGTTTTGGTGAGCAGTCAACAAGATTGTCGAGAACGAACGAGATTGTCGGCTGTGTCATCTTTTTAATGACGTATTTTCACAGTCTGATATTTCATTAGATTGATGACAAACTGAGGTTTTTATTGACTTAATCCACATGTGTGATTTATGACACGAGGTAAGAACTGTTAAAGCGCATTAAAAACAGAATAATGACCAGATGGTTTTAAATTAAGTTCACTGACTTGATTGGTCTGCTGCTGTCTGGACTCACTGCACTTGTTGTAGTTATCAGTCCGGTCCACTAGATGTCGGTACTGATCCATTATAAAACAGCAGTTAAAACAGTGAGTAAAACAACTACTGGGAGAAGAAACTCTTCACAAACTGAAGAAGGCAGGATGGAAACACGAGAAGAGAAACATCTGAATGTTTACTACTTGATGCCGAATGTACAAGAAGGCACTACTGATTCAGAATATGCCTTTGCTCTTTAAAAAATGTTTCTACGTGTCTCGTCATGACGCAGTAACTCCTAAAATCACGTGATATGTCAATGGAGTCTGGTGACGTCACTTCACTATGAGGTCCAAGGCTGCAGAGGTTGAAAGCAGGATCAGCATAAGCTCACCTGAAGAGTTTCTTTAAAGCAGAACTGTATCAGTTGGATAAATATTATCAAAATTAAACAGAATTGACACCTCACAGGTTGCAGAGCCTCCTCACTCTCTGGGTCTGGGTTTTTATTTTGGTGGGGGAGGAGGAGGAAGTGACGAAAACGAAACCAAAAAAGTGTTCATTTTTGTTACTATGTGACGAACAATGTTGGTCGCCTGGAACAATTTTGGATAAAAAGGCAACAAGCAGACAAAAGTGTCGCAGTACAAACGTGAATATCTGTTAATGGTTCCGTGTGTCTCCTTGTGTGATGTCCGGGTGTGTTGTTTCCTGATCGACGACATCTATACCTGTCAAGTTTTGGATTTGAAAATGAGGGAAATCTTCCGGCGCCCGCCGCGAGCTGTCCCACCACCTCAACCAAGCTCCAGTGTCCCTTACATTTTAAGACAGGTGTACAAGAAAGCTAAAATCACCACTTGTCAACCACTTTTAAACTACAATTGGCTTTAAGCACAGCTGCACTACTTCCTGAACTTCATCCAGCTCCTTTGTCTCCTGTCTGCCATTATTGGACAAACTGATTAAGTAGCAGTTTATATTAGTTACTATTTACTGGATTTTTATGATTTGACAGGTTTAGTGTCAGTGTGTTATATTATGAAAAACATTTGGTGTAAATGATGAAATCCGTTCATATTGCTGGGAGGTAAGACATGCTAAACACTGTCCTTTACTAATCTTCTGATAGTTGTGTTTCAGCAGTAAAAATGGCGAAGAGGAAGAAGAGAAAGCGATCCGACTCTGCGTCGTCCTCTTCGATGTCTGAGCAGCCAATCAGCTCCTGCAGTGAACCTTCTGTGAGGTAATGTTAGCCTCATCAATAGGCAGCTGTGATGTCCTGAGGAATGTATATAGTCATCATAAATGTTGTGCAGTATTGATAACAATATTAACTATGAAGGTTTTAGAACTTCACGTAATAAGTAAAAATATGTTTTTTCCTCTGTTAGTGAATCGTCCACAGCTCCCAGTGTCGTCTCTATGAAGAGCGATGGTTCCATGTTTCATCCGCTCAATTTTAAGGAGACACAAAGGTAATTTAGTGTTTTCTGTCAACTACACAAGCATATTAACGTGAGTAAGATTATAGTACCTTATACCTTTTGGTACAGAACATTGGATACCTTTAACTCGTCCTAGAATATGAAAAAACACAAACTGTATTTAACCATTCATTTCAAAAAGATGATTTTCCTGAACATCTAGAGCAGGGGTGGGGAACCTTTTTCCTATCGAGGGACATTTCAGTTTTCATACCATCCCTCAGGGGCAGCTCACAACATAATTTTTATGGCCTTTTTAACTTAATTGCAATAACATAAATATCATGACTATTAATTAATGTTTGAGCCTATTTTAACTTCATCCATCTCAGTGTATCTTAGTGGTTTAATCCAATTAATTGTCCGTTCCTGTTGGTTTTTATGTTCACTGATGTTTAGCAGTAGATAACCTATAACATACCTCAAATCATTTCAGAGCATTCTGATGTGAAATTTAAAAAAAATCAGCTCTCATAAATCTCATATGTCAGCTTTAAATCACTCGAAAATGACAGTTGTCTCATAGAAGGTTGTCTACTATCAATCTGAGGTGAAATTGTTGAATGGAAACAGGGAGTTTTCTTTTGAAAGCAGGTTGAATATAGCTTCGATGTCATTTTTCGAGTCATTTTAGAGGGCCGTATCTGTTTATTTTCACATCAGAATGCTCTGAAATGGTTTGAGGTACATTATAAGGTTGTCTACTGTCAATCTGAGATGGGAAAAAAAGAAACTTACTGATCAGCATCATTATTATATCAGTGTGACCTGATGCGATGTCTGGAAGTGCTTTTCCTTGGTGAGACGTCTGATGTCAGGTGGCAGTGATGACATTGCCACTCTCAGCTGGTGTCCAGGTTTGGGTCAGTCAGTTTTGAGCAGAGCTGAGTCTTTCCAAGAGTCAGTTTTGAAAAGAAAAACTGGAAATCTCTTGCAGAATTCTTCAGTGATTTCTCAGTGTCTTGTGCCATGGCAGTAATCCGATCTGAGACGGTTCTCTGAAACAAACTGACACTTTGGAGCAGCTTTATCTTTTCTGGCGCGAGCAGCTCCACAGCAGCATCGAGGCACTCCATAAATTCACCTTCGGCATGAGGTTTCAGCTTCTTAGCAATTAACTCACTCATCACGATGAAGCTAGCCTGAGTCTCGTGTCCTTGTCTGCTCGCAGTTTGGATAAAACTGCTTGCTGGCCAATCAAACTCGGAGACAGAGGCAACTTTATCCACATGCACTTGTCCTTTCAACGCATCCAGTTTTGCATGTTTCGCGCTATAATGACGCTCAAGGTTTGAGTTTTCATTATTGCCGCAGCGTCCCCACAAACCAGGCACACAGACTTGCCTTTCACAGAGAAGAATTCATACATGTGTTTATCCTTAAAAGAGCGACACTCCACACCAACTTTTCTTTTCCTACTCGCCATCTCCCGTTTTAGCCAACACGAGTGTCCTCTCGTTGTTGTCACCTGTCAATCACTGAGGACAGGATGCGATGAGATGACACGCGATGACAGTTATGCTGATGTTGTGTTCAGTGGCCTTGGTCATGGCCCGGACAGACACCCGCCCTGGGGGCATTTAATTGCACATTTGAAATAATTTTTCCTGAATTAATTTTTTGTGAATGTATTTAGGGATTGCCTCGTGGGCCAGACCAAATTGTCTAGCGGGCCGTAAACGGCCCAGAAGCCAGAGGTTCCCCACCCCTGATCCAGAGTAACAGTGAGGAAAGTTTAGGCCTGAACCTCATCAGGTCCCTTCTGCTGCTGTGTATTATTCAAAATGTCAGCAATTACCTGCAAGCGTGAGATTTTTACATCTGCAACTAATTCACTTTACTCTGCTATTTAGAGTTGAGCACACTTGTTGTTTCGTCTCCACAGCGAGCTCACAGCTCCCAGTGTCATCTCCATGAAGAGTGATTCATCCATGTATGAACCTTTAAATTTTAATCGTCAGAAGACACACAGGTAATTTGATTTATCCTGTGAAATTGACAGTTAAAGCAGGTTGTATTTTTAGCACAAAGACATCTTTTGTGGTATAACATGACTGTAACTAACAGGATGTCAGCAAGAATGAAGTGATGCCTTTTTAGTGCCATCATGCAGTTTGACAAACTTGAGACGATCACACCGAACACTTGTTGCTGCAGACGAGGCTGCTTCATAAACAACATGCTTTGGGCACCTGTATACCAGGTGTGCTGAACCTTTGAAAAACAATGGTTTCACATACTACATGTTTTTAGCGACGCAGCTCAGTGTGATTGGCAGTTTAAAATTTAAATTCCAGCAAGAAGAAAAGTAAACTAAAACATACCCTCAGACCAGGTGAGACATTGTGAAGCTGATAGTCTTGTTGAGCTGGACGATGTCCACACCTGACTCAGAGAACATTGTGTCATCGTAACACATCTGGCAAGACTAATGTGTCGTTTGTTTATCATCTTACAGCCAAACGACAGGAGAGCCCTCCAGCTGTTCAGTACAACATACTGAGGAAGACATCAGTGAGTTTAAACTTTTGTTTGGCCTTGTGACATTAAAAGACATTTGATTAGGTGTAGATAATTTAAGGGTAGGCACACAAATACTGCTCTGATATTTTTCACTTGTGCTCTTTTCATGACCTAGCTGAAAAGATTTAATACCAAGCGTGCTTTTGATTGTGACAGGACACAGCCACCTTTTGGAAGCAAAGAAGAATCTGAAAGAAGCAATGCAAAAGAAATTTACGTTGACTTCTGAAGGTAATGGCGACGAAGGGAGCTCCCTGAACAAAATCTACACAGAACTCATCATCACCACCGGAGAGAGTGAAGGGCCACATGACGAACATGCGTTTAGAAGCATCAAACATAAATTGGAAAGAAAACCTTCTAAACAATCAATCAACCTCAGTGACATCGTCAAACCTTTGTCTGGCCAAGAGACATCCCACAGGACCGTCCTGACAAAGGGCGTCGCAGGCATCGGTAAATCATTCGCTGTGCAGAAATTCGTCCTCGACTGGGCCGAAGACCGCGAAAACCAGGACATTGATTTCATTTTCTGTCATGCTTTTCGAGAGGTGAATTTGAGTAGAGATGACAAAAGCTTGCATGAGCTCCTGATTGAACTTCACCCTGCACTCAGAAGTTTGATAAATTCAGAAGATTACACCAGGGCCAGAGTCATGGTGATCCTGGACGGGCTTGATGAAAGCCGTTTTCACCTGGACTTTGCAAACAAGATGGTAACATCGGTCAGTGAAGTGACCTCTGTGGGCAATCTTCTTACAAACCTCATCCAGGGTAACTTTCTTCAAAATGCAAAAGTCTGGATAACTTCCCGTCCAGCAGCAGCCAGTCAGATCCCTGCAGAGTTTGTTGACATGGTGACTGAGATAAGAGGGTTCAGTGACCCACAGAAAGAAGAGTACTTCAAGAGAAGATTTAGTCCCGACTTGGGCCTTGCTGAAAGGATTTTTTCACACATTCAGTCTTCACAGAGTCTCGACATCATGTGTCAGATCCCGATCTTCTGCTGGATTTCTGCGGTATTGTTTGAAGAGATATTTAAGGGAGACGAGAAAGCTGAAATCCCCCAAACGCTAACAGAGATGATGGCACATTTCCTGTTCGCCCAGACCAAACGCAGAAGCAGAAAATATGACAAGATAACTGAGACAAACAAGGAACGACTTCTGAGGAAACACAGAGAATTCCTTCTGAAACTTGGAAAACTTGCATTTGTCCAGCTGCAAAAGAACAACCTGATTTTCTATGAAGAAGACCTGCAAGACTCTGAGATTGACATAGCAGAGGCAACAATCTACTCTGGATTTTGCAATGCAGCTCTGAGGGAAGAACATGTGGCTTCTCAGAAGAAGGTCTTCTTCTTTGTACACCTTACTGTACAGGAGTTCTTTGCAGCTCTTTTTGTCTATGACTGTTTCACCAACAAAAATGCAAAAGAACTTGGTGAATTCCTTGATCTGAAGGACAAAGAACATACTTTCCTTGATCTTCTGAAGATGACAGTTGATAAAGTGCTGGAGAAGAAGAATGGCCACCTGGACTTCTTCTTGCGCTTCCTCCTCGGCCTTTTGGTCGAGTCCAACTGCAGAGTTGTTCAGGGTCTGCTGACGACGCCAGAACCAAGCCAAGACACCGACAAGAAAATCTTGACTTATCTCAAAGCCATCCGAAGGAAAGCCCTCCCACCACAAAGCAGTATCAACCTCTTCCAGGCCATGGTTGAAATGAGAGACCACAAAGTCAAAGATGAGATTCAGGAATATCTCAAGTTGTCAGATCGTTCCAAAACAGAGCTGACTCCCCTGCACTGCTCGGCACTGGCCTACATCCTGCAGGTGTCCAAGAATGATCTGGATGAGTTGGACTTGAAGAGTTTCAACACATCAGAGGAAGGCAGACGGAGGCTGATACCAGCTGTGAGGATCAGCAGGAAGGCCATGTACGTTTTCTTTCCCTGTAGTATTTCTGTTAATCAGAGGTCTGTGGTTGTGTTTGGGTTGTTGATTTGTGTAAAGTCCCCAGAGTTGCACCAACACTTCGTTGGTCTACAACAAAGAACCATTTGCGTCAGGGGCTACCAGAGTTGCACCAACACTTCGTTGGTCTACAACAAAGAACCATTTGCGTCAGGGGCTAGGGGTTTTCTTTGCCAAGGTCAATACAGACTGAGTCTTCTTATGACCACCATTTTATAAAAACCAGAGGTAGTGTGGCACATTTTGACTTATCCATGGGAGAATAAACAGAACTGGAACTGTTTCCAGTAATGGAAGCAGCACAGGTTCGAGGACCAGTCTTGTTTGAATGCCAGTGTAGAATGTCACTGCTGTGACAAAAAAAAATTCCCTGTTTGCGGGACATTAAAGGATTTCTGATTCTGATTCTGCTAGAACAATTGTTCCAGCTTGTTCAGTGCTGGGACACTGGAGAGGTTTACATTGACTGAATAATGTGACTTTACAGGTTGAACTAACTCTGAACCAGCACTAGTACTAGCCCAGAATCAGCACTTTGTTTGCTCTGGACAAAAATGGGTATTAGTGGTTTAAAGTCATGGCTGTTTGGTGTCCTCCCTGTCCTGAATGGAAAGTACACCGTTGGTACATATTCTTGGTATATCTTGTGCCTTTTCTCTTTCCTTAGACTTGCAGACTGTAAAGTGACAGAAGAGTGGGTTGAACATGTGGCCTTTGGTCTCAAGTTTCCTTACTTGCCTCTAAGAGATCTGGATCTGAGCAACAATGACCTGAAGGATTCAGGAGTAAAGCTGCTCTGTGATGGACTGTCGAGTCAGCACTGCAAACTGAAGATACTGAGGTATGTATTTGCAGCTTCAGTCTGAGCTGTGCCACTATCCTGCTTCAGCTTCCACTTCAGTACTGCTGATAATAAACCACACTCTGTTTTCTCAGGTTGTCAGGTTGCCTAATCACAGAGGACGGCTGTGGTTATCTGGCCTCAGCTCTAAAGTCCAACCCCTCCCATCTGACAGAGCTGGACCTGAGCTACAACAACCCAGGAGACTCAGGAGTCAAAGTTCTGTCTGACCTGAGAGACGATCCACAACACAAGCTCATCAAACTCAAGTAATTTCAATATAAAATGATGATTTTTTACTTTTCTTTTACTGAACTAAGGGAGTGAAGGTGCTGTCCTACCACTACACATGCACTATAGTGAGACGGAGAGTGTACTGCCAACCACAAAACTACATTTTAGAATTTCACACCAAAGCCACAAAGACAACAATTGATATACTCATTTTTCTTCACAGTCTTGAACATGGTGGAATTCACCGGATGACACCAGGATTCAAGAAATGTAGGTATCATTTGCAGTCCTCTTAACCCTGTGTTTTGTTGATTTTCTGGGGTTAATCCAACAAAGTCTGGACAAGCCCGAGGCTAAAATCGGGGATCAGTTTATGCTTTCTTAGGCAAGGGCTAACAGCTCCTTTAGTTTGGAGCTAAGTGCAGCATCCATAGTCCAGAGTGCCTAGAGTGCCTACTTATGAGCTCATCCATTTCTCCATCTTATGCTCCTAAACTGAAGTGTTTTCTTACCCCCAGACGCCTGTGAGCTCACATTGGATGCCAACACAGCCCACAAGAAGCTCCTCCTCTCTGAAGGGAACAGAAAGGTGACCTGGGTGGAAGCAGAGCAGCCATATCCGGATCACAAAGACCGGTTTGATCACAACCCACTGGTGCTGTGTGAACAGGGTCTAGACGGGCGCTGCTACCTGGAGGTTGAGGCGTTGCAGCCCTTTAATATTGGGCTGACGTACAGAACCATTGGCAGGAAAGATAAAGTGAATGATGGCAGGCTGGGACACAACGACAAGTCTTGGTGTCTGACTTGCTTAGATGACGGTTGTTATGTTTGGCACAATGACGAGATTGTCAATACTCCTCCTCAGTGTATTTGCTCTCGCTCCAGTCGGGTGGGAGTGTATCTGGACTGGCCAGCTGGGACTCTTTCCTTCTACAGAGTTTCCTCTGACAGTCGAACACGCCTTCATACCTTCAAAACAAAGTTCACTGAGCCCCTTTATCCTGCAGTTGAACTTCTCCCTCAGTCTTCTGCATTATTTTGTCAGCTAACATAACTCACTGCACTCACACAAGCCACCAAGGGTGTAGATTTGTAAGTGGATGTTCAGGCCATGTCCCATGCTGTCAGAGGACTACTGACTTGTTCTCAGCAATAGCTTTAGCAGTCTAAACTTAGTGATTAGCCTGTTAGTAGCAGGTCTAAGCAGAGCTGACAGGCTTGTATCTGCAAAATGATGGATGAAGAAAGACAGAAAGAGGCAACAACAGAGAGTAACAGTAGTTTGTTTGAAGCTGTGTGAGTCTAACTGGGAGTTTGATTAGAGTAGCTAAAGATTACTGCAAGCAACTAAAGCTTGCTCAGTCAGTTGCTAAATTGCTCCACGTGCCAAGAGCCTATGTTACAGTGCAGTTAGAGGGTTTCTTTAGCTTCACTAGGCTAATTTGAAGTACAAACGAGAGAAATAGATGTGTGTGGCTAATATGAGCGATACAGATTGGCAGAGAGCTATAGAGCTTTAGAAGCCTCCACCAGCACCTCCCTCAACACTCTTGTTGGATCATGAGGAAGATAACGGTTAAATTAATGCTTCCCATAGGCTAGCAGTCAGGTGTAGTGCTGTGTAAAGGAAGTCGTTAGTGAGCCGAGGGCTCGCTTCGGGTTGTGGCTACAGTGTGATTGACAAGTCGCTACCCAGCTCCACCCTCTCATCCACATAAAATAAAAACAGACTCGAGGCTTTAAAACGATAGTCCACAAACCAATGGGTGAGAAATAAATGATTATGTCCCCCACTTTTTTCTCAAGACTACTCCAGGTGGTTATTTTCTTGAAACAGTGCAAGAGAAGCACTGTTGACTGTTTTTAAAATACTTGTTGTGATTTAAATGTAATATAACTTGTAATGTATTTCTTTTAAAATATTCATCTAAGTCGTAGCCAGCAAAACTCTTGTGTGTGTTTGTGAAACAGACGACATGAACACAAACACATCAGTCTGGGATTCAAACATGTCCTTAACCATTTTAAATTCAATCCTACACCCTCCCCAGCAGCAACCACAGAAACCTACACTTACTGTTTTAGTTTTATACCCATTTTTCAGCCATCATATCCGTAACGACAGTGAAACTCACAGATGTATTTCCTCAATGAAAAGCTACTTTAAATTACACGTGTGACCAAATCTGTACGACTGAACGGTTCTTCTGTTGTTGTTTTATCAATTTTTATATGTTTAATCGTTTAAGTTTTATCTGTGTGACAGTTGTTTTCTTTGTGCAGATTTGACCAATAAGACTCTGATGTAATGTTAAGCATCTTAATGTGGCAAACAACTGATTGTTTCTATCTTTTAAATGCTAAAAGCTAACATTAAAATACACTCGATTGACCCAACAACTTGAAGTTGTTCAGATTAGACTGTTGACTTTTTGGGCTTAGTTCAGTTTTGTTCATGGTTTACAATATTCTATTTACAATTTGATTTTCATCTGAACAGGTTTGAGGGACCAAATAACTTTTAACTGTGACACCATTCTAAATAAGCCATAGTTATTCAGTTAATTGTAAGTATTGTATGATAGTGTAGAGATGAATGTTTTAATCTTTTATGCTTTTGGATGGATGTAAATAGGTAAATAGGCATTTTATATTTTTCTTGACCATTGCCACTCTGATTTTTTTAATGTTTCAGTATATCTAGCTGTGTTACAAGATCGAGATATGAATGATACATCTGTGAGTTTAGACTCTACATCAGTGATGCTGAAAAAGACAAAGAAGTTGGCACTAAAGTTTGAAAACTCCTGCTGCTCTTTTTATCCTCTGTTCTTTCATCATTCTCTACACTAGAAACTCACCTGTACCTTCTGCACTTGTAAACTTACCAAACCAGTAGCAGGAATGGCTGCTAAATTTTTCAAAACATGTGACATTTTCACTTCTCACATGTTAGTTTCATACCATCACTTGTGTTTCTGTGTAATATATGTATGTTAGCCTCCATGTCTATGTTTTGATTATAGCAGCATATGTGTTATGTTTAAGTTGTGTGCATATATGTGTGTCTGATTACAGTTTTAAGTTTTTGTTGTGATTTTGTGGCAGACTGTTTGTGTTTTCGATCATGCTAGAAACATGTATCCAGGGATGTTAATGTCTACTGGTCCACCATTTTGGTCCAGACTGAAAAATCTCAACCAATACAAGCTGGATTACCAGGAAATTTGGTACAAAATTCATGATCCCCATAAGATAAATATAAATTAGTTTATTGATTTTGATTTATGACCAAATACCTTCAGAATCCCCATCCACCTCAACTGTATGATGTTTTATGTTGTAATTAGCAGCTGTTAGCATGCTTGCGCACTAAAGCAGGATGGTGAACATAGTGAACATTATACCTTATTGATTATAGTTGTTAAACATCAGCATCATGAGCATGTTAGCATTGTGGCATTAGCATTTAGCTTAAAGCACTGCTGTATCTGAGGACAAGCTCACAGGACCGTAGCATGGCTGTAGACGCTTAGTTGATTTAAAGATATAAAATGTTGGAATTCTGCATTAAATGAATGACTACACATGTTTCTAGCATCACATTTCAATGATTTGACCAGTTGTAAACAGCTTTAACATGTCTGTATTGTGTCTGAACTGTGTGCATTTCAATGTGTTCCATAAGTAAAAGTTGACGTACTTTAAGAGATTGTACTTTATAGACAGTATTAATAATCCAGTTTCAAGATGTTTAGTCTCAAATTTTAAATATGTATGTCAAGTATTCAGATACAGTGTACTGGTACTAATATTTGGGCTTGTGTTACATGATAAATGCCAGTATTCATCAAAACAACTCAACATTAGGATGATTTCCTTGTGTATGTTAACAAATAGGATCTAGGATCCGCTTTTTAAAAATTTTTTTTTTTACCTTAAATAAAAACATGTTGTTGCAACGATGCTCTTTGTGTTATTTATTTTTCATTATTATGTTATTTGAACATACACACCACCTATATACATAGATAGATAGATAGATAGATAGATAGATAGATAGATAGATAGATAGATAGATAGATAGATAGGGTGACATGGTGATATGGTCTTACTACTGATTGAAGATTAAAATACGAAGTCATTTTTTTCTAACAATGCTTAATCATTGCTTGCAAAATGTTCTCAATATCAAATGTATGCAGTTCCAGTATAGTCACTTTGTGCACAAGGACTATATTTCTGTATATTTCCCCCACTAGATGTCACCACATAGATGTCATTTCATCTACAACTGCAGTGATGCTGGTGGGGGAAGTCCCCAGACTCCCTTTAAAAATCTCTCAATTTTGTAATTTCTGTCGTTAGGATGAACTTTGTCAACTGTATGAAACGCTGACAATAACACATTCTTAACAGTTGTGTACTTCTCATTAGTTCGGCAAACGTTATACATCACGGTATTTCCTTATTTGTGTAATAAAACAACTTTATATCCGTCTGTTGAAGCGATAGTTGTGTTTGTTTGCATACGAAGCGGGGAAGTGAGATTCGATCACAAGACGTGTGTTAATGACAGCTCGATACTTACTGACGTACAGCTGACTGCTGTCCATGTGTGAACGGATCCCTCAGGTGTGAATCCCCTCACAACAGTTTGTGTCTCAGTCAACACTTTGTTTGAATTCATGAATTTCCTCGTCGGATCCGTACGCTCTACCGTATAAGCTGATGTAGGCACGCCAAGGAATTTTAAATGGCGCCTCTACTACCGACCCGTCCGCCTGTAGACACCTAAAGTGAAAGTAAGTTTTCAGAAGTGAGTCATTCACCGTGTCCGCTCGCTGTAAGACGACGACGAGGAGTACTTTAGTGGAGGAAACTAACAACGTCGACAGTAAGTTGTCCTTTATGACTCCGCGCTGTATGTTTGAGTAAAGTTAGTTCTGCTGCGCTTCTACCTATTGAATTACAGCCGTTACAGCACAGTTGTATCGACCGTTAGCCTGAGCTGTAGGCAGCACGTCCTGCTAACTGCTGCTAACGGGCCACAACAAGACGAATAACTCGATGATTAGATATAGATGAACGTTTGGAAAAGAAGCCAGTGTCATACTTTAATATGTAACAGAGAAATCTACATGTGAAGTTGTATTATAATTATTGTTTTAAAGCTGTTGAGGCTTACCGAGCAAAAGTAGCCGAGAGTCCTCAAAGTAAAATGGCGGCTGTGTTGTCCAACTGAAGACCACCAGGGTCAGAACCAGCAGGGATAAACCCAGAGGGTCCAGGGGGGTCAGACCCGGGACATGGTACTGTATGAATACAAACACAGCTACAACCGACAGGTTTCATCTTCTCTCTATTACAGCTCACTCTGTATGTTAGCTGACTGTTAGCTGGAGTTTGCTAACTAGCCACACTAACAGCAAACTAGCATCGTAGCTAGTTTCCTTAACTGGCAGGGTTAGCAGCACTACTTTTGCTGTCTGGATATCAAGTGTATTTTTATAGTATAGTTGTCGCCTCAAATTAAAGGAGCATTATGTTATTTTTGAAGAATTAGTTTAATTAATTTGTTATTATTAGAAGTTAAGTCTGTCAGAACATTTCAGGCGCTTATAAGAAATATGTAAAAACCTTCACGAAAAACTAAATGATGAGATTAAAAGTTCGAGTTTTGATATAATGGTAATAATAATATATTGAGCTCTCATCAGGTTCGAATGTATTTCTTGTGACTCACTTTGGACAAAAGCTAAAATGAATATAATAGACTGAACTATCTATACAGTTCTGAAATTTGTCATAATGTATTATTGTGTCTTTTTCTCTTACTACGTATACTTTTTAAATAAATGTTATTATTTTTAGGATTGCCATCATTTAAAGGCCATGGCCCCAGGGAAGCGTGTCCTCACTCTCGCTGATCATATCAGGTAAAAAGCAGCTGTGATGAAAAACTCACTGTATAAATTTTACAACATTTATACAACATTAATCTGAAGTCTTCATGTTGAGTTTATAACGCAGCTTGTTGAGGCCGGTCTCGTCTCCAGAGGGTCAAACACCAACATGCTGTCACGTCTGTAAAGGCGTCTCATACAGTCACCGAAGACTCTCTGAAACTCAGCAGCTGTGAAGGAGCAGCAGCGTAAACCTGTTGAGACATAATGACAAAGATCAACTAAACAAAGAGGAGTCAGAGTGAAACAGGGCTGAAGTAATCAGGGTACTAACACAGTTTAACTTCAGACCAGGGTCAGCTGTTAGCCCAGGGTCAGCTGTTAGCACAGGGTCAGCTGTTAGCACAGGGTCAGCTGTTAGCACAGGGTCAGCTGTTAGCCCAGGGTCAGCTGTTAGCACAGAGCTAAGGATATTCAGGGTGAAAAGCCCTTGTGATTCTTTCATTAACGTTTCTTATTCACAAACGCTACAGCGCTGCGTTGGTGTTTGACGACCAGGGATGAGAACTCGTTGACTGTTGTTCAGCCTCACAAAGCTGCTGATGAATACGTTGCACATGATTAAAAACAATTTTCTGTTTTCAGTCAGATCACAAGTGCCGACATGAAATGGAACGCGCCACCAAGGTAATTGACTTCAGTTTGTTCAGTAACATACAGAAAGCCTCTGACATGTGAAGTGTACTGAGGTGAGTTGTCTGTAAAGAGATGTGACTGAGGTTCATTCATGTTGTCTGTGGGCCTTCACAGTTTCAGCCTGAATAAAGAGACGCCTTCACATCCCTGACTGACTGACAGCGTCAGAAATTACATCAACACTGAATGTTTGCACCGTTCTTCATGTGAACCTCACAGACTGCTGAATGACTCACACTTAAATAATATCTTCTTCTTTCTCTCAGGAGTGTAGCTCCTAATGACTCTTTGAAGAGTGATTTGTCCATGTTGGAGCCACCTGACTCTCATCCTCAGAGGACACCAAGGTAATTTGATTCAGTGCTTTCTGTAAAATAAATTAAAGATCATCAGAGAATCAAAGTGGCTGCAGTTCAAACATTATGTACATCTCAGGTTAGATTAAAGTGATGTCCTCATATTTCTGTCATGCAGTTTGACAAACAGAACTTCATGTTTATGGACGCTGCAGCACACAGAGTCATTGTCTCTTCTGTTTTATATGTTTCTTACTGATGTTTTACATCCGCTGCTGTTTGTGTACTGTAACTGAATAATAAAAATAAAGCTGGCTGCTTCTGACCCACTTTTTTCTCTTCCTAGTGAACCGTTACGTGAAACTGACTCCACAGCTTCCACCGTCTCAATGAAGAGTGAATCATCCATGTTTGAGCCGCCCAGTTTTCATCTTCAGAGGGCACAAAGGTAATTTCTGTTAAATGTACTTAGTCTCAGATCTAAAAGTATATTAATGTTAGTTCATCAGAGTGATAGTGACTTTCATTCATTATTAAGATAAATATTGACATGTACATTGTACATTTGTTCTTGGTTGCTGAATACGTTACAAGTTAAAAGGTTTTTCTTTTCGTAGTGAACCGTCAAGAGAAACTGACTCCACAGCTTCCACCGTCTCAGTGAAGAGTGAATCATCCATGTTTGAGCCGCCCAGTTTTCATCTTCAGAGGGGACAGAGGTAATTTAATTCAGTGCTCTGAGCTCTCCTGTCAGCTCTCACCAGGGCTAAAGTGATCAGAGTAGGAACACAATATTCCAGAAAGTTCATCTGAACTTCAGAACAACAGTTAACAGTTAATCCAGGACGAGTAGAAGTGAAATGTGAGTAGTAAAGACCTGGACTGAGGTGAACCAGGGTAACTATCTGTGTGTGAAAAGGGGTCAGCTGTTAGCACAGAGCTAAGGATATTCAGAGTAAAAGGCTCATTTGTAATAATTCTGGAGACTTTGAAAAGTAAATCCAGGAGAATAAATCCATCGCTGGATGTCTTCTGTGATTACTAACCCATTTTAATTTTGTGTGCGTGTGTTCAAAACAGCATTATTAAGGCCCGAGCACCATCAGTGCTTTCTGAAAGTTCAAAATGTTATTCTGCTGTAAGGAGCGCAAGTTTGGCGACCTAAACAGAACTCACCAAACTCAGCACACGTCCCATCTGGTTTGTAATGTTTATAATTCAACGTGGTGTGTTGTGGGCGTGGCCAGAGGGCTCCACAGCACAGTCAGGTGACCAAAAATCTTCTTTGATCTTCATGAAATGTGCAGGACTCAGAGATCTTGTTGACATTGGCAGGAATTAATTTTGAGGATTTTTTTGCCCCAACAGGAAGTCGGCCATCTTGAATGGCTTGTGCCTATTTTCATTTTGCCGACACTGTTTAGACAAGTTTAGGATGTTCACACATCTGCCCTCAGGTGCGGCACAACTTTTGACAAATATAGCACCACGACAGGTAGCGCTATTTCACCAGTTCAGACAACATGCAGTAAACGTGTGCACATGCAGACATCATCCTCCAACAGCGCCACAATCCGGCAACGGCCCGATCATCGCTGTTTGCAGCTTTATTGTTGTTGTTACTGTTTGCTTTTTAAAGGTTCATGAACATTGTTAATTACTGCTGGACCAGTGGTGATCCTATAGGACGGGCCATTACTGTCCATAACATGCTTCTATCCGATGTTTTACACCAGATGCTATTGGTTAAATCTATTATAAAAATAGGACATGCAAAGCTAACAGACACTTTTAACCCCCTTTCTCTCTCTTTCTAGTGAACCGTTACGTGAAACTGACTCCAGAGCTTCAAATGTCTCGATGAAGAGCGATTCATCCATGTACGAGCCGCCCAGCTTTAATCTTAAGAGGAAACATGGGTAATGTAATTCAGTGCTTTCTGTAACATGAAGTATCTTGAATCTAACAGCAGATGAATGTTAGTTTTCTGAGGTCAGACTGAGTGTGTGTCTTGTCGTCACCTTACAGTCAGCTGACTGAGGAGATCTCCAGCTGTTCAGTGTGTGAGGAGGCTGTGAAGGATCCAGTCCCTTTACTCTGTGGACACCAGTCCTGCAAACAGTGTGTCCCCTCATTCTGGGACCAGTACAGTTCAACAGCGGTCTACCCCTGCAAGACGTGTGGAAGGAGGTTCAAAGGAGAACCTGAACACCAGACTCATTCTGAGGACAACAAGAGTGAGTTTGAATGGCTCATTCAACACAGCCTGTGCTATAGTTTAACTCAGGGTGTAAGACAATCACAGCAGTCTGTTTAGTTTCATTTTTGGTGCATTTAGAATAGAATAGAATTATTTTTACTGTCAGCTCAGCTTGCAATGAAATCAATCAGAAAAGCTTAGCGAAAATAGAAAAATAGATAAAAATAGAAATAAATTTAAAAAGTATAGTATTGTAGTATTGTACTAATAGTGTGCAAAATATGTAGTGGTGTTGGTGTTTAGTGTGTGGATGGCCATTGGACAAAAACTCTCTGTATCTGTTGGTGCGTTTGATAGATCTGCAGCAGTTCGAAAAGGTGGCGGTCGCTGGTGATTGTTTTGGTTCTGCTGAGGTAGCGGGACGTGGCGATGTCCTTCAGAGAAGACAGAGCGCAGCCAGTGACTTGTTCTGCTGTTTTTAACGACCCTCTGCAGAGCTTTTCTATTTGCAGCAGAGCAGCCTTCATACCACACTGACATGCAGTACGTCAGCAGACTCTCGATGGTTGACTGGTAGAAAGACATTATTGTAACGTAATCCAAGGTTGATTAAGTTTTGTTGGCTATACACACAGTCTGCTTGACTCAGACTAGGGAACACAGACAAACAAAACAACAATTGTACCAAACTAGAGAGCTAAGAGCTGCTGCACTCATACGGACCGCCATCATCACCTCTTGAAGTGTGAAGTGACTACAGGCTAGCAGATTAGCATGCTAACATCAATAAATATCCCTGCATTAGTATATGTAAGTCAGTGTTTGTATACAACAAAGTTAAAACTGGTATTCCTTCACGAGCTGTTGATCATTTAATAATTGTGATAAGTTAATAACTGAATGTTTCAACTTAAATTCATATGAATTTCAGTTTTAATAAAGGTGCTTCTCTTGCAGAGAACCTCAACCTGCCTTCAGCATCACGACCGGCTCCACAAAACACAACTGGACCAGCTGGAAGAGAGAAGAGAGATCAGGATCTCCAGTCTGTTCTGCTGGAGAAGACGATCAAGAGAGTAGAGATGGAGACGGAGAAGTTACAGGCAGAAAAAGAAAAGTTACAGGCAGAAAAGGAGACGTTTCAGGCAGAAAAGGAGACGTTTCAGGCAGAAAAGGAGAAGTTTCAGGCAGAAAAGGAAAAATCACAGGCAGAAAAGGAGAAGTTTGAACTTGAGAAAAGGAAACTCGCTTTAGAAATCCAGTCATTGGAGCAAAAGGGCAGCTACGACACATATCTTCCGTATTCACTCCCGCGTACGTTAAACCTAGTTTGAACCTGCAAAAATCATGAGTTTTCACATCGTCAGGAGACGATGTTGCCTTTTTGTTTTTGTCGTTTTTCCTTGTGTGTCCTGTTCGTCATCATAAACACACCAGGATCAATAGAAAGCAGCAGATGCACCCAGAGCATGTGAGCGGAGCTGAGCGGCGAGAATTTCCGCTCCCCGCTTATGTGGCTGTTCGCTCCATCACTCAAAGTTATACCAGACAGCTCCGCTCAAAGACCGCTCTCCGCTCACCTAAAATTTCAGTCAGCTCGGTGAAATCGCTCCACACTCGCTCAAATTTAAAAGAGGGAGGAACTCCTGACGTTTTCCACCGAATTAGTCTGGGACACACGTACAGCGGCTCTGTAGCTGGAGAGAGCCTGTCGATTGAAACCCTTTTCAGTTTGTAAAGAACAGTAGATCGTTTTGGGCTGTCACCTTGTCCTCTTTCTGTGTTCCGTCTGTTTGAGCCAGTGGATGTCCTTGTACTGCCAGCGGTATCGGAACAGAACTGGAGCGAAACAGAACCATCAGTCTGGCCTTTGGATTAAAACCCGCTCCGGACTGCGCTCCACTCACATGCCCTGGATGCACCTCATCAGTCCAGAAGATGTTTCAAATTAGTTTTTAACATAAAACAAAACAAACTACACAATATTTCTGAAATAGACGAATGATATTTCTGGAGGTGATAATTGAACCTGCTAGCGAGACATCTCACTTGTTTCTTATGTTTGAGTTTCACATGCAGATAACGAATCAGATGCTGGAATGCAGAGAAGCTGCTAAACAACAGTTACTCTCTTAATGTCTTCACCTTCAGCCTCTTTTTCAAACAGCACTGACTGACGCTGTTGAAGTGCTGCTTATATGAAGACAGATATGAAAATATTAATATGTCGGCTGCCTTCAACTTTAACTAGCATCATATCATCATGTTCAGCATTGATGGTGAGTTGATGAGGAGTTCTGAGTCTTCTTTAAACAGTCTGTTGATGTTTTATGTTTTTATGTTTTGTCTTGTGCGAAAGCTTTTTTAATGAGTCCAAAATCATTTCTTTAAATATGTGAGTGTGTGTCTGATGTGTGTGGTCGTCCAGAACAGGTCAAACACTCCTCTGTCCTGGTTCTGTTCTGACGGTCCTGTAAACTTTCTGTGGATACTAAAGTCTGTCCTCACACAGCTGATGAGCTCGGATAGACAAGCCTGTAATTAATGTAACTCAGGTTTATAATCCGGTTAATGACCAGGAAGTGTAAGTTGTATTTATGCTGGTGGCAGTGGTTCACCTGACGTTACGTTTACTGATGTTATGTTTACTGACGTTATGTTTACTGACGTTATGTGGATGGATAATCAGGTGGATGCTGTTTTTACCGACATGTTATCTGGATGTTTGTTATGTGAAGGAGATGATAACTTGTTGAGGCTTCACTCCACAAATGTGTATTTTATATCATGATTTATAGAATGATGTCATGTTGTTTTTATTACCTTAAACAAACAAACGTACAGCTGCAACACAAAGAAACATTCAGCTTTAACATTTTTCATATTAAACATTTGACTTGCACAAATAAACTCTACTTGTACTTTACCTTTAACTTGATATATTTTCATGTAACCTCTTAATACAGTTATCCAGTTTACTGATTTATTTTGTTGACATATATCTGATTGCGTATATTAAAAGGATCATTTGGATCAAAGGATCATACTACTGATTGTCTAACATTTACTTACTTTAACTTCAATAAAAACATTATTATAAAAATCCTGTTTGTATTTATTTTAAACACACACACCAAAAAGACAAATCAGTTAGTTGTGTGAAGAAAACTTAACAAAATTGAAGCTACAAGCTACATTTAATCATTAAATGAATATTAGTGCATCCAGGTTCAATGTACCAGTTACAGTTGTGTATGTATGTTTTAAGTCACTTGATAATTATCAGCATGATTAATCATTTAGTCTTTACTGTGTTTCAAAAAAATCTAAAGTGTTCATCACAGACTCCAGACTGATGCCTATTACTGCTCAATTTTGTGAATTGTGGTGTTAAAAAGAACTTTATCAACTTTAAGAAACGCAATCTACAACAGTTTCTTACTTGTGTGGGTCTTGGTATTAATTCGGCAAAGGTTTCTTGTTAAAACAGCTTCTCTGTTCATCCGTCAAATTTCATCTACAACTGCACTGATGCCGGTGGGTGAAGTCCCCAGACTCCCTTTACAATACGCTCAATTTCGTGACTTCTGGCGTTAAGAGGAACTTTGTCAACTGTATGAAACGCTCAATACAACACATTCTTAACAGTTGTGTACTTCTGATTAATTTGGCGAATGTTATACATCACGGACTTTCCTTATTTGTGTAGAAAAAAATACCACGTATCCGTTTGTTGAAGCGACAATCGTGTTTTGTTTGCATATGCAGCGGGGAATGAATTCATATGAATTTCCTCGTCGGATTCCGTACGCTCTACCGTACAAGCTGATGTAGACACGCCAAGGAATTTTAAATGCGCCTCTACTACCGACCCGTCCGCCTGTAGACACCTAAAGTGAAAGTACGTTTTCAGAAGTGAGTCATCCACCGTGTCCGCTCGCTGTAAGACGACTACGAGGAGTACTTTAGTGGAGGAAACAAAGAAAGTCGGCAGTAAGTTTTCCTTTATGACTCCGCGCTGTATGTTTGAGTAAAGTTAGTTCTGCTGCGCTTCTACCTATTGAATTACAGCCGTTACAGCACAGTTGTATCGGCCGTTAGCCTGAGCTGTAGGCAGCACGTCCTGCTAACAGCTGCTAACTGCTGCTAACGGGCCACAATAAGACGAATAACTCGATGATTAGATATAGATGAACGTTTGGAAAAGAAGCCAGCGTCATACTTTAATATGTAACAGAGAAATCTACATGTGGAGTTGTATTATTATTATTGTTTTAAAGCTGTTGAGGCTTACCGAGCAAAAGTAGCCGAGAGTCCTCAAAGTAAAATGGCGGCTGTGTTGTCCAACTGAAGACCACCAGGGTCAGAACCAGCAGAGTTAAACCCAGAGGGTCCAGGGGGGTCAGACCCGGGACATGGTACTGTATGAATACAAACACAGCTACAACCGACAGGCTTCATCTTCTCTCTATTACAGCTCACTCTGTATGTTAGCTGACTGTTAGCTGGAGTTTGCTAACTAGCCACACTAACAGCAAACTAGCATCGTAGCTAGTTTCCTTAGCTGGCAGGGTTAGCAGCACTACTTCTGCTGTCTGGATATCAAGTGTCATATAGTTGTCGCCTCAAGTTAAAGGAGCATTATGTTATTTTTGAAGAATTAGTTTAAACTCAGATTTGTAATATTTACAATGTTAATGCAATAAGGGAATAAACAAGCAGTTCTCAGAAGAAAATAAGGTCCCAGAACACTGAAGATAGAAAGGTGGCAGGGTCCGCCACATATAAACACAGTAAAACACTTTACATTGTGTTGTTCTTTAAGGTCATTATGTTTATTCAGTTTTAAATTCATGAAAAGAGTTGGATTATTTAAAATCAGTCAGTGAAGATCCTTTTCTTCTGGATTTATTCCCCCTAACTACAAAGTCTGTATTATGACCTAATAAACATTTGAAATATTAACATTTTCTTCCTCAAAACTACAAAGTGCCCCTTCAGGAAGCATTTTGTACCATAAGCAAAGTCTCTCATTTAATAATTTCAACGTTTTATCTCGTAATTATGACTTTGGCTCTGAGCTCTCATCAGGTTTGAATGTATTTCTTGTAACTCACTTTGCACTAAAGCTAAATGAATATAATGTAAACGTTGTGCTCCTGCAGATTGTCCTCAATAGTCTCCCTCAACAATTTAAATTAACCCCAATTATCAATACAATATGAAATTTCTCATTTTCCTCTGATATTTTTTAAATTATTATTTTTAGTGGAAATGCCCAAGGAGGAGAAGGAGGAGACGAAGGAGGAGATGAAGGAGGAGACGAAGGAGAAGGAGGAGAAGAGGCAAACTAACTCCGTCTCTATTGAACCTCCGAAGCAGATCAGGTAAGAAGCAGCTGTGATGAAAAACCCTCTGTATAAAGTTTGTATCAGCACATCCGGCCTTTATACTACATTAATCTGAAGTCTTCATGTTGAGTAAATCCAGAGGGTCAAACACCAACATGCTGTCACATCTGTAAAGGTGTCAAGGTCAGCTGTTAGCACAGAGTCAGCTGTTAGCACAGCTGTTAGCCCAGGGTCAGCTGTTAGCACAGAGTCAACTGTTAGCACAGAGTCAGCTGTTAGCACAGAGTCAGCTGTTAGCCCAGGGTCAGCTGTTAGCACAGCTGTTAGCACAGAGTCAGCTGTTAGCCCAGGGTCAGCTGTTAGCCCAGGGTCAGCTGTTAGCCCAGGGTCAGCTGTTAGCAGAGAGCTTTGTCCAAAGACAGGCTGAAGGACGTGGCAGCTCTGCGTTGGTGTTTGACGACCAGATGAGAACATGTTGCAGTTGTTCAGCCTCACAAAGCTGCTGCATATCGTTTTCACACAGCGTTCCAGCTTCTTTAGAATCAGTGTTGTAGATGAACTCTTAGTTGATGAATAAGTTTCACATGATTAAAAAGATTTTTTCTGTTTTCAGTCAGTTCATACCTGCCGATGTGAAAAGGGACTTTCCACCAAGGTAAATAACTTCAGCTTGCTCAGTTTTGTGTTGAATGTTGACAGTTGTTCAGCCTCACACAGCTGCTGCATGTCTGCACACTGTAGAGTTGTTGAGTAGTTTCTACATCTTTGTAAGCAGAACTTGAGGTAATGGTGCATTTTATTTACTTTAACATTCACCTTAGAAGTTTTTACAATTGATTCTAAAAAAGTATGACTCTGTGTGAAACATTATTAAAAACAGAATACAATCATTTACAAACTGTGTTCACCAACAACAGTTTAATTTACTTTGTTTAATTAGTTTCACACAGCGTCCCAACTTCTTCAGCATCAGTGTTACAGATGTGATCTTAGCTGATAAATAAGTTTCACATGATTAAAAACAGTTTTCTGTTTTCAGAGTGATCACAGTACCGAGGGCGGCCTGTCGGAAGGTCAGACATCCAAGGTAATTTCTTTCAGATTATTCAGTAACATATAGAAAGCTTCTGACATGTGAAATCATACTGAGGTGAGTTCATCAAAGATTTGTAAAGAGATGATGAAACCACACATAATGATGTGTGTGTGTGTGTGTGTATCTCTCTCTCCCCCTCTCTCTCATATATAAATTGGCAAATCGATTAATTCAAATTTTTGGTTTAGGACAATTTAAAAAAAAATAAGGCTGTTGTGACTGAAGACAGTGGACAGACACATTTGTTTCAGCCTCTCAAACAGACACATGTATCACTGTTGTTCACTGTGAGATGTTCAGACCTGCAGCCCACAAACAGCCGCTATAAAGCAGCCAACATTAGCGGAATCATTTAATCACTGTGTCCCGTATGAGAAGAAAGCAGCCCGTGGACAGCTGTTACAGATGCAGTCATGTTGCATATTGTAAAAGACCTGCTGCCCACATTTACAGTGGAGGAGCTGGAGGTTCATCCACATACTGAAAATGTTCGATCCCAGGTTTGTGATATGAAGTCACAACGAGGAATGCCTCAGACCAGAGGCAGGAGACGGGCTCGACTTTGAGGCCAAAAATGTGTAAATAGACATCAAGCACACGCCTGATGTCCTGTACATCTACAACATGTGATGTTTACTATGCAGCATGCAGATGTTTAATTTGGTTTACTTATCCTCAGGCATATAAAATACTTATGTAAGAAGTCTCCTTTTGCAAAATAAAGTATTTAACAAAGGAATGTTAACACTTCATCAAAACCGATATGGGGACTGATCTGTTTTTATACCAGCAATCTGATATGTTAAATGAGGGTCTACAAAAGCATTTTATCAAAAAAGGACACACTGTCTTCAAAAGGATGCACTTTTATTTATGTTTTCAATTGAGTTTGAAGCTGCAGTGTTTCCAATGGCAGAGCAAATGTGTTTAAAATCAGAGCATTAAAACAAATGCAATGCTTTTAATAATTTCTTTGTAATTCAAAGTTTGTTCTTGAGAAGGAAAAAAATCGATTAAAATTGTAAATTGAGTTTGGTGTGAAAAAATCGGAGATTCAATTTTTAGGCCATATCGCCCAAATAAATAAATAAATACACACTGTTATTCAGCCTCACAAAGCTGCTGCATGTCTGCACACTGTAGAGTTGTTGAGTAGTTTCTACATCTCACCGACTGGATCATCTTCTCTCAACAGAGAGCCAGAGCCGAGTGAAGAGGAGTTGTTCGAGTTTGAGGAGGACTTGAGGTAATGGTGCATTTTATTTACTTTCACATTCACATTAGAAGGTTTTATAACTGATTCTAAAAAAGTATGACTCTGTGTGAAACATTATTAAAAACAGAATACAATCATCTACAAACTGTGTTCACCAACAACAGTTTAATTTACTTTGTTTAATTAGTTTCACACAGCGTCCCAACTTCTTCAGCATCAGTGTTACAGATGTGATCTTAGCTGATAAATAAGTTTCACATGATTAAAAACAGTTTTCTGTTTTCAGAGAGTTCATAGCGCTCAGGGCGGCCAGTAAGCTGGTGCTGCCTAACACTGTCCAGCCGGTCAGACGTCCACGGTAATTTACTTCATTTTGTTCTGTAACATATAGAAAGCTTCTGACATGTGAAATCATTCTGAGTTGAGTTTATCAAAGATTTGTAAAGAGATAATGATGAGACCACTTGTTGCTGTGGTTCAGGTAATAAGCAGTATTACCCTCGAGGGCGATGAGGTCCGCAAGCAGCACTAAAGCGCTCAGTTGAGATTAAAGCGCACCCTGGAGGGAATGTTGCGATTATACACCTAATACCAACACAAATAAAATGTATAATCAAAATATATCCATGTTGATGGACAATTTGCTCTCAAATTTTAAAGGTTTTTGCGAGTGTGTGTCGCGTTTCCATGGAAACACATTGGGGTCTGACTAATAACTGAAACAAAATCAGCCACGTCAGTAGACTCGTGTGTGTGTAATGGAACGTAGTTTACCACTCCAGCAAATAATCCAACCCTTAGCAACGACCTAGCAACAGAAAGGATGTTCTAGTCCCAGATGAACTCTGAGCTGACGGACGTTAATGTTTTATCGCGGTCTCGGAATTTCCCGAACAAAATCAATACTGCACAGGTAAACAGAAAATGCTTATTTTTATCGCCCAAGTTAGAACAAAGATCTTGATTTTTTTTTTTCTTCCATATTTTTTATAAAACGTTTTCACCACAGTCACAATAGTGACCAAGACGTTGATCAGGACGCAGTCTGTTCCTGGACAGTTGATTGAGCTCTTCATGGGACATCGAAACAAGTCTTTTACTTTTTTGTCATTTGGTTCTACTCATCTTCCTCCAACCATTCATCCAAACCGAGACCACCAGAATGAACAACAAACCGATCCATGTTGTAGACAGACTTGAGATAATGATATTAATAATCTCACTGACTGGATCATCTTCTCTCAACAGAACTGCACAGGAGTTTCAACGTGTGGCGTGTTTGAGGTAATCCTGCACTTTACTTTTACATTCACATCAGAGCTGATTCTAAAAAAGCATGACGCTGATTAATTTACTTTCTGTTAAGTTTCACACAGCGTCCCAACTTCTTTAGAATCAGTGTTATAGATGTGATCTTAGTTGATAAAGAAGTTTCACATGATTAAAAAAGATTTTTCTGTTTTCAGAGCGATCAAATTTCACATTGATGTCTATGAGATGATTGTCAGACGGTCAGACGTCAGTCGTCCAAGGTAATTGACTTCAGTTTGTTCAGTAACATACAGAAAGCCTCTGACATGTGAAGCGTACTGAGGTGAGTTAAAGAGACGCCTTCACGTCTCTGACAGACTGAAGCGTCTCACACACATACGGACTGCTGATATTTAGAGCCGATACTACTTCTGCTCCCTCAATTTACATCATAAAAATTACACGATGATAACAAATGTTACGAGTCTCAATTTTTTAAAAAAAAGGGAACATTTATTGAAATTAAAAAAGGGGGGGTGGAACAGTAAACAGTATCCTGTCCAGGAGTAGGCTCTGTGAAATGCTGCCACACTGGATCAGTTTTCTGCTCTGACATTTCTTTAAAAAGAATAAACAAAAACACAGATCAGTGTCAGTCTTGTGCAATCATCTTACATTCATATCATTCATACATCATGTGGATGGGTGCATATGGTTAACTGTGCAAGGGTAAAACACTCCCACATCTACAACACAGACTAGATGATGCATTGTTTACTGATATAATCAGGTCATCACAAAATGTCTTTTGTCAACACATTTGAATAATTTAAGAAAACAATAAATAAATATGTAGCCATTGAAACAAAGTGCTTGATTTGTAATTTAAGACTGGCAGGGTTTCAGTTTTTCTACATAAAATAAAATGAGCATGTCTCAGGCTACTATGCCCCCTAATATGCGAAAACAACACACTAGTACAGCACACGACACGAGTTTTATATGCTTCTAACTGATGTTTTACATCCACCACTGTTTGTTTACTATAACTCAATAATAAAAATAAAGCCGGCTGCTTTTCTTCTTCTTCTTTCTAGTGTCAGTGAAACTGACTCCGCAATTTCCAGCATCTCTGTGAAGAGCGATTCATCCATGTACGAGCCGCCCAGCTTTAATCCTCTGAAGAAACAAAGGTAATATACAGTAATTCAGTGCCTTCTGTAACATGAAGTATCTTGAATCTAACAGCAGATGAATGTTAGTTTTCTGAGGTCAGACTGAGTGTGTGTCTTGTCGTCACCTTACAGTCAGCTGACTGAGGAGATCTCCAGCTGTTCAGTGTGTGAGGAGGCTGTGAAGGATCCAGTCCCTTTACTCTGTGGACACCAGTCCTGCAAACAGTGTGTCCTCTCATTCAGAGACCAGAACAGTTCAACAGCTGACTACTCCTGCAAGAAGTGTGGCAGGAGACCAGAAACAGATCAGGATCTCCAGTCTGTTCTACTGGAGAAGAATATCAAGAGAGTGGAGATGGAGACTGAGAAGTTACAGGCAGAAAAAGAAAAGTTAGAGGCAGAAAAGGAGACGTTTCAGGCAGAAAAGGAGAAGTTTGAACTTGAGAAAAGGAAACTCGCTCTAGAAATCCAGGCATTGGAGCTAAATGACAGCTACACCAACTATGATCATGGTGTTGTGATTCCAAAAACTAGAATCCCATACGTCTAATTACATTTATTAACAAACATTGATGTTGAGTTGATGGGGAGTCTTGTGTCTCCTCTGAAATAAGTCCAAAAGTCATTTCTTTAATCCTGATGTGTGTGGTTGTCCAGAACAGGTCAACAGGTCCTGGTTCTGTTCTGACAGACAGCTGATGAGCTCGGACACACACGCCTGGATAAAATGCTTGTCAGGTGTAGTTTGACATTTTGACCCTCCTGGATCATGTAGTTGCTGTTTTTACTGACTTGTTATCTGGATGTTTGTTGTATGAAGGATAAAAATATTTGTTGAGGCTTCACACTACAAATCTAATATTTTATGTTACAATGTATTATCATGTCGTGTTGTTTGTATTACCTTAAACATGCCATCATCACAGTGTACAGTTTTAACATCTGTGACTTTTGCACAAACATACTAAATAACTTTGACTTGCATGTTACCTTTAAGTTGCCTTTTACTTTTCATCTAACTTCTTAATACAGTTACCCAGTTTACTGATTAATTTTATTGACGTGTCTAATTTTCACGTTAAAAGATAATTTGTTCCACTGATTGTCTTACATGTAATTACTTTAACGTCAATAAAAAAACTGTCATAAAAATCCTCTTTGTATTTATTTTAAACACACACATCAGTGTACCGGTCCACTTAATTAAAGACATGGTGAAAAATGTTTGTCACAGAGTCAAAAGTGATCAAATGGCTTCTTTTGTCCAACAAACCAATTCAAACTCATAATTTCAATATTTACAATATTAATGAGGTAATAAAACAAACTTTTTTTTCCATCAGTGAATAAATATAAAGCTGTTCTCCTAGAACAGCGTTGAAGCCAGAGAGGTGGCAGGGTCCGCCACATGTAAACAACGAAAGAGTTTGTGTTGTCTGTTAAGGTCAGTTTGTTTACTTAGTCATGAAAAGGTGAGTCTGAACAGTCGGTCAGTCAGTGAAGATCTTTCTCTTCCGATTAACATTTATTCCCCATAACTACAGACTGCTCCTTTAACTGATTCTCAAAATAGTGGTTTAATAGCTTTCACAGTTCATCACTGGTGGAGGAAGTACAATGATCCTTCTTTCCAGTATGTAACAAGATGTAAAAATACTTTAAAGTGTTTTTTTTCCAGCTGTCTTCTGTGTTATATTTATCTGAATATCTGACGTAAAACTTACACAACACTACAAACACCATTAAATGTCCTTCATTAACACGTAATTTCAGTTGTCTTTGGGTTATTATGCGAATTGATTCATGTGTAAGAGAACATAATGGCTCGTTCACCTTGTCATATCTGGATGAACGGTTCACTGGGTTTGGCTGACAGCGGAGGGTGGGCCGGGCCGGGCCGGGCCGGGCCGGGCCGGGCGGGGCTGGGCAGGGCCGGGCCTGCTGCCGCGGGTCCCAGCTGTCGCTCCCTCCCTCCCCACGCACAGAAGGAGGGAGGGAGGGGCCGCTTCATCTCATGTGCCACAATAAGAGCCCGGACTGCTACAAAAGAGAAGAGGATACACGTGTTACACCTGAAATATAACACGGCTGAGTAAAGTCAACGTCAGATCGATGCTGTTTGGTCGTGGAGGGCAAAAACCAAGACGGTGCTGCAGCCTCGACTTTGGAAAACAAACAAATAAATACACAAATAAAGCAAGAAAGAATTCCAGACAACTTTTCTGGGATGGAAGTGTGTTCTCCTCAAAGAGTCAGACAAGAAGACCAACACCACTGTCATGTCCACGTATTAAATATTATTGAGCAAAAAGACAGGAAACATGGGGAAAGTTAGCTTATCAATATATTTAACGTTAACTGTTTAATCTCAAATCAAATTAAACAAAGTGTGGTTTTTATTGGCCTGTTTCCAGTCTTTATTCTAAGATAAACCATCAACTTCATAACAAACACAGACATGAAAGTCGTATCTGCCAAATAATCTGACTGTAAACAATCTCAAATTAACCAAGTTAGAAACATAAACTTCCATCTTTCCGTCGGCCTATAATTATTTTACTTGATGACTGTGCAATAGATATCAGATCATTGATGCGTGTCTGTTTTCTTGCTAATTATTTAAACACAACGTTAATATTCTTCAACTTAAAGTATAAATTGTCAAAGTGACATCATGAGCCGTGCTGACATAATGCCATCAAATATTTACTGGCTAATGGATCATCTTTTATTCAGAGGTTTTGGTTCTTAATCATTTCACGAGTCTGTTTTATAACTTGTTATATAAAAATAAAATACATATATTATTATTACTACTTTTAACAGTGATTTTGAAACAATATCTAATATAGTATTCAGAAGGACAAATAGTATCAACCAACACGTTTTAAGCTAAATTAAGATTTTCAATCTAATAAATACAGATAAAGAAGTATAAAAATGACATGTTGTGGTTTTAAAGGGAGTTAGCATGTGTTCACGACTACAGATTGTCAGCTTGGCTGTACTGAAGGCTTTTTATTTTCTGTACTAACATGTCAGTGGTATCACAATGTAAATTGGTTTGTAAATAAAAACAACTACCACCTCTCTGTCTCGCTTGCTAATATCATATTTGTTTATTTTTGTGGTCTCACAGGGATTTCTTTGGCCCGTTTTCTCTCGTTAGTCCAAGCTAACGTTAAGTTAGCTCATAATAAGAAGCACCAAGCAACAACCTAGGAGATAAATTAAGACTTGAAATGTAATAAATACAGATAAAGAAGTCTAAAAATGATTTATTGTGGTTTTAAAGGGAGTTAGCATATATTCCAGACTACAGCAGGTTAACTTGACTCTACGTAAGGTATTTTAACGTAACTCTTTTCTAAGCTAACGTCTCAATAACAATCATTATATTGTTTATTGTGGGAAAAAAAAAAAATCCGCCAAACATGAATAACTCCTTTAATCTTACAATTTTCTGTTCATTTAGTAAATAAAATAAATAAATAAATAAAAAATAAATAAAAATACAAATGATGTTGTTCACCTTTTTATTCTAAATATGTTGGTGCGGATGTAAAATGGGTGATTTTATGACAGTAAAACTAAAGTGAACGTGAGACAAAAGGCAGAGAGGAGGAGGAGGAGGAGGAGGAGGGGGACGTTGTCATCACGTACAGCCGCGGAGGAGCGGGGGGAGGCGGGGAGGAGGAGCGGGGAGGGGCGGGGTGTTCAGCCGGTCTCTGCTCTCTCTCTGCTGCAGCGGCCATGCTGCTGTCCGCCGCCCGTCTCGGTGCATCCCGGTCCTCCGCCGGTGTTTCCTGCCCGCCGCTGCATCCCTGAATCCCGGGTTAGCGGACCGGCCTGGACCGGGTTGTGAGCGGATCAGTCCGGCTGGATCCACCGGAGCAGACCGGAACAGGCACCGGGGGGGAAGAAGAGAAGGAAGGAAGGAAGGAAGGACGGAAGGAAGGAAGGGAGCCTCCATAGCAACAAACCGGTCTCACGGCATTA
Source organism: Acanthopagrus latus (assembly GCF_904848185.1). Classification (NCBI taxonomy): domain Eukaryota; kingdom Metazoa; phylum Chordata; class Actinopteri; order Spariformes; family Sparidae; genus Acanthopagrus; species Acanthopagrus latus. Next base: position 2,478,396 of record NC_051048.1, on the reverse strand, counting down.
TTGGTAGGTGCCTCCCTCTGTGTGTGTGTGTGTGTGTGTGTGTGTGTGTGTGTGTGTGAATGGCGCTGTCAGCACAGCTTAGCATGTTTTGGGCGGATGGATGATGGATGATGGATGATGGATGATGGATGATGGAGAGAGTCCGACCCTCCATCAGATGGAGGTTCAGGTCTGCAGCATCACAGTTTGATGATGGAGCTCCTGATCTGGATTTGGGCTGCAGGTGGATTTAATCTGACTGGGAGGTGACACGTCACTGTAGCACGCCGGCTGATTTAACTCCACGCTCATGAATGCAGAAGGTGTTGGAGGGTAAAATAGAAAAAAGAAAAAAGAAAAAAAAAAAGGTGCAGATGATTTCCATCCTCCCTCCATCTTTCTGCACCAGGTGAGCTCAACGTGTCAGCCGTTACGTATGTTCGTCTCATGTCCTGTCAGTGATTGTCGTCTCTGTTTCTGTCAGTGATGGACGGATGCTGAAGACCCACCACCGCCGCCGCCGCCCCCTAAAACCAGCTGGATTACCGGGTCTGACCCGGGTTTGTCCAGGATCTACATTACAATCGGAGCGAAACAGTGCAGGAAGGTCACTGCGAGGACACGACCGAATTATCAAGTAGACGTCTGCCGGGAGAACTGTGGATTTAAATCCTTCATTCCTGCTCGAAATCAGCAAAGTGAGATAGTTGAAGGTGAAGACGGTTCCTTAATTTAGCAGTCCGAGGTCCGGTTCTAGTGGACTTCCACTGATCTCTGGATTAAATTAATACTTGAATTTCAGAAGTCTTAGAGTTTAGAAGTTCTGACAGTGTCCCCCTTTAAAGGTTTCGTTTGAGTAGAGGACGACTGGATGTGCAACACGGATCCCGGGACCACGTCCTCCATCTTGTTACTGGTATTAGAACTGGTTTACGGGTAAACAAAAGGTACCAACACCCAGGACCGGATACAGGTAGAAAACACCCGACCGACTGGACTGCAAAGACCTCAGAAGTCTTGAGGGTTACGGTTGTATTTAGAGAATCCACAACCATGTTTTGAGGAATACAACCAGATCCAACTGGTCTATAACAAGGATACTGGTCTGTCATAACGCTGAATGGGATTATAAGATATTCTGGTACCAGCTACTCAACCGAGGTTCTGAAGTGAAGAGTCCCTGTTCATGGTTTCTGGAAGATGAATCTTGAGTAGCAGGATCTGTGCTGAACTCTTCCGGACCACATCATGTCTTTGAGCAAGACCCTCGAGCTGGAGCACTTCGATGAACGTGAGAAAGTTCGCCGCGGACGCTCCACCCGCACCAAGAGGGATGACTCCACCGCCAGCGCCGGCGGCGGCGGGTCCGGGCCCAGCTCCCGGGGCAGCAGCCTGGTCCCCAGCCCCGCCCACAGCGCCAACTGCAGCTACTACCGGACCCGAACCCTGCAGGCACTCACCTCGGAGAAAAAGGCCAAAAAGGTGCGGTTCTATCGCAACGGAGACCGCTACTTCAAGGGTCTGGTGTACGCCGTGTCCAGTGACCGGTTCCGATCCTACGACGCGCTGCTGATGGAGCTGACGCGCTCGCTGGCAGACAACCTGCACCTGCCGCAAGGAGTCCGGACCATCTACACCATCGATGGCAGCAAGAAGATCACCAGTATGGACGAGCTGGTCGAAGGTAGGACCTCCTCTTGGGTTTATCTGATACCACTGTGTCGGTGTTGCTCCTAGAACTTTACTGCCATGGACCCGGAAACTGTAATATTTTCTGAGATAGTTATTGGACCATGAAAATGTCGGATCGTCGAGATGTTCCAGGATCAACACCGATATCAGATTGTTGCTTCTCTTTACTTTATACTGTCCTGCTCTTATCAGAAGGTCGATACTGATCTCATATCTTGTGGCGGTGCAGCTAACAGAACAGATCTGCTTCCAGTCTTTAAGCTAAGCTAAGCTAAGCTAGGCTACGCTAAGCTAAGCTAAGCTACGCTACGCTAAGCTAACTGCCTGCTGGCTGAAACTCCTGGCAAAAAAAAGCCAAAAAGTGCATTTCTGAAAACATCTATTTTAGTGAGATAAAATAAATGTTATGATGCAGAATCCAACTTTAGTCATCTCTGATGTGATAACGGTTCTGACCCGAGCCCGGTGAACACACCTGTTGCGGTTGGTTGGATCCCGGCGCTCTTTAACGGACTGCTGTCGGCCTGATCCGTCTCTGATCCCTGGACCACTTTGTTTAATCAAAACAATCAGGTAATCTCCTAATTTATATTTTCTGAAACAAGCGAGTGAAAGTCAAAGTTTACCAGCAAACAATCTGACGGAGCAGCGCGACTCAGAACATTTAATTTATAGTATTTTTGTTTGAGGTTATGTAGTCAGTGTTACATCTTTTAAATATGGTGGTTTATTATCGACAGGCAGCTGAAAGAGCTCATTGTGAGTGAAACCGTCTTTGCCAAAGCTGGTGGGAATCCACTTCAACTGCATCACTCAGTCGTGATCGTCCGGACTTCCTGTCACTCTCACTGCCGATCAATCAATCGATCGATCCTCCTCTTTAAACCTCTTCACCGTCTCCGTCCTGTTTGCTCCGTCTTTGTTACCCAAACACACCTGAATTATTTATTTTGTTGTACAGCAGCAGCAGGATAATAAGTAGATAATCGATACAGAGACCAGCAGGTACAAAGTTTGCTGAAGTCCCACTGAGGAAGTAAGATAACGTGAATGTATAAAAGATGGACGACGGTGTTCATGTCCGGTCCATCTGCTCCGCCTCTGCCTGAAGTCATTCAGACTGAAACAGACCAGTCACATCACTTACCAGCAGTATTGACGAGCGACTGGTTGTAATGTCTGTTAATGAGAGTCAGAGCCAGGAAGCCGTGCAGCCCGAGTCGGATGCATCACTCTTCGGCTCTTTGTGGAAGTAATAAACTACAAACGGAGCAGAGCGCGACTTCTCCGAGCATCCCAGTGTTTGTTTGGAGGCTTTAACAGAACCAGAACCTGCAGAATAACGTCAACAGATGTGTGTTTACTGCACTGAATATCGAACATGTTTTTAGACTTGAGATACGAAACCTAGAGCTGCGACGATTAATCAGTTAAGGTGTCATCTATTATTCACCATCTATTACTCGATATTCAAGTAATTTTTTTGAAAGCAGAACAGTGTTTTCTGGTTTCTCACCTCCTCTGTGACGGTTAACTGAACATCTTTGGGTTGTGCACAAAACAAGACATTTGACGACATCGTCTCGGGCTTTGATCGACATTTTCCACCATCATCTGATCGATCTACAAATAAACTAATCAGGAAAAATAATCAGCAGGCGTTGGATTAAGTGCCACATTCAAGTCGTTTGTCTTGTGAGCTTTTAAATCGTCTCTGTATGATCAAATGATAAAGATCTATTTAATCTCGATCGTGTTAATAAGATCTCAGAACATCTGGTTGAAGCTGGAGAGGTGGCGGGGTCCGCCACGTACAAACACTGTGAAACAGAAGAATCTTTAAAGGTCAGTTTGTTTTAATCAGTGCATGAAATCTAAGAGAATGTAATTAACGGACAACGAAATGAGTCGTTGCAGCTCGAGACTCATCTCAGGAAATGTTACAAACCAACCGACAGGAAGTGATGTAACGTACTGGGTTTTAAACTCAGGCCGCAGTCTGATGTGTTAAATACGTCTGTCATACGTTCACGCAGCAGCAGCAGAACCAGAACCAGGACCAGGACCAGAACACAAAGATAATTCACAAACACACAAAGAAAATCAGAAGCTGGAATCAAACAATTTCTGGCTTTTTTTTTCTCGCTAAATGACGCCGAGAACAAAAGTCTCAGTCCTTTCCGTGGGAATCGAACCCGTAACACAGTGCATCACGTCGCTGCCTTGCTCAGCTGCAGGTCGGTCGACACACAGAAGGTGTTCTGTGTTTAGTCGCTCAGGTATTTGAATGAAATAGAAAAAATGAAAAGCCTCCAGAGCGGCTCGTCAGTCCGGCTGGTTTGAATAGCAAAGTGAAAGTCAACACATGGAGAGACAAGGTCACACACACACACACACACACACACACACACACACACACACCTGCAGAGATAACAAGTGTGTGTGTGTGTGTGTGTGTGTCTGTGAGAGAGGAAAGGTGTGTGTTTGAGGGCTACACAGGCTGACAAGCGTGTGTGAGAAAGGTGTGTGTGTGTGTGTGTGATGGCGAGCTCAGAAACAGGAGGGGAGCCATTTATAACCATATAAGGTAAAAGAGGAGAGTGACTGTTGGCTGCCAGGCGCCTGATTGGCTGCAGTCTGCCCGACAGATTTAACACGATTTATCACTTTTAATATAAAAGTTCTGATTCATTAAAACGACATGAACATGACGAGACCTGCTGGGTGTTTAAGATGCTTTGATATCGAAATGTCTCGTCGTCATTTGTTGTTTTTGTTTTGTGGTGAAGATAAATTCGTCCCCTCTGTGTTTCTGCATCACACATACAGAATATCAGACGCTGAACGGTGCCGTTTATTGATTTCCGTGTCGTGTTCGTGGGTCGTCAGCGGGCCTCGTTCTGAGCGAGTGTCGAGCTGAGAGAGAGAGACGGGAGAGAATCTGACGTCTGCTGTCACCTTCGCTCCATCCACCATCCACACACGGCGTCGTGTTACTCCAGTTTTCAGCCTCTGACCCTGAACTCACCGCTCAGAACGACTGTTCAGTCTCTTACAAGTACAAAGAAATTGCTCAGAGTGACGTATTGAGTCCAACCAACAATCCAAAACCCAAAAACCCTAAATTTATCATCATTAAGATGAAGAAAAGCAACAAATCCTCACATTTAAGAAGCTTGTTTGAAAGAAACACTTTCTCAGAAATCCATTCATTTATTATATTTTTACATATTGTCTCTAAAGAGTCGGACAGTTGTTGACCTGGAAGTTTTAACGGATCTAATAATCTGCGTCTTTCCTCAGGTGAGTGTTACGTCTGCGCCTCCAACGAGCCGTACCGGAAGGTCGAGTACACCAAGATCTCCGTCCCGAGCTGGAAGCCCGGTGCCAGCGCCGGGATCGGCCCCGCCGCCTCGACCCGGCCCGCGACGGCGTCCGCAGGGGTGTCGGCGAGCACCTCCGCCCCGAAAGAGCGTGTTGAAGTTCGGGAGGGGAGGGAGAGCAAAGACTACATCAAACCCAAGCTGGTGACGGTGATCCGCAGCGGCGTGAAGCCTCGCAAGGCGGTGAGGATCCTGCTGAACAAGAAGACGGCGCACTCGTTCGATCAGGTGCTGGCCGACATCACGGAGGCCATCAAGCTCGACTCCGGCGCCGTGAAGAGGCTCTACACGCTGGACGGGAAGCAGGTGAGGAGGAGTTTCTAACTTCCACAGGAAACTTGTTCACATATTCAGCAGCTTGAGATCCTTCAGATGGCAGAGTGACGACTTCTCAAACAAGCAGCGGCTCGATAAGTTCACTGTTCAGGAACTTCATGTGAAACGTTTGACAACATTTTACACAACAGGAAACAGGATGAAATCATGAAGTTCTGACATCTGATATCCAAAAAAAGTGCATGGAACAGCAACTCGGCTGATACACAGAGGCAGAAAGTCTAGTTTTTAAATATTTCAGGCTGTTTGTTTGATGGTTGGCAGCAGAGAGACGACAGGAGGTGGATGAAGGTCGACCTGAACCGGAGACGTTAAATCGCTAAAACCCACCGAGACAACACACATGAATCCGTTTCAAAACTGAAATGAGTTCTTCAAATGTTGGTTTTACACGTGTGAAGAGGTTTATCACTCTAACACATCATCAGCTTGGGCGGCTACTGATTCTGGGTTTCGGTTCTGTGTAAACGAGCGTCTGTAAGGACTCGCTGTCAGCCTGAAGTGTCGGGACAGCGAGTTCAGCCTCTTTGAAGCTCATTATTCGGCTCTTTCAGCTAAATGCGGCGTCCGTCCGTTTGAAGCCGGCGAGCGGCGACAGTCAGCTAAAGTTAGCTGCTCCAAACAGACGCTGATCCTCTCTGAAGCTGCTGTTTGTGCACCAGAACCGAGCCGGGGATTTAAAAAAAAACGTCTCACACGTTCACGGCTGGGAGGCTATTTATAACACACACACACACACACACACACACAGTGTTTGAAGTTACAGATAAGACTGTAGGCTGCGACACAATGACAGTGAAGTGTGTGTGTGTGTGTGTCTGCAGTGTCGTTTTCGTACACTGCCTTCAAAACAAAAGCATCCATTACAGTACAGCTCTTCAGCATTTTATGCTTTTATTTTTTAAGTACTTCCCCTGTGATATACGTAAGGAATGATGTCTGACGAGGTGTCCATCATCAGAACCGTCCGACGTCCAGTCGGACGGTTCTGATGATGGACACCTCGTCAGACATCATCCCTTACATATATTATATATTTAGATGTGTGTATATTCTGTTTACTAGTCATCGTCTGATCTTCAGTGCTGTTTGATTATCAGATGTAAATGTTCTTCTTCGGCTCTGATGCAGAATCTGAAGAGTAACTAGTAACTGAGGTCGTCAGATAAATGTACTGGAGTAAAAACGTCCAATATTTGCTTCCAAAAAGTAGAAAAAAAAAAAGCAGGAAATATGACAGTCAAGCTCAAATACCTCAAAATTGTAATGCAGCACAAGTACTTGAGTAAATGTGTGTAGTTAGATTACATCAGTGGTAATTAGTTACAGCAGTAATAGAAACTTTAGTAAATTACTAAAAGAGAAATACTGACGTTTACTCTAAGTCAAGGCTTTTATTCTGAAAGGCAGCGTGTCATGACGAGAGGCTTTTATTCTCTTCAGACTGAATGAAACAAGGCCGAGTGTGTGTGTGTGTGTGTGTGTGTGTGTGTGTGTGTGTGTGTCCTCCCCTCGTCCTTTCAGTTTGTGCAGCCACCTCAAGCAGCGGGACAGAAACCCCATCACACACACACACACACACACACACACACACACACACACACACACACACACACACACTCTGCAGTGTGGTCGCCATGGTAACCGGTCATCCAGTCACAACCCCTTCCTCCTTGCCACACACACACACGGTACAGTTCTGGAGGCGTTGAGTAAAAAAGTAAACGTTGGTGACGGAGGAGGAAGTGAGAGGTAACATGGACGACAAAAGGAGAGAAGAAGAAGAAGAAGAAGAAGAAGAAGAAGAAGAAGAAGAAGAAGAAGGTGTGAAGTTATTGTGTCCTCTGACAGTGAAGCTGCAGCACAGTTAGCTTAGCGAAGGCTAAAAATGTATCTAAAAGTGATGAAATCTATCTTTAAAGTTGACTTAATAAAGGAACAGTACACTCTAAAGTAACACACAACCAATACAGGATACTTCTCCGCTACCGGTGGAGAAAGTCACCAGACTCCCTTTGAAAATCACTCGATTTTGTGAGTCACTGCGTTAGAAGAAACTTTATAAACTATGTGAAACTCCGTCTCTGACAGATTCTTAGTTATTCAGGCCTGCTATTTTTCTGACTGCTTTTGTGTAAAAACATCCTGTCTCAGCGACGTACATGTGTCTTTTCATTGAAAATGGGGACTTCGTGAAGCTTTTATAAATGTGGGAGCCCAAATAAAACAAAGTGAATAATCCTGCCAGGCTGTGCTCAGGTGAAAGACAAATCCTGTCGCCTCCTGTCTCCTCTCCATCTGTCCGTCTGTCTGTCTGTCTGTCTGTCCGTTTAAATCTGGGACATTTTGATGAATGATTTGTAGTTAATCCTCAAGACAGTTCTTAGACAGCACAGTGTGTGCTTGTTTCTGTGTCCATTGAAGCGCTGCCAGCAGAGAACGTGATTAGAATAATATTCCCAGCTGTCGTCTGCACACACACACACTTCTGGTTGATTCATCTGTGTGTGTGTGTGTGTGTGTGTGTGTGTAGCTGACCTGTCTGCAGGACTTCTTCGGGGATGACGATGTGTTCATGGCGTGCGGGCCGGAGAAGTTTCGCTACGCTCAGGACGACTTCGTGCTCACACACAGCACCAAAACACCGACTTTTGTCAACGGTGAGACACACACACACACACACACACACACACACACACACACTCTTTTTAACACTTTAATTTACTGAACTTGACACTTTCTGACACTTTGAGTACGCAGCACTTGTATTCTCTGTTTCGTTTTGTTCCTGACGTGATTTAACAAACTGGGCGTTTCTTCCAGACTTAATAATCTATTTGATAACGATGATCTTGCGTCTGTGCCTAGTCGACTTTATGTGTGTGCTTCAGTGGGCAGTAGACTCTCCAGGTCACATCAGGGATTTTCTTTTATCAAAATCATGTTCAAACTTCTATTAAATCCGTCTGACCTGCTGAACTCTGTTTTCATCTTGCTGTCGAGTTTCAGCCACATTTCTTTTGTTTGTGTTTCCTGGTGTTCTGAACTGATCAGCTGACTTTTCACTGTTTTGTGCCGAAGTTTGTCCTGAATATTTTATTCACAGCATGTTTTCACTTCACTGTTGCTGAACGGTTACAAACCTCAAATTAACAGCAGGAAGTCATGAAGCTTTAAAAGTGAATGAAACATCTCCACTAGTTTTTACTTTTTGAGTTGTTTGGTCCTGAATGTGCCTCAGACCTTGTTAAATAAAGCTTCAGTAACTCTTTTGGGTTATTTTAATTTTCTTGAAACATTATTTATTTCATATATTAAACATTAAACATTTTTTTGCATTGAGCTAATTTCCGTACTTTCACGTTCAGTGATTTTATTTCATCTGTAGATTTTTGTTCAGTGTTTTATGAGTATGTTAACGTGATTTACACACAAACACAGAACAATAATTTCCTGCATTTACGGAGGAAAAGACATTTCTTAAAACTTGTGTCCCTAAATGAGTTTGTCCTTCACCTCAACTCGATTTAATCATTTTTTTTTTTAAACCACAGACCCTGAATCGTTTCTCCATCGTCGTTTCTGTCAGAGTTTTATTTTTACTGTGTCGTGCAGCTCTGAGGTTGTAACGGACTCGTCGACTCAACGTTATCGTCAATAAAAAGAGTTTAAACAAGCTGTCAGATCAGTTACAGGATGTTTATCTCCTCTGATCAATAATCAGTGATCTAGTAACCGACACAGGAGTGAATACAGTCAGCTGGTCTCTGATAATGGTGACCATCTTTCTCTCCAGAGTGCAGAACCAAGGGGTCTCGCTCCGCCGGCCCGGCCAAGACTACAACTCCCAAGACTCCCAGCGGCTCCGGCTTCTCCGCCTCCAGGGCTGCACCCAAAGGCCCGGCGAGAACGAAGTCTCCTGGTCCAGGTGAGAACCAATCAGAAGCCACACGATGACACATGCAGAGTCTCAGGTCAGTTTGACCAATCACACGGCTCCTTTCTCTCACGCGCAGCCAATGAGGCGTCAGGATCGCAGTCAGGTGGGAGGACGTCACGGTCCGGCACCTCCTCCACGAGTCCGGGGACACGGCGCAGCCTCAAGGTCGGACCGATTGATTGGTTGATTGATTGATTGATTGATTATCAGTAGATCTGCGTTCTCTAAATATGATTCTTTTAAATATCTGAACATTAAATCTTGTTATTTCGGTCTCCAGATGTCTCCTCGTCGAACTTCCTCCACCGATGTTAACGGAGAGGCGGAGCAGCCAGACGACACCGCCGTCGAAGGTGTGTGAGTGTGTGTGTGTGTTGACACTGTGTTTTGAGGTCGAATATCTAAGTGAATTTTTAAAAACAGCTACTCCAGAAAAAGAAAACTAAAGAGTCCTAAAAAACCCCTCTGTGCAGCCTGAGAGCCTCGAGCTTCTGCTTCACATGGAGTAAAATCTGAAACCCTGTGAAGCAGAAAAGACTCAAAGCCTGAGACGGCGTGAAACAGACGGACAACCGTCCAAGTTTCTGGGTTCAAAAGTGAACTTTCACAGCCAGAAGCTTCAAGAACGCTGACAGATTGTGAAACGTACAGAGCTGAAATATAAAAGTCAACACTTCTTCTTCTCCTCACAGTGAACGGTAATCGCTCTGTTTCCTCCTCCATCATCAACGAGAAGTACCAAGTGGGCAAAGTGATCGGAGACGGGAACTTCGCGGTGGTCAAGGAGTGCGTGGAGAGGTGAGGAGCACGGAAACGTACGATTTAAAGGAACAGTCCACCCAAAAAAAATCATCATCTCGTCAACAACATGTTGATTTGAAGTCAGGTGAAGTCTCGTAGTTCAGGACAGATCAGGAGGGTTATAACATAATTAATTATGGAATATGGAACTAAGCGGACCATGCTGGCGGAATCTGGAAGAAGGATGAACAAGGACGAACACAGAGGGGAACTAATAATGACAACAATAATAATAATAATAATAATAATAATAATAAAAAACGGTGTTGTGTTTTGACGGACAGGTCGACGGGACAGGAGTACGCTCTGAAGATCATCGACAAAGCTCGCTGCTGTGGGAAGGTAACACTGATTTATAGAGTTCATACTTTTATTCTGATAACTAAAGGACAGTGTTGTTTGTTTCTCTGATGTTTAGGACACTTAATAACATGTCAGTGTGACAGAAACGAGTTTACTGTGTTCTGGACATCAGATCCAGACCTGGAGATGATGGTGACTGTTTCACCCTGGAGGCAGAAATGTTTGAGGCTGTGAGAGTTATTTTAAGTTTCAGATTTATGTTGAGAGATAATATAATGAATCTTGTGTACTCTGTGTGTGTGTGTGTGTGTGTGTGTGAACAGGAGCACCTGATAGAAAACGAGGTGGCGGTGCTGCGGAGGGTCCGACATCCGAGCATCATCCAGTTAATCGAGGTGGATGAAACTCCCAGTCAGCTGTTCCTGGTCATGGAGCTCGTCAAGGTGCTTCTGCTTCTTCTGCTTCTTCTGCTTCTTCTGCTTTCTGTGTATTTCTTCTTCTTCTCTTGTTATTCTCACGCCTGTGCCTCCTTCAGGGCGGCGACCTGTTTGACGCCATCACCTCCTCCACTAAGTACAGCGAGCGGGACGCCAGCGCCATGGTGTTCAACCTGGCCGGAGCCATCAAGTACCTGCACCGGATGAACATCGTCCACCGAGACATCAAACCGGAGAACCTGCTGGTACGACACCTTCGACACGTCACCTGGCAAGCTTACAACTTAGCTAACAAGCTAACGACAGCAGCTACAGTCGTGGATGCAGTGAAAACACGGCTCGAGTGTGAAGTGTGTGTCTGTGTGTCCTGCAGGTGTGCGAGTATCCGGACGGCACTAAATCTCTGAAGCTGGGCGACTTCGGTCTGGCGACGGTGGTGGAGGGACCGCTGTACACCGTGTGCGGCACGCCGACGTACGTCGCCCCGGAGATCATCGCCGAGACCGGGTGAGAGAGGAGGCGAGTCGGAGACGAGCTGCTGGGTCAGGACAGGTGAACTGACACTGAACCGTGTGTGTGTGTGTGTGTGTGTGTGTGTGTAGGTATGGTCTGAAGGTGGACATCTGGGCGGCCGGAGTGATCACCTACATCCTGCTGTGTGGATTCCCTCCCTTCAGAAGGTCAGAGGAGACGATTGTTTTGTTTTACATTTAATATTTGGTGCCTTTAGTTCCGTCGATAAAGAAGTCGTCCTCTCCGTTTCCCTCGTCTTCCTCTCCGCAGTGAGAACAACGTGCAGGAGGAGCTGTTCGATCAGATCCTCAGAGGGAAGCTGGAGTTTCCGTCTCCGGACTGGGACGCCATCAGCCTGCCGGCCAAGGTACCACCCGTCATAAGATGGGGCGTTCACATGCTGGGGGGGACAGTCCGACATCAGGGTGCTGCAGTCAGCTCAGACACAGTTTAACAACATTTATTCAAAACACATCTGGTGAACGACAAACCTTCAGTTATAAAGACTGAGCTTCAATCGTTAGTCATAACGTTTGTTTTTTAGCAGAATAAATCTGAACAGCATAAATAAATGTAATCGAGTAAAAAGCTAAATATTTCCCTCTGTTGTAACCAGGTAGAAGAAAACTGAAAGTATAAAGTACCTGGAAGTTGCACTTAAGTACTTCGGTAAAAATTTATTTTCCACTTCTTGTCAACACGCGAGACGTAACGTCTAAACACTTTTCACGTGAGATGTTTTCACGTTAGCTTCAGTAGAACGTGAGTTAGTTCAGGCTGCTGACAGTCACATGACCTGCTCCTCAGATGCTGATTAGCCAGATGCTGCAGGTGAACGTGGACACTCGATTCACTGCCGAGGAGGTCCTGTCGCACCCCTGGGTGACGGTAAGAGCACACACACGACAACAACGACAACTTCAGCTTCTTTAGTCAGTAACTATATAAAACAGGACTGATTCTCTCTTACTGAGACTTTCTGGAGACTTTCACATTCAAGTAAATCATCAGACAGTTAAATTATGAAGCTGCGTTCTGAATTAAGCCATGGGGACGTTGTTTTAGACCCCAGAAAGTCCCTGATTGGAGGGATGTCTTCAGGCGCCATTTTTAAAAAACTCTGCAGCTGTAAGTTTACTGGAGAGGTCACTGAGAGAAGGAGTTAGCTAGGTGGGCTAAACAATAACAGTAAGCAGGATTCAAACCTGAATCCGTCTGAGGAACGAACAGTCAAAGAAAGAAAGTGAGTGACTTGTTTCTGTTTGAATGACGGGAATCACTGGAAGTAATCTGAGTACTCGCTGTGTGTTTTGGTTTAAACGTGTTATTGATGTGTGTCTGTTCAGGACGAGGCTCCTGTGGACTCCAACACTGTGAGCAGCACTGAAGACCAGACCAGCGGAGACACACTGGAACCAGAACACGAGTCCCCGATCCTGGAGACCAAACAAGTTCCTTCCCCTCTGGTCTGAACCACATCCCCCCTTTTTCTCATCGACTGGAAACCAAACACAGCTCGTCAGGAAGTCGTCCTGTTTTTCTTTTGAATGAACACTAAATGAGTTTAATCACCTCAAGAGTTGAACAAACCCTGTTTGCTCTTTTGGAAACCAAATTAGTTTTATCTTCTGGAAGCCAAACGAGTCCACCACCATCGAGTCCAGTATCAGACCCCATTTCACCACCTGGAAACCAAATGACTTCTCTCAGACCTGAACTAGAAAACAAGGCGTGTTATCATCTGGAAACCAAACAAGTTCCCTTATTACTGTTTTTTGGACATTTACGTCTTCTGAAACCCAAACAGAACTTATCACGTACAGTTTCCCCGCCTCTGGTCCGGAACACCTTCCTTTTTTTTGTCATGGGAACAAAACCAGTTCCCTTCCCATCTCTATTCATCTACTGAAAAACTGAGCAAGTTCCCTTAAATCTGGTCCAGAATACATCCTGTTGAATGTACGAGTGTCCTCACCTCGGGTCTAAAACACATCACCATTCATCTGCTGGAAGCTGAGCAAGTTCCCTTGAACCACCCCCAGTACATCCTTTTTAATCTACTTGAAACCAAATTAGTTCCCTCCCCTTTGGCCTAGAAAACGTCCTTGTTTGTTTTACTTTACACCCAAAACCAGGTCCCTCCCAATATTTGGTCTAGAACACTTTTCATCTACTGAAAACTGAGCAAGTTCCCTTAAATCTTGTCCTGAGTACATCCTTTTTAATCTACTTCAAACGCAGTTAGTTCCCTCACAGCGGGTCAGGAACATGTTTCCTTTTACGTACTGGAACCGAAACAAACTTCCTGAAATATGCTCTCAAACTTGACCAGTTATCCCACTGACAAGTGGAGTTCCCTCGCCTCTTAGGTCTAGGAGGCACCCAATTTCATGAACTAGAAACCAGAACGGTTCCCAAATCTGTGAACTAGAGCACGCCCCCTCTAATCAACTGGGAACCAACAAGTTCCCTCACACATGGTCAAGAACTTGACCTGTTTTTTTATTTACTGGTAACCAAATAAGTTCCCTCGAGTCAAGAACTTCTTGGTGTCTACTGGACACAAACTAAGTTTCCCTCCTGCTGGTCATAAAGAAGTTCTGTTTTATCTACTGGAAACTGAGCAGGACTCCTAAACTTGAGTCCAGTCTTTATCTCGTAGAAGCGGTCCTCACCTGTGGTCCAGACCAACACTAAACTGACTGAAGACTCTCATGAGTCCTGTTTCTGCTGCTGCACTGGAAAGTATTTAAATTCTCTTTGACGATCTCCGTTGAACTTGTTTAAAAGGTCCATTTTGTTTTGGCTGGACATTAATGAAGTCGCCTCACTGCTGCCTGGAGGACACCCACCATATCAACACTGGGACGCCATGAAGGTGCTATTGGACTCATCCCTGTCATCACCCGGTGTTCTCAAGGGACTGGACCCATCTCGTGAAAACGACCCGTACCTCTGGTCTGAATGATGAACTCGGAGGCTCTGAAAAGCCTCAAACCACTTTCATACGGATACAAACAGCTGGTTCACTGGTTCCCTCTGGTGTAGGGATTATTTTCTCCGTGGTCCCTGACGCTTGGTGGCCAGGATGTCTTCCATTTATTCTGGGAAACGGTCCAGTTCCTCCTGCCTTTACCCTACAGCTCTCCTTCCACCGGCCTGAAGGACGTTTCTCACTTCCTCTACTTGGCGCCCACCGACCGGAGGAGATACGAGTACTGTGCCTGTTTATGCTGCTGATGAATTCCCCTTAATATCCTAAATCTCAGCCGTTTCTTCACCGGTTCAGCTCCTCAGATCCCAGCTCCTGTCATCAGCTGTATAGACGGATGAGGCTCATTGTTTCAAATATTTTGACATCTTGGTATGAAAGAGTCTCATGTCTGTAACATAAAAGATGGAGCAAGAGTTGTGGTCATTAGCCTAGCTTAGCTTGAATACTAAAGGATACTAAAATGGGGAAAGAGGAAGCCTGGTTACTCCAGAAGTTCACACATTTTTGAGCTTTGAAGCTGTTTCCCGTTTCCCTGTTTCCCTGTTTCAAGTCTTTAAGCTAAGCTAGGCTAAGCTAGGCTAATCATCTCCGGAATCCACCAGAACATGAGCTCGTCCAGATTTTCTTTCAACCCAAATCTTGTGTTTAAAAACCAAATTTCCGCTCGTATTTCAGTAGCATTGATTGTTTAAAACCTTTAACTTACATACTGATGTTCTGAATAAATACAGACCTACTAAACGATGAGCCTCATCTACGAAGACTCAGTGTCCTCGTCCTCTCCACTGAAGGACACTTTCCATCACCCTGCTCCCGTCCTTCCTCGTCCCCCCACCCACTCTTCGTACTGTAACTCAAGTCAACTGAGTGACTTCCTAAAGAACAATCTCAACAACCTTTTTGCAGTATGACTGAGGTAAAGGGCCCATTCCAGTCCAAACCCAGAGCTCCCTGCCTCTCTCCTCCTGCCTGGCAGCAACCGGAGGATAAAACATGCTGTATATACTGTAAATATCACTCTTGTCTGTTGGTGTCTATCTGTGTGAGTCAGTTGTGAAGTAGGGAAATAGTAGCAGTTTGAAAAAAAAATAGTAAAAAAAACAAACAAAAAAAACACTACAATGAAAAGAAACAATCTCATCATAGACACGATGTTTCAGCACCCTGAAAAAACCTTGTTTTTCCTCAAAGTTCTAGATTTTAAAGACGATTATTCTCATTGATATCAAAAAACTTTGGACATTTTTCTAAATCTACAGTGGTGGAAGGTACCTAAGTATGTACAAGCATCAGAGTATTTCTATTTCATTACTCAAACTTTGACGATTTGATGCCTTTCTTGGTCTCACAGTGTTGTTCCAATATTTATAAACCTTGGCCCCTCGTTGTCGAATGCCCCTAACAAATGGGCCCAACCCTCAAAGACCCTCATACATCATTAGTCGTCATCGACAGCTTTTATGTAAACGAGTGTGATCGGACCGATATGCCGTCTCCAGTTGCGAGGGTTTCTCTTGCATTCTGTCCTGTTATTGTCACAAGTACCGTTTGTCTGATGGAGACAGAAAAACACAGAATGTAACATTAGCAAGCAAACGAGCAGGGATTGTTTTCTGAAACGTCCATGTAGTGCGAACACTGTCCTACAACTCCATCCCAACAAGAATCAGGACACCTTCAGCTAGACGATTAAAAAAAACAAAGGAGCGTAGTGGAGTTGGGCCGTCGGTTTAATACATTAATAAAGGGTACAGAAGGTTTTGGCATGGAGTATTTTTTCTCAGCAGGGTTTCAGTCCGAGTACTCGCTCCACCACCGCTGACGCTAAAGTAACTCAGATGAGATTCAAGGTTTCTGAGGGTCGCTGATGAACTGTAATGAAAGAGTTCTTCGCCGAAAAGAGTCCCCGATCAATCGGGTGGCAGACGTTGCCTAGCAACAGAGGCCTGGACAGCGACGGACCTCTTTCCTTATATGGACACGTGTCTGTGAGGTGTGACATAGTGGGTCACCAACCAATCATATCGCTCCATCCACACATCCATCATGTTGTCTGTTGATGTTACAGCTCATACGAATCACTGAGGGCGAAGGTGTGGGGTCACGAAGTCCGTCGTCACCTGTGTTGACCTGACGTAGTGTTGTGACCTTTGACCTTAGCACGACCTTTCCATGGCCTTGACCTTTGGCGGGAGTCGCTGATGAAGAGTTGAACGATGTTCTTGTATTGAGGACGCATTGCAAACAACGACGAGACCATTAAAAAAAAAAAAAAACAAAGTCGTATCTATTTTTCTTTAACGTATCGACTCAGACAATTTTCTCAGTCAAATTTACGTTTACTTAGCAGCTCAAACAGCAGCGTCACTTTCACATCGGTCCAAATTTGAGTCAAACGCTTTCGATTAAGTAGAAATTCAGCAGTACGAAGTTTTCTAGCAGGAACGTGTGGCTACGATCCAGGAAATTTGAGCGGCGGTAGATTTGTTCAGTCTGGTGGCGTTGGAGGCGACTCACTGTTTCGCCTTGTTAACGTCATCAGGCTCAACAAGAAGAGTCCAACTCTTTCAGTCAGCGGCTCGGCCTCTGACCTTCTATGCCTGCTATGAACCCAGTAGTCTTAATTCTTTTCTCTTTGCTTTAAACCAAAAGGAGCCTTCTGTTGACGCCGTTAGCGGTGCAGCCACACCTGCGTCGACACGCTGCTGAAATCCTCTCCGTCCGACGCTGACGTGCAATCAGTGAAAAGCAGCACAGACGAGTTTTGGACGTTGAGAAGAGAACGGATCGTTAGCATCGTCGGATAACGTTTCTTCACAGGAATCAAAGGAACAGTTAAAAAATGTAAATTCAGTCTTTATCTCTTCACCCATGGAGAATACGCGACAAAAATCCATGAACTGCTCCTTTAATTTCCAACCCAATCCACCTGGTTCCTCCGTCCAGAAAACACCGGAGTGGATTTCCGTGATGTGACTCGGGGTGGCTGCAGTTTTTAACCCTCTGTGTGTTTTTAATGAGATGCAGTGTGAATGTGTGTGTGGTCATTTCCCATCATGCCTCATGTTAGACAGGAACTGTTTTTTTTAGTTTTTATTTTTAATGAAGTGCAGTAGACAAATTAGGAGTTTGAACCCAACACGGACTGGTTTTCCTGAAAAGGATCTGTGAGGTCCAGTTCAGTCAGAGGATTTGTGCTGAATCGTTTCATTCTGTGAGAAGTCGTCACACATTTTAGTTTTTAAGACTCGATCTTCAACACAGAAAGAAGCCCCCTGACGTGTGAAAAGGCTTTTACTTCTGTAAAGATTACGAGCTCAGACTTTCTCCAGGTTGATGCACTGCGAGTGTTTTAACTTCTAAATGAAACCTGCTGCTGCTTTGTGTTTCTGCCAGATACTTTCAGGAGAACTGGTCCCGGTTGAGGTGGAAGGAGGTGTGAGGAGAACAGTGTTTTGAAGACATGTTGTCGACATGTTTTAATGCTAACAACGATCTGTAATGTGACGTGTGTTGATATGAAACTTGTGTGTTTGTGGCGATCAGGCTGCAGGCGTCGAAACAAAAAGCCTGACGTGCATCGAGAAAAGAAGCGATCGACTGAAAATAAAAAGCTGATGCAGTGGCATCAAGTTAACCTGCTGCGTCTGTGACTGTCGTCTTCTTACCGACTGATAAACTGTCTCTAGTGAACAGTCTGTTTTTCCACCTGAACACTTGTTTAACTGTTTTCAACAAAGTTCATGTGAAAAAGGAAATAAAGTAGTATAAAAAGTATTTAGGGGTAATTAAATGGCCTCATTAGCACTTCTGAGAAACTCAGAACTAGTTTCTCAGAACTGCGGCTGCTGCACCGATCCGCCTGTCAGTCTCACACTCCATCCTTCCCTCACTCGTGAACAAGACCCCAAGATACTTGAACTCCTCCACTTGAGGCAAGAACTCTCCCCCAACCTGGAGGGAGCAAGCCACCTTTTTCCGGTCGAGAACCATGGCCTCAAACTTGGAGGTGCTGATTCTCATCCCAGCTGCTTCGCACTCGGCTGCAAACCGCCTCAGGACATGCTGGAGGTCCTGGCTCGAAGGAGCCAACAAGACCACATCATCCGCGAAAAGCAGAGATGAAATCCAGTGGCTCCCGAACCGGATCCCCTCTGGCCCCTGACTGCGCCTAGAAATTATGTCCATAAAAATAATGAACAAAACCGGTGACAAAGGGCAGCCCTGCCGGAGTCCAACATGCACCGGGAACAGGTCTGACTTACTGCCGGCAATGCGAACCAAGCTCCTGCTCCGGTCGTACAGGGACCGTACGGCCCTTAACAGAGGGCCCCCAACCCCGTACTCCCGGAGCACCTCCCACAGAATGCCGCGAGGGACATGGTCGAATGCCTTCTCCAAGTCCACAAAACACGTGGACTGGTTGGGCAAACTCCCATGAGCCCTCGAGCACCCTGCGGAGGGTATGGAGCTGGTCCAGTGTTCCGCGGCCCGGACGAAAACCGCATCGTTCCTCCTGGATCCGAGGTTCGACTATCGGCCGAATTCTCCCCTCCAGTACCCTGGAATAGACTTTCCCAGGGAGGCTGGGGAGTGTGATCCCCTGATAGTTGGAACACACCCTCCGGTCCCCCTTTTTAAATAGAGGGACCACCACCCGGTCTGCCAGTCCAGAGGCACTGTCCCCGACTGCCATGCAATGTTGCAGAAACGTGTCAACCAAGACAGCCCCACAACATCCAGAGACTTGAGGTACTCAGGGCGGATTTCATCCACCCCCGGTGCTTTGCCACCGAGGAGCTTCCCAACTACCTCAGTGACTTCGGCTTGGGTGATGAATGAATCCACCTCTGAGTCCCCAGCCCCTGCCTCCTCTATGGAAGGTGTGTCAGTGGGATTGAGGAGATCCTCGAAGTATTCCTTCCACCGCCCAACAATATCCCCAGTCGAGGTCAACAGCTCCCACCCCCACCGTAAACAGTGTTGGTGGAGACCTGCTTCCCCCTCCTGAGGCGCCGGATGGTTTGCCAGAATTTCCTCGAGGCTGACCGGTAGTCCTCCTCCATGGCCTCCCCGAACTTTTCCCAGACCCGAGTTTTTGCTTCCGCGGAAGCACGCTTGCCATGCCGGTACCCGTCAGCTGCTTCAGGAGTCCCCCGAGCCAGCCACGCTCAATAGGACTCCTTCTTCAGCTTGACAGCATCCCTTACTTCCGGAGTCCACCACCGGGTTCGGGGATTGCCACCACGAAAGGCATCGGAGACCTTATGGCCACAGCTCCGAACAGCCGTGTCAACAATGGAAGTGGAGAACATGGTCCATTCGGACTCAATGTCCCCAGCCTCCCTCGGATCTGGTCCAAGCTCTCCCGGAGGTGGGAGTTGAAGACCTCCCTGACAGAGGGTTCCACCAGACGTTCCCAGCAGACCCTCACAATACGTTTGGGTCTGCCAGGTCTGTCCAGCTTCCCCCCCCCCTGCCAACGGATCCAACTCACCACCAGGTGGTGATCAGTTGACAGCTCAGCCCCTCTCTTCACCCGAGTGTCCAAGACATACGGCCGGAGGTCAGATGACAAGACCACAAAGTCGATCATTGACCTCCAGCCTAGGGTGTCCTGGTGCCACATGCACTGATGGACACCCTTATGTTTGAACATGGTGTTCGTTATGGACAAACTGACTAGCACAGAAGTCCAATAACAAAACACCACTCGGGTTCAGATCGGGGAGGCCGTTCCTCCCAATCACACCCCTCCAGGTAACACTGTTGCTGCCTATGTGAGTGTTGAAGTCCCCCAGTAGAACGACAGAGTCCCCGGTTGGAGCACTCTCCAGTACCCCTCCCAGGGACTCCAAGAAGACCGGGTACTCTACACTGCTGTTCGGCCCCTAAGCCGAAACCACAGTGAGAGACCTACCCCCAGCCCGAAGGCGCAGGGAAACGATCCTCTCGTTCACCGGGGAAAACTCCAACACATGGCGGCTGAGCTGAGGAGCTATAAGTAAGCCCACACCAGCTCGCCGCCTCTCACCGCAGGCAACTCCAGAGTGGGAGAAGGAATAAAGTAACAAATTATAGAAAACAATAAAAACAAAAAATAGTAAACAAAGACAGAAAACAATAAAAATATATATAAAAAAAAGAAAGACAACCATAAAAATATATATTAAAAAATTAATATCAAAAAGACAGAAAAATCATATTAAACATTTAAAAATGGATTTAAAAGACAGATAAACTAGGGACATAAATGAGTGAAGTGTCCCTTTTGTCATTTCCTGGAGCGAGGCGGAGCGTGACAGGACGGGACACTTTGACCTGGAGACAAGAACAACAGGAGCGTCTCCAGTCATGATCACAGATCAATATATCAACTTAAAGCTCGGCTGTAAACCTGCACAGGACAGCTGAACACGCTGCCAACGTTCAGACCGACTGGAAACCAGTAAAGGAAGCTTTCACTGCAAACTGCTGCACTTCCTGCTGCGAACACAGACGGACGACTCCTCCCTCTTCTCCAACAGTCTGACTGGGTTTCCTGCTTCCTGCCAGAGTAGAGACGGGTGTGACTGACATGCTGTGACGTGCCAGAGGCCGCCTCTTTACCGCGGACCAGCATGCAACTGTGAAACACCGAGGGAGGGTTTGTTTCCTGCTCGATGCTTTTTACTGGCTGTGAGACAGTGAAACTCTTCAGACGCTCTCTGTTGTTCGGAGGTGAGATGGCGCAGCAAAGAAACCAAGCAGACGAGCTGAAATTCAGCTGTTCGATCTGTCTGAATCTACTGAAGGATCCGGTGACTATTCCCTGTGGACACAACTACTGCATGAAGTGTATTAAAGACACGTGGGGCAAAGAGGATCAGGAGAAAACCCACAGCTGCCCTCAGTGCAGGAGGAGCTTCACACCGAGGCCTGAGCTGCTGAAAAACACCTTGTTGGCAGAGTTAGTGGAGGAGCTGAAGAAGACTGGACTCCAAGATGCTCCTGCTGATCTCTGCTATGCTGGAGCTGAAGATGTGGCCTGTGATGTCTGCACCGGGAGGAAGCTGAGAGCTGCCAAGTCCTGTCTGCAGTGTTTGGCCTCTTACTGTGAGCAGCACCTGCAGCCTCACCTTCAATCTCCGGCTTTTAAAAAGCACAAACTGGTTGAACCCTCTGTGAAGCTCCAGGAGAACATCTGCTCCCGTCACGATGAGGTGATGAAGATTTTCTGCCGCACTGATCAGAAGTGTATCTGCCTCGTCTGCTCAATGGACGACCATAAAGGCCACGACACAGTGTCGGCTGCCACAGAGAGGGCAGAGAAGCAGAAGCAGCTCGATCAAAGTCGGCAGGACGTCCAGCAGAGAATCCAGGACAGAGAGAAAGACGTGAAGCAGCTTCAGCAGGAGGTGGAGACGACCACTCGCTCTGCTGATGAAGCAGTGGAGCACAGTGAGAAGATCTTCACCCAGCTGATCCGTCTGGTGGAGGCCAGACACTCTGATGTGAAGCAGCGGATCAGATCCCAGCAGGAACTGGATGTTAGTTTGGCCAAAGAGCGTCAGGAGAAACTGAACCAGGAGATCACTGAGCTGAAGAAGAAAGACGCTGAGCTGGAGAAGCTCTCGCTCACAGAGGACCACACCCAGTTTCTTCTCAGCTACCCCTCACTGTCAACACTGACTAAGTCTACAATCTCACCCAGACCAAACATCGACCGCCTGCAGTTCTTTAAGGACATGACAGCAGCTGTGACAGCAGCCAGAGATCAACTGCAGCTGGTTCTTACAGAGAAATTACCTTTAAGAACTGAGTTCTTACAATATTCACGTCAGATCACACTGGATCCAAACACAGCAGAGAGACGTCTGGTTTTATCAGCGGAGAACAGAAAAGTAACATATAATGATAAAAATCCACCATATCCTGATCATCCAGACAGATTAATTGACAGACCTCAGGTGTTGAGTAAAGAAGGACTGACTGGCCGTTGTTACTGGGAGGTGGAGACGAAGAAGAGGAGCGGGACTGTTTCTGTATCAGTCGCTTACAAGTGTGTTAATAAATCATTATATGTGTTTGGATTCAATAAGACGTTTTGGTCATTATATTGTTACAGTAGTGGTTATAACTTCTATCATGACAGTCAGTCTACCTCCATCTCCGGCCCTGAATCCTCCAGAATAGGAGTGTACCTGGATCACAGTGCAGGTATTCTGTCCTTCTACAGCGTCTCATCCGACACCATGAGACTCCTCCACAAAGTCCAGACCACATTCACTGAGCCGCTCCATGCTGGATTTTGGCTTTGTGGTCCTGATGGAAACACAGCTGAAGTGTGTAAAGTGAAGCAGTGATTAAAGAGGCAGAGGAGAGTTTAACATCAGAGAAATGTGTTGGAGCTTCTGTCTCTGTACAGGGAGAACTGAAGTGATGTGAGCCCGGATGGTTCTGCTGATTGGACCTCTTGTGTGTGTTGTATCAGATGCAGAATGTGTATATATGTGTGATGGTGATGAGCTGCTGAGCTGCCACGTCCTTATTGAAGCAGCAGTGAGTTCAGCTGACAGACGTTCAGCTGGATGCCTCAGATATTATAGAGTGTTGTGTTTTCCTCTGGATGGAATCTGATCTGGGTCCAGTTTGATTGATGCGACGTCGTGTATCAGTGTGTAACTGTCATCAGTTTGTACAATCTAATAAATGTGTGACGTGATGCTGGAATCAGACTGTGTGTTTGTTTCTGCTCTGCTCAAACTTTCATTCTCTCATCGAGCACTGACACATTATTATGTGAAGGAAGACGTCAAAACCATCAACTACTGATGAGCAGCAGAACAAAAACTACAAATAATTTAACCACAAAGGGAAATGAAATAAACAAGAAAGAAAATAAAATACTGAATAAAAATGAAATGAAAGAAAATATAAAGAAGAAAAGAAATAAAATTAAAAGTGAAAAATTAATAGAAATAAAAATTTAAAAAAGGCTAAATAAATAACAGTAATAATAATTCAAAAAATTAAAAAAAGAAACAAATACAATAAACAATAAAATAAAAATAAATAACAGCAAAAGTTAAAAATAAAAGACAGAAAAAAAACTAAGAATGAAAAGAAATACAATTAAATAAAAAAATGTAAATAAGTAATAGAAAAAGGAAAGAAAATAGAAACAAACTAAATTAAAGGTGGGAAATTGATGGAATAAAAACATAAAATACAAATTTAAAAAGTAAAAATTTAAAGACAGACAAAAATAAAATGAAACACAAAGAAAAATTAATAAAAACAAACGACTGAAATGTGTCAAAGTTTTATTTGTATTAAAAGTTGGAATGTTTGGTTTGATATTAAATATGTTACAAAGCACTTCATGAATCTCTTTCAGTGTGTCTTTAACACACACACACACACACACACACACACACACACACACACACCAACTGCAGGAAGTCAAACTGGGCGTAAAGCAGCTTCTAACCTCTGCAAACCTCCGTCAGAGCAGTTTCTGTATGAGTGGTGTGTTCCTGTGACATGATGGTCACACTGTCCTCCTCTGTCAACAGGCTGCATCAAGATTTCTTTAAGGACCTTTAAGTTTTCACCAGAAACACGTTGACAGTCCAGGAACAAAGTGTGTGCAGCACGACTGAGCTGCGTGACTCGTATCTACACGCCGACTTGTGTTTGTTTGCTGCCGGCTGTTTGAAACCTGTTACACATGAATCATGTGTTCTTTACACCGCGGACACACAAAGTTTTTACAAAGCGCATCAACGTTTAAAGTGATGAGCCTGCGGCCACTGAGGAGAGTGCTGCAGTATTTATGGATCTGCAGTATTGTGAGCCGGCGTCTGCGGCAACATTCCTGGAGAAACTAAACGTCCTGTTCCTGCTGAAGGAAACCAAACGTGTCGCTGTGCAGCAGCTTCACATTAAAAGCATCTGACTGGAGGAACAAGAGTCCATCGTGATGCAGTCGGTCAGTGAGCTGCAAACAGGACAAATCAGGATGACGACAACAGGCCGATTACTGCCGCACAAGTATTAAAGGAACAGTTCACCCTATGTTTTAGATCCAGTCTCCATCTCCTCCTCCTGATGATATTAAGTCCGGTGAAGTCTCGTCGTCCACAGAACATTTCTGGAGCTTCACAGTGAAACAGGGTCGCAGAGTGAAGATGAAAACATGAAATGTCTCCGTGCAGCTCGTCTGCTGAGATTCACGTCTCCAGGAGAACCAAACTGATGTCCCGTCGAGCTCATGAACTCACTTCAGACGGGTTCAGCGCTTTTAGTTCAGCAGCTACAGTCGAGATTCAGCTTCAGAAAATGTGAAAACAAAATCTTCTTCAAGTCAGTTTGTGATCTTGGGACTTTTGGAGACGTGGATCTCACCAGACGAGCTGCACGGAGACATTTCATGTTGTTTTCAGGAGAACGCTGTGAAGCTTCAGAAATGTTTAGTGGACTCTGAGACTTCACCTCAGCAGGTAGGTGAGGAGATAAAGACTGAACTCACACTCTGTTACCGTGAACCGTTCCTTTGACAACTTGTCTGTTGGAGAACGTTCTGCAGCGTCCTGTCATCAGTTACTGTTCTGTTTGTGAAATGATCTGGTTTAAGCTTCAAATATCGGGGATGTGAAACATTTTGTTGACATGTTTCTTGTCAGAATTCATCAGAGAAACATGTGCGACACATACATTGGCTTTCATAAATAGTTTAAGGTACCAACAGTGTCATCCAACACAAAAACACTCTGACAGTTCACTTTAACTACGCTGATTTTACTAATTGTGCTACGAGTTATAAAGCGTTTCAAACACTGTGCCGTGCTTCACAACAACCAACCACAGATGTTTCCTGTCAGGCTTCAGAGAAAAACCAACATCCTGCCTGTTTCTCTTTCACTTTTGCTTTTACAATCCTCTGCCCAGCAGCCGATCAGCTTAAAGCTCCACATGATTCAGTTTTTACTCAGGTTTTCTAATCTCCTGGGGCTCAGGATGAGAATAATGCTCTTCACGGTACGATGTGTTAAAGACAAATGTGAGTTTTAACTCAGTCGTCCTCTCTAAACCTGCTGAGTTCAGGCTTTCCAGGTCAAAACTGACAGCTGACGCTGGATAAAACAGTTCTGAGTCACTTCCGTCCAACATTTTCCATCATCAAGTCCAGAGCTGAGACTGAGCTTCAGGAGGGAAAAGAAAAAAGTAAAATCCAGTCCAGGTGGGAAACATGAAGGAATGAAAACCCGACAGGACGACAGAAATCACCGGCGTGACATAAGTTTGACTCCATCAGGCGTCCAATCACACCTCAGAGTTCCTCCAGTTCAGCAGCCAATAAGAACAGAGCAGGCTGCTGTATGCACATCACAACAAACACCTGGAAAGTTTTGGGGGGAAAAAACCGCTGGAGCACGAGTTGGCAGGTGTGACAGGTGTTCACCGACCTGTTCACAGAGTCTATTTCCTGTTGGCTGACTCCTCAGAGAAGGGAAATGTAGTTTTTCGGCACGATCCCACGCTTCTCGCCTACAACTCCCATAATCCACTGCTCGTCCACAGACTCCACCTGCGTTAAGATGTCACCGACCTGCAGGACGACGACAGACGGAAACGTTCACTGTTTTTTATTTTGGTGGGAAACAAACTTAAAGTGCAGATTTGAAAACATTTATCAAGCTTATTGCTTTAAATTAATTGAACATAAAGATCTGTCAGAATCTCACTGGGTGACGATGATACAGCACAATATCTTTAGGCTGCTAGGTGACATGATCTGTATCTCAATGTTTTAAAACCTCCTCAGACACACTATTGTACAGAAACTGGATGACAAAACCAAATATCACAACATCACTGGTTGAATACTTTGATATGTTGTTACTGTGGGAAGTAGAACAATCTGGTAAGTCAAGAAAATGACATTACTTTACTGAAACAGGAGTTTAAACCCAGGAAATAAGAAACTCTTTTATCAAATCACTCGTCAGGAGAGTCGGGAACTGGACTTGGATCACGTTACGGATAATATATCGCCCAGAACTGCCTTAAATGTGTGTGAACTTGTTTCTACAGGACAGAAAACATGGACTCGTGTGACAGACACACCTTCAACGTGAGCTCGTCCTCGCTCTCGGCTGTGAAGTCGAACTTGGCCACGGCTCTCACCGCTGACTGCTGTCCTGTGATTGGCTGCGCTGGAGGTGGGAGGAGGAAGTGGTGGTTAGAGTGATGACTCACAAACACACACAGCCTTTCTCAAACTTCCCCTTAAAATCCCAAAGTTGTAAAACTGAGCAGCAACATCTGTGTGTGTGTGTGTGCCTGTGTGTGGTACCCTGGCAGGGCTGTGTGAAGGCAGCAGGGTAGAGTCCGTCCCTCCCCTCCAGGCATCCTCTCCTCCACTCAGCGTCGATGTGCTCTGTCACTTGGATCAGCGCCCCCTTGTGGAAGGACAGATCCTCTGCAGTCTGACCGGGAAAGTCGAACAGAGCCACGGCCCACTCCTTCACCTGCACACACACAAATACAGAGAAGACATTTAATAAACTCATCTGTTTGATTATAAAGAGAGAAAAAAAAACACTTGTACATGCACTAACCTCTGAGTCTGGGTCCTGTGACGTCTTTGGTGCTGCTGAGGACATAAAAAAGTCACTAAAACTGCTTTAATTTTGATGTTTGATTCATCAGATCATCATCAGAAAAGTGTGGAGAGGGTTTGTACACAGGAGGGAGAGTTCAGCAGAGAACAAACATTATATAAAAGCGTTAAAACCAAACTGTGTCTGTGTATTTCTAACATATTTCTGCTGTTTCCTCTCCAGAGCTCGTGTCTTTATCCTGCTGCAGTAAAATGTCTTTAATCCTCAGCGAGTGTAACTACTTCAGAGTTATGGTGCGTTCATGTGGCGTCAGAATAATAGGAGAAAAAAAGGTTACAGGTTCCAGTGTTCGATTTTGAGGTACTTGAACGCCACTTGAGTATTTCAACTGTCCACATTGTTCTACTTTTTATATAATCAAGCTTCAGCCAATAAACATAAAACACGTCGTCATGAACGCACCATCATCAAACAAATTCAGTCCATCAGTTAGAGAAGATAAACAACACGACCTCTCAGCTCACCGACACTTTCCGTTTCCACTGACGACGACTCCGGCTGCGAGAGCGGCTCCACTACCTCGGTGAAGTTCAGCGGGAACACTCCGATTCGCCCGTGGATCTGGCCCCGCCCCCACTCCTGCCCGATGAGCTCCAGGAGGGCGATGACGTCACCCTGGGAGAAGGTGAGCTCGTCGTCCTCCTCTCCCTCGTAATCGAACAAGGCGACGCACCGAGGACCGCTAACACACACAGAAAGGAGAGGCAGGATGAACAGATCTGTTGTTGTTCCGTTGTGAGTCTGCTGTGGAGTTCATCGTGTTGTGTGTCGGACCTGACAGGAGGCGGGTCGGGTCGTTCCTTCTGCTCAGTCGGCGCCACAGGCAGAATGGACTGAAGGAAAAAGAATGAATGCTGACGTCAACTCACACCTTGTAAAACAAAACCTTTAATTGTAGGAAACACCCTCAGTGTGTGCTATCGCTTGCTAACAACAGCTCCCAGCTAACGTACGATACCTGTGAGTCGGACAGGCTGAGGCCCTCCAAGGCAGGTTTTGATTGGCTGTCCTGATCTGGAGCAGGCTCTGGTTGGATGTCCAGGTCCAGGAGACACTGTGAGGGGTTGATGAGCGGCGTGACAGCGGGCTGACTCCTCCCCTCACCTGACAGCTGCTCTGATGGGCTCGGGTCGTCCAGGACGATCAGGACTTCCTGTTTCTGAAGGTTTTAAGAAATGACATCAGAGCTCAAACCTGTGACAGTGTGTGTGTGTGTGTGTGTGTGTGTGTGTGTGTGTGTGTGTGTGTGTGTTCATACCGGGTAGCTGTTAAAGAGGGGGTGTCCAGGTTTAGGGCGGGGGGGCAGAGGCGGTCCTCTCTTTGGTGCCTTTTGAGGCGGAACCTGATTGGCTGAAACAGGAGAAGTGGTTTGTGAAGACAACGGCTGGCTGGCTGGGGAACTGGAGGGGGCGGGGCTTGTTTGAGGAGGGGGAGGAGTCATCTGGTTGGATGAGGAGGATGAGCTGATGGCTGGAGGAGGCGGTCGGCCAGGGGTGGACTTCATTGGTGGAGGACGGAGGGGGAGGAGCTTCACACTTGAAGGCCTGGAAAGAACAAAAAGGAATAAGGACGCATCGACACACAAGAATCCTTTTTAAACAGATTTTTTCTCCTCAAACCATCTTTGTTTTACAGAATATCCTGCATATCTAACAGGCCGAGCAGTAGGTGGCGCTAAAGACTCTGTCAGCTGTACATTAAACACCAGAGAAGAATATTCTGGACAGGTGTAGTGAGCTGTTTGGTGTAAACTTGTAATTTTAGCAGTGCTTAACAAACCTAAATAATTTCATTACATCATCATTTCAGACCTTTATAATGGGAGGAAAAACCCTGATAGCTTCCACGTCCCTGGAGGACGGTTTATTCAGGAGCCAACACAATTTATTCAAACCTAAAATGAGGTCAGTGAACACATGGAGCTGCTCAGGAGACCACAGCTGCAGTCAACATGTAAAATAAGGCCAAACAATGATGCTGCAGTGACACATCAGCTGTAAACGTTACTGTTGGCGACCTGGTCAAGATGTTTGGACGACAGCAGCAACAGAGTTATGATACATTTTCATGCATCGACACTAAAAACTTTAACAAACGAGAATATTCTCTAAGTTGTTCGGACCATAAAAAGGTCAAGATGACGTCCTCCGATGATTTGTTTTGTCCACAACCCAAAAAAATAATCAGTGTTTTCTCACAACTGTCTCCAAAAAAACAAACAAAAACACAGCAGTTAATTTAGAAGT
Source organism: Acanthopagrus latus (assembly GCF_904848185.1). NCBI lineage: Eukaryota > Metazoa > Chordata > Actinopteri > Spariformes > Sparidae > Acanthopagrus > Acanthopagrus latus. The sequence goes on along the minus strand of NC_051048.1, from coordinate 2,449,103 downwards.
TGTCAACCAATCGTTAAACGTATGTGATTTATATATCTGACTTCGGTATCGGTGCTTGTTTTTCATCATTACTTTCACCAAACTGTTGGAATAATAACAGTGAGAAGCAGCGACTGGACTCAGAGTTCTGGTCTGAAGAGCAGGCGGTCCAGCTTACCGTGGAGGGGGAGGAGGGTCTGAGGGGTTTGAAGTGCTGGAGGTTTCTGGTCTGGTCGGGATCACGGGGCCTTTCCTCAGAGCTGGAGCTGGAGCTGGAGCCGGCGCTGGGGTTGGGGGTTTGAGGCCCGGCGTGGATACTGAAGGTTTGGGGGCCGTGGCCGGGGCAGCAGCTGCAGGTTTGGGTGGAACCGGGTTTGGATCTGGAGGCGATGAAGAGGCTACAGAGGGTTTGGGGGCCAGATTTGGAGCTAAAGGTGGAGAACAGGTGTCAGACATTTTTAACTACCCTCAACAGATTAAGGCTGGAAATCACAAGCGAATTCTGTAATGAACACTCATATATAAAATGTGTGTTTTAGAAGTGACGAAATTCAAGCTGCCAACAGGATTTCATGATGTCCTGCACTACGTCATGATTCAGACCAGCTGGTATTTAGCAACCAGTTAGCTTTCGAGGCTAACAAACCATCTCTGTGTGTGTGCAGTGAGTGAGCATTCAGCTGCAGCCACACAGTGAACAATGGGGAGTTTAGAGGGCATCAGGGTGGAGCTGAGACTCTGAATACATCATGTTGTAACTGTATACCGGTGACAACCTGCTTCATGAGTTTCTGCAGGCCGCAGCACAAGAAAGGAAACGATGTGGGGAGCAAAGATGGATCTACGTGTTACTATCATCATCAGTTGTTACTGCTTAATGTGTTACTCCTTATTTTGGCATTATTGTCTTCATCGTTTATCGCCCAGGCCCAGATACTGACGACCTCCTTTTGTTTAAAGACACTACACTGATGTTTTGGGGGTGACATCGGTATACAAGTCGCTCCAGGTTCAAGGTGAACCACTGCGCAGGTGTGTTTGTCTTGCATCATGGAAGAAAACGTTCTCCGTGCTGTGACGTTTCTAAACACAAGAAAACATTTAGCTTCACAGTTTACGTGACAGCCAGTGAAGTCTGGCTCGTGGCATGATGGGAATTCTCTGTCAGGTCGACCAAACACAGCAAAACACCACAACACACACAAAGAAGTGTAACACATCAAACTCACACAGCAGCACCGACAACAGTGAGGCCTTGTTTCTGCTCACACAATCGCAGCGTTTTTCTTTCACAAGGTTTAGACTGAATGTCTCACACACACACACACACACACACACACACACACACACACACACACACACCATGTAAAATCTCTCCACATGTTTGCATAATTCTGCAACAGAGTGAGCAGCAAGATTTGTGTCTCTAAGCTCTCAAACACAAAACCATTGTTCTCAAGCTACATCGTGAAAAACACACACACACACACACACACACACACACACACACACACACACACACGATGTCTTTCTTACCGCTGGCTCTGCGTGGAGAGGTCAGTGCTGCTGGTTTGGTCGGGACGCCTGGACGACCACTTCCTGTTTTCACTGAAACAACAAGAATCAGCAGAAACGTTACAGCTGCTGCAGGACATCCGACGTCTGACCGCCGACCCGAAACTGACGACATAATCCAGAAATACAAGGACGCTCCATCCATGTGTGTCCAGAGAGGACGGGGACAACTGCTCCGTGCGTAAACTTAGCTGTACGAAGGCGTTAGTGATTCGAGGCAGCAGGGCTGTCACGATATCAGAGTTTTACTGGGCGATTATCGTGGCCAAAAGAATCCATGATTATGACTTTATTACAATAAATATGTTGAAATCTAGGGAAAAAAACCCTCTCAGACAAAAAGATCTTCACTTTGTTTGCCGTCAGATGAATAACACTCCTGATACGAGTGGTCGGCATGATTTTGCACAGAAGTGGTAAATCAGCGAGTGTCTGACACACAGCATCCGTCTCAGTGTCTCGTCAGTGTTTACTGCTGAACAGAGCCTCATTGTAATCCGAGTCCCAGAGAGGTTTCAGGGTAAACAGTGGAGATGATTTCAAACGTCGACGCTGTTCGCTCGTCTCGTCTGTCAGGTGATGTGTCAGGTGACTCACCTGTTCAGACTATAGGCACTATTCAAACACTGACCTATTAGTGGTTTAGGATACAAAACAAACGTGAACAAAACCAAAGCTGTTATTTTCAATGAGACTCCGCTTCTATTCACTTTCATTATTGTCGATTTGAAAGGCTGAAATAAAGTCGAGGTTTCAGATTCAGAGGATTAAAACCAAACAGACTATATGGAAACAAAACAAACTGAATTTTACAGCTGCGAAATTCAGTTTCTACTGCCAGTAGAGCCGCAACCATTAGTCAGAAAATCAACAAAAAATTCATTTCCAACTGTTTTGATGATCGATTAATTGTTTCAGTCATTTTTCAAACAAAAGTGTCAAACATTTGTCTGATTCAGGCTTCGTACATGTGACGATTTGCTGCTTTTCTTTGTCATTTCTGACAGTGAATGAAGAGTCTTTGGGTTTAATCAGGAATAATTGTCAGATTAATTGATGATGAAAATGATCGTTAGCTGCAGTTAAATGTAACACGTGACACTTTAGTTCAGTTGAGCTGGAATCACTGTGACCTCACATGTTGTTACGTTATCTGTATTGATCATCACATAGAGGACACACAGCGATCAATCAATGTGAGATACAACGTGCAGCCGAGCCTTCCACACTTTCACGGCATTCATGTGAAGATATTCACAAATACCAGGATAGTTTTGCATAAAGATAACCTGTTTTTTATCATCCCAGTGAAATAAATTAAATCCTAGTGTCAGTTTTTATCGGTCGGTGACTTCCTGGTGAGTAAAACAATCGTTGTTGTCTCTGAACATACAGTAACAACGGAGCCTCGGAGTGGTGATGACTGAAATCTAACACAGCGATCCAGTTTATCACAACTGCAGCTGTTCGGCAAACAAGTCCGATGTTCAGTCAACAACACTCGACCACGCTGAAAGCTTATCAGCAGCAGCAGCACGTTCAGGTTATCTGGAAGATAAGCAGTGTAAGCCGGAAGCAGCACCTCCTGTGAAACGACCCTAAACTCTGCACACGCACACAAACTGTTCACCTGCTGAGTGACTTTAAAACTTTAAAATGGTATAAAAGCAAACGTTTTTATGTTTATGTTAGTTTTATGTTTTTTATCCATCCATTCCTTCATCACTTTGAGATGAGAAGTTGTAAGTTGCCTGCAGAGGTCAGTAAAGATCTCACACTTGGTGGGTAACAGCAGAAAAACACTCACCAGTCGGCTCCGGCGTCTCGTCACTTCCCGTCTCCGTCTGCACTCCGCTGCCGACCTCCACTGAGGGTCTCGGGGGCAGAGTTGGGGTGGTGCGCCCAGCCGCGGTGCTCTTATCCTGGGGCGGTGCTCCTACGCTGGCCCTGGGGGCGACTGTGGGTCTGGGCGGAGGTTTGGGGTTGGCTAAGGACGGAGGCTCACTGACAGCCGGGGTGAGTTTGGGTGGAGGAGGTCTGGGGGCCGGGACGGGGGCAGCTGACTGGACGGTTTCTGTAGCTGACTGTGGTTTTGGTGTAACTGCTGGTTTTTCAGGGTTTTTGCAGGGTTGGGGTGTCAGAACCGGAGCGGGGGCAGATCTCTGGGTCGATGAAGGTTCAGTTTGGAGTTTAGTGTCTGTCGAAGCAGCTTCGGTTGTTTTTGAAGCCTCGGCGCTCCCTGCGTCTGCTGCTGACACGCCTCCATCTTCCCAGAACACCTTGCTGGATGGTTTGGCGGCATGTGAAAAGTTTTTGGGTTTCGGGGCGACGATGGGAGGGACAGATTTGGCTGGTTGCCCCTGGAGACGAGGGCGTGGTCTTGGTTCGGGTCTCTTTGGGGCGACAATGTCTCCACAGCTCCCATCAGCCACCTGCTGCTGCTGCTGCTCAAAGGCTTGTATCCTCGCTCTCAGAGTCGCCATGTCCTCCTCGTCCTCCTCCCCGTCTCCCTCCTCGCTCTCTGATTGGCTGTGCCCACTGCTGTCGCTGCGGCGATCCGGGAAGCCCCAGTCGTCTGCGCTGAAGGCGTCTAGCAGCTCCTGGAGGTACTTCCCCTGACTCACTTCCTGGTTAACGGAGTCACTTCCTGCGCGGGCAGCGAGCGTGGCCAAACCGTCCTCACGCAGTTTCACCAAAGTCTGAACTTTAACCTCGCTGCTGATTGGCTGTAGACTGATCCTGGAGCGGGGGCGTGGCTTAGGGCGCTCCAACAAGACGTCAGACGAAGCGGAGGGAGGAGTTGCTACGTCAGCAGCTGCCGAAGACTGATCCCATTGGTCCGTTTGAGCACCAGAGGTCGAGGTCAAAGGTGAACAGAGATCAGTGAGGAGGTCACAGCACGGCGTGTGTGTGTTTGGCACCACGCTGTCACCGTCACGGGACGAGAGTGTGGACTGGCTGGGCGTGATGGTGATGTCATCAACGTGAGACGGTCTGGGAGGCTGGGGGAGCGGCGGCCGCGGAGGTCTCACTGGTCTCCTCGCTGCACACAAACACACGATGAAGTTTACTCTTAAAAAACACAACATGAGCCTGAAAACAGTCGCAGGAGCTCCGTCTCACCCTGCGAGTCCTGAGGGTCGGGGGCAGATCCCGGGTCAGGTCCTGGGTCAGATCCTGGGTCAGTCTGCGTGGCGATGGTTATTGTAGGAGCCAGATGTGATGAGGAGGAGCAGGAGGAGGAAGAAGGCAGGAGGACCTGCTCCTGTGTCTTCTCCCTGATCACCTCCTCGTAGGACGGAGGAGGCTGATGGAGACGAACACAGAAAGTCAGATTTCAAGCAAGAATGAAAAAATATTCTCTCATCAGCTTCTGAAACAGAAGAACTGGCTGCTTGTCCTCGTCACATATGTAAGTCAGCTGATTATCTTCGGATTTTATACTATTTGGACATTTACAGTTATTTATAAAGATTTTTGTTTGACATTTTTTAGCAGCAACAACTCATTAATTATTTGTCACTTATTAAATTAAGCACCAACAATTTTGGTAATTGATTCTTTGATGCAATTTTGAATGAAAAAAGGGCAAAATTATGATTTTTTATGGTTTCTTTCCTCTAAGAGAATAAAACTGAATATCTTTGGGTTGATCGACAATTCAAAGACCAGTCAACAACTTCATTAGTAGAGAAAATAATCAACAATGAAAAAAATCATCAGTTGCAGCCCTGATTTTGGTATTTTCACTGTTTTAATTTCAACTTGCTTGACCGACTGCATGATTTCTAGATCAAATTCAAATGAACCATTTCCTAATTCTGATCCCGGCATTTCTGTCCAGCTGAAAACTGTCGTGGGAACTGGAAATCAGTCACTTGTTTGGAAGTGCAGGCTGCCAAGCGCACGTCGAAGCAACAGGAGGTGACGTAACTTCTAGCGTAAGTCGATCAGAAGACGTCAAACAAAAGAGACAGAACTCTGGTGTTCTTGTTGACACAAACACTGAACGTGGCGTTTCTGAGGCAGGAGTTGTTTCCAAAAAGCTCTGTTTTTAGCGACCTGAAACACGTGTGTACAGGGGCTGATTCTCCAGAAGAGGAAGCTGTTTGGTCACACTGCAACATGCAACACTTACACAGGTATTTCACAGTTGGAACGATGGTCCTCGCACGGAACTGAATACAAAATTTGTTGAGCAACGTTCTCGTTTGAAGGGACAGAAAACAGCAGCAACAGTTCAGATCGTGGTAACGAGAGTAGTAACTAGTCTGACTGAAAGTTATTGAGAATCGCGGCCAACTACTGGACAAAGAATAACACCTCCACGTTCACACAGATGGAGTCACCTGTATGGTCGGAGGGATTGTGGGTCCCCAGATCTGTGCGGCGGGCGGAGGGGGAGGTGGGAATCCTCCAGCAGCTCCGGGGAACCAGGACGTGGAGGCCAGCGGCTCCGCTGACAGGATGGTGATCTCTGGTCGCCTAGCAACAGGCCGGACAACAGGAAGTCACCAACAGAGACAAATCAATGTTACTGACACACATGAGCATGTTTAACAGCTGAGGGATCAAATGTGACGACTACAGATCTGCTCTGGTTAACACGTGTTTCTCTGCTGTTTGAGTTAAAACAGCGTCGATGTTGTCGTTGTTTTCACAAATAATCTGAAGTTAAAGATTTCTTTAAACACTAAAGATGAACAGAAGCTATTCATGTCAACCACCAAATCAAAAAAAGCTGCCAAGAAAACTTCACTGGAAACAGATTTTACACACTTGTGTCAGCATTGCTGCTCGTTGCTAAATGATTATTTATAAATATTCATGTTGGCTGTAATCCAAGAATAATCCAAGTGTGTGGCGCTGAAACAAGAAGGAAGTGTATTCAGTCAACACACACACTCACGCTCGCTTGTTGACTATAAATGTTCTCTTTTTCCTGACCTGACAAATTAATTGAAGAGCATCAACATGAAACTGAACGATGGGGATCTGAATCTCTGTCAGTTTACACTTCCGAACTTCAAGATGTTGGTACTTAATTCACTTTTCTGTCTCACCTCCTGTCTCGGTCTCGGTCTCGGTCCCTGTCTCGCTCTCGGTCTCGCTCTCTGTCTCTGGACGACTCAGAGAGAGACGTCGACCTGGTGGAGGCTGACGGACAGAAAACAGCAAAGAGTTAAATACGGACAGCTGCTGTTAGATCATCACATCTGTGAGTATTTTCAACCACATGTTGCCTCCGTAACGACAAAAACAGGAGATATTTCACTACATGTATCTGAAGCTGTAGGACGGACGGGTCATGAGATGTTTTCACAACGATAAATCAATACAAAGAAAAGTAATCACCAGCTGTTCAATCATATTTCAGGCAAACATTTGTTGGTTCCAGCTTGTTAAATGTGAGATTTTGCTGCTTGTCTTTGTTATTTCTGACAGTAAATCAAGAGTTTTTATAGAAGAAGCTATCTGAAGACGTCACTTTGGACTCTGGGAGACGATCTTTTGGGAATATATTTGAGACTTAAATCGATAACAGAAATAATCATCAGTTGCAGCTGTGAGGGAAAATCAGTTCACGTTTCAACGGGTAAAAACAAGAACATACTAAGTAGTTCTACTTGTATTTCTCAGTATGAAAGTCTGCTGTGTAAATAAACTGCATTCAAACCCACAGATCTTTATTTAAAACCAAACTAGAGGAAATGGAGCACAAGGCATCAGGGCTTGTGTTGTATTTCATGAACTGAAAACAGTCTTAAATATATTTACCTCACTTGGAGTGTCGGTGTAGTTGCGCTCTATGTGAATGTGTTTTTGTAATTCAAAGCTACATGAAGGAAATCTAAAAGCACTAAAAGGTTTTGAGTGGTTAAGCAGCGGACTGGTGGCAGTCCAGTATTTTGGGAGTTGCTGCCTTCCTGCCATGCTGGATTTTATTACCCCACAAAATGAATATTTTCCACTTTTAACCGTCCACACTTTTCCAGGCCACAATTCAAACTGGACTTCAGTTTTCTACTTTCTTCAGCTCGTACAGTTCAGACACGCACATTCAACCAAACACCTCAAGCGTGACTTTAAATACACAATATTCAGCCACTTTCAGGACAATTTAACAATTCTTGCGTCATTAAAATATACAAAGTTAGATTGATTTGAACAAAATTACTTTACTTATCTGAGAGGAAACAACTAATTCCAGGTGAAGCCTGAAGTTTGTTTATTCCTCTCATGTACTGACCCGTTTCTTCAACCCTGAGACGGAAACTATGACTGCAGTTAGCATGCTAACAGCTAGCCCTGGCCTGTACACTCCCTGCTGCCCCAACCTCTCAAATTCAGACGCTCGCTATTAGCAAGAATTAGTAATTATTCCAGTGATATGCTGCCCCCTGTCGCTTGTTGTTTTAAATGTTGGTTTTTCTTCAGGGCGTGATTCTTGTTAAACCCTCACTTAGTTTTTCATTGCCACCCGGTAGAGAGCATACCTCTGCCAAAGCCAAATCTCACAATGTTAAACTGAACGTGAGAGAGAAAAACATCCTGGGGTCGAGTTAATCCAAGTTTCATGTGTAATCCTGCAAACAGACTCAGCGAGGAGGCAACACAGTGACAGGATGCAACTTCATTTGATTACAGAGAATCTTTGAGCTTCACGGCTTCTGGTTTGTTTGGACAGAATCGACTGTCGTACTGAAAGAAGAAGAGAGAGAGACTTCATGAGGAGGTCGAGGTCGAACACTCACTTCTCTTGATGGCAGCTCTGATGGACGAGAGAGGACCCTGACTGCAGAGAGGACAAAGAGAAAAGGAAAACATGAGTCACATTATTTCACCTCGGCCAAGTCCTCAAGAAAAGTCCGCATTTTTTCAAAATCAATGCCGTGATGTCTTCCTGTACTGGCTGAATGAGACACACCTCTTTTTATTGGATTTGCGGTTTAAAACAGCATTTTGGTCAAAAGCTTCCAGGTCATATGAGCCATTTACAACATTTCCTCTCTTCTCATGAAGATTCAGCGCAGGGCAGGAGTTAGAGGCCACAGATTCAATCCTCCGAACAAATGAAAAACACCAAAATGCCCATAGCAGCCAAATTTAGGGTGTTTTGACTGATTCATGTCAACTCTTGCACTGAGAATCATACAAGAGATCAGTCCGCTGTTGAGGTTCCCCCACAAAAATGACTGTTTCATCCATCTACAGCTCGTTAATGATGTCTTTTTACAATCTGACAAGAAAGAAATACTCGTCAGTACAGAGGCGGAAAAAACACCCCAAAAAGAAATACAGATGTTGTTGTAGTTAACAGACACAGTCACTCTAAACAATCTTCTACAGCAAAGGAATCTGCTCAAAGTGCATTCTGCTCGATCCTCAGACGGAAAGAAGTTGGAAAACTCCTGTTTACCACATTCCCAGACTTCACCTGTCTGCAGCCCAAACCGCCAAACTGATCCAAAGATTCTTCAGAACAAGCCGGGATCCAAGTTTTTGTCTAATCCAAACAGAGTTGTTGCTAGGCAGGTTAGGAATCAACAGAGCCAGACTCACCCAGACGACAGAAGGAGGTCACATGTCTTTTACTCTCTCCATCTCTTTTGTCTCGCTCTGTCTTTTTTTTTTCCTTTTTTAATCGTCTCTCGGTCTGTTTTTCTGTCTCGGACCGTCTCTCTGGCTCTTTTTGTGCCACGGAGCTGCTAACCATGCACAGACACACATGACTCACCCCTGACACGGCCCAAACACACAAACAGGGACGGAAAAACCTCCTCTCCTCTCCACTGAAGCTGGGTTGGACAAAACAGAAAACTCACAGATGTTTTTCTGAATGTCAGATGTGTTAGTTCAGCTCGATGATCGTTTTATCGAGGCTGTGCTTTGTGTTTTCGTGGACTCAGAGTTGGTGGGCGTCTACGTTATAAACACTTTTTGCTGATGTTGTTTTTCTGTGTTTGGCAAACTTTGGAGCCTTTTCCTCTTTAACCATTACATCATTTTGGGGTGTGTGTGGCTGATGGTCCAGAGCTGAACACACTGACTTGTACAGACGTCTTTCTCTCAGGTTTCCTGCACAGACAAGAGTTCAGTTTCAACTTGCTCGTCACGAGTCGGCTGCAGTCCTGAGACTTGAGGCTAAACTTCACTGCGGCTACTGTGATGTTAGCGGGCTTATAAAGCACATTCGACACTTCCTGTAGCTGCCTCAGCTTTAGACGCCTGATTATGGATCTTAATGTGGAGCAGCTGCAGGAAGTGTTAACTTAGGAGCTGCAGGAGAAAGATCAGCTTACAAAAGGTCTTCATTTGAAGTTAAAAAGGTGCATCACAGACTTGAGGGAGTGAAAAGTCTGCTGTTGAAATGGGCAAAGTCTGCAGCTGACTCAAATATTTACTTTAACACAACAAATCCAGGCCTCAAAATATGACAGTCTGCTCACAATAAGCTGCTGTTCAGTTCAGTTTCTTGTGTTACCGTCTTTTAAGTGGAATAAACTCAAACTGAGGCTCTGTTTCCCCCTCACACACACACACACACACACACACCCTTTAAACTGTGTGACTTCTCCGGCTGGTTGCCATGCCAACCGGCCAACAGCCAGCATACTTTCAGGAGTGTGTCAGCCCCGGAGACCAAAGGAGAGAAAAAGTAGCTCCTTCGAGGGCAGAAAACTGTCCCGAGGTTCAAGTGAGCAGTTTTTGCTTTTTGCAACTCTCACACAGTTCTCACGGTTTGAACGTCGTCAGAACTGCAAACTTTACTAACAAACCACCAGGTGATATACAAAGAAGAGTGACATGTCTTACCTGTGGCGATGCTCCGGCTTACGTCTGTCAGGACGACCTGACAAGAGAAAGAGAGACTGTCATTTACATCAACAGACAGAAGGAGATAATCGACTTGTGTTGATTTGATTACACCTTTACACTAGATGTTCTGTGCCGTCCAACAGAATAAAAAACCCAAAAGAGAAGGAGATGTTGATTAAAGAGCTCAAACACACATCCAGGAGGTCTTTAACTTGCCTCCTGAAAGAGTTTAACGTCTTACATCTGGTTACAGAGAGCAGAAGCCCCGTCTGGTGGACCACCACGGGACCCTGCTGCGTAAAAAACTTTGTACGGTAACGAACGGAAAGAGATAAATAACGTTCTGATCCTGTTTGAATTGTATCATGAATCACTAATCACAGAACTGAACCAGTACCAGAACTTCAGTTGTAAAAATGACCATATTTATTGTGATGTTCCTCTTGTTCAGCACCTTTTCTGACCCAGTGGGCTCCATGTTGGTTCTGATGACGTGTTGATGAGACGATGTAGTTCACTGAGCTTTAACACAAAACTACATGAGGTTTAACTTTACTTACAACAAACTGACATCGGATCAGATCATTATTTGTCTCTCTACACTCACTACCAGAATCTCAGACGATATAAAGTTTCATATCATGACGACAAGACATATATATCACACAACCCTTCATACTTGTGCATTAAACAACCCACCACGTTGCATACAGGTGTACCAAATGCTGCTGGGAGGTAGCTATTAATCTAATAATATTGTCTTGGATCAAAGTGTACACTGAGATCAATTCCTTCATTTTAGACAGAACGACCTCACCGGTTTAAATGAAACATGTACAGACTAAGGTTTAAAAAATTAAATACTAAAAGTATTGTATTGGCACAAATTACCAAAAGTGTCCAGATGACAGCATCCAGAGGAAACAACAACCCTCCCAGTGTTTTATCCCACAGGACAAATAGTTTCAATCATTTTATTAAACTGACACAAAATGTGTGTCAACTTCATTTTAACATGAACGTCAAGATCAACACATAATGAGATATACGTTCAACCTCATGAACAAGTTGTTGGTGCCGTTATCTGGGTCAAGAAACAGTGAAAACCCTTCTTCCATTCGGGGTCCTGATGGATATGGATCCTCTATCGCACAGGAAGTGATGCGTTTTATGTTTCCAGATGGTTTAAAATTCACAGAAGAAGAAGAAAACTTGAAGTCGTGTTGGAGTGCACGCGAGGAAGGTGGCACCGCTGGTGGATGAATTAAAGTAAGTGTCCTCACTTGAACCTCCTGTCTTCTCTTTTTAAGTCGAACAAAAGACGAAGAAAGAAGAAGGAAAGGACAGAAGAGGTAGTTTCTTTCTCTGGACTGTTTTTCTGCATGTGTGTGAATGTTTCCATTTCCTACCTCGTTTCCTCTGACGGACAGGTCAGCTCGACTCCCTGCAGCGTCCACAGAAACTAAACGTTGACGACGATGATCGAAAGACTTCTTACTTCTTCTGTCATAAAAACTCTAAATCTATCTTTTTCTCTCTTCTTCTCCTCTTCCTCCAACTCTTCTCTCTGTGTCTAAACCTCTGACTGGACCGCCCGTCTGTCCTGGCCAGCTTCCTGATTGGCAGAGGGCATCCAGGAAGCGTGGCCGTGATTGGCTGCTGCGGGATTCTGCTGCAGTCATCAGGAGTTTTAACACTTCCAGATGTTTGTCCTGCAGCAGGCTGGCAGAGCTCAGAGCCGGCGCTGCGTTTAGACACGCAGATGCACGACGAAGCAGAATTTCTTCGTGGTTCATCATCTGTCGGGTTCCTTGACGGCGGGAGGAGTTCACAGGTGAAGGAGTCAGAGAGAGATCGGAGAATGTGGAGCTCAAGAGAAGTTGAGCACAATGAAAACAGCAAAGACACATTCAGTGATGGATCAAATCTGTAGTTTAATTTTCTGTCCCTTGTATCAGATATTTTTTACAGTTTTATTCGAGTGATTTTCGCAGGGGTACTAAAACTGGCAACTAGTTTAACAATCACATAATCATAAATTTTAAGTCTTTTTTCAAGAGCAACAGTGCTAAAACTTTTCAATCAGTCAATCTGTAGATTAATTGATACAAAGCTGAAGCTTTTAGCTAAAGTTACTGATGAGAGCTGCAGCTAAAAGCTTCTTTTCACTGATGATCGGTCTGTAAAATGACAGAAGATCCTGAGGTAATATCTTGTCATCGCTTTATACGTCACTGGTGGGAAACACTCGCTAATCAAAGCTGGTACGTTCACATGAGACGCTTTATTATCCGTCACAATCAAAGACGAGTCTGTGTGGGACAGAAAGTGGGTCACTTTGTGGTGGCCGTGGGCGAGAGAGGCGGTCTGGAAACATTTGAATCTCTAATGAAATCTATCAGAGGATGACGCTCACCTGCGACTCCGTCACAAACTCAACTAACTCAAACATCTTTTTCTTCTTTTGTTTGGACAGAGAGTCTTGTTCTATGAGAGTATTTGTTTATCTTTCTACCGCAGAACGTTCAGAATAAGCTGCATTTCACAAAGCCAGAGGAGACGCTGAAGACCAAAAAAAAAAACCCGTGTGGAAACAACGAACCTCACATGCCAGAAAAATTAATCACAGATTGTCTTTAAATCCACAGAGACCTGAACCACAGAGCTGGAATGCTGCACACAAACACAGTCACTGTCCAGAGTTACTGTTGTGTTGTTTGTATGCAAAAGATTTACAAGGATCTTCACTAAACCTCCTGCATGTTTTACTAACCATCTGTGCAGCTCTCGTGACACTTTTCTCCAGTTAAATCAATGACATTATCAACTGAAAAGCACATTTTTGCAGCGCACTCGATGAGAACTCCGTGACCTCACGATCACATGCTTGAGTTTCATTACACAACAGCTGACTGAGACTCTGAGCAGCACACACTCTCAGATCTGTGTGTTTTTAACCGTGTTCAAGCCTCTTTCTGACTTGTATAAGTTGATGATTCAACAGCCATTCAACAGGTGGATTTCTACGTTGTTGTGTTCAGACTCGGTGATATCGTCTTTGAGGGAGTAATTAATGCATATGTGAAAAAAAAGTAGTATAAAGTCTTTTGTGGCTCCAGAGAAAGCTGGATCTGATAAATAGCACCCCAGTGTGAAGTCACTCAGTGGCATTGTGGGTAATGTAGGCGCTACATTTTGAAAAGGAAGAAGAATGTGTGGAATAAAAAAGGGGGATATCTGGTTTCACGGCTGTTGTAAATCTTCAGTACTGCATCTGTTGTCCTTGGAGGTTGTGTTTGGTCCGAATTCTGTGTCTGGCTGCGTTCACACTCTCAAGATTCTGACCCGGATCAACAATCCAACATCCTGGTCCAGGCAAACTCCAGCGTGACTAGCTCCACCGCTAACTGAGCCACGAGCAGCAGCTGTTATTTACCTTGATGTTAAACTGCGTCCTGCTTAACTGCAAATTTAAAATTGTGGATTTCTTTTGAAAGCCTACACTTCCCACAATGCAGCGTAGCCACTGTGTGACATCATTGTTTTATTTATCAGATCACATCTTTACTCAGGAGCCACAGAGGACTTCCTACTGTTTTTTTCCACATACGCAGCAGAAAAACTGGTGGAGCTGCTCTTTAAAAGTACAGTCAGGAAGTTTAAGTTCACATCATTATCACTGTTATCCTCTTACTGCTGTGGTGTTACTGTAATATACTTCCCTGTCAGATCAACCGTCACCAAAGATCACCTGTCACCAGGATTCAAACTTCCTGTTTCTTCGTCTGGAAATTAAAAAACGCATCACTTCCAAGAGAGGTTTTCTTGCAGTTAAAGGACTCTACTGAGTGATTCTGTGTCAGAGTATCACTTCAAACATTTCCCAGAGAGAACCGAGCCCTGGCCCGAGGGTTGAGGCGTTGTATTATAACAGCGAGAGTGCAGCACCATCACACTCGGCTGTGTGAACTTTGACCCATATGCTGCCTGACGTGTCTGCATGTTGATACAAGAATTTATGGTTCTGGGTTGAAGCAGATCCCGCCCACACTCACACAGCCCACCATGTGAATCTGTTATCTGGTGTGTAACAGCACGTCTGTGTTGTTGTGTTGTTGCTGTGTGTGTAAAGTGAGTCATTAACAAGATAAACTCCCTATTTTATATTCAACTCTTCAGGTGTTTGATCCAGTATCCATCAGGCTGTATGTAAAATATCAAACAATGAGCAGAATTAATGAGTTAAACTGCTAAAAATATGAAAATATTTAGCTTTATTTCATGAAAGTAGAGCAGCGAGGACTAATCGATACATCATCAATCATTAAAAAATGACTGCCAACTACTTTCGTAATCGATTTTTTTGAGAAAACAAATTCCAAATTCTCTGATTTCTGCTTCTCAAATGTGAATGTTCTTGTTTTCTTTTCTGATCTGTGACAGTAAACTGAATATATTAAGGGTTTTAACCATTTTAAGAACCAAACAACTTACCAGTTACATTTAAGGAGCAAAAACTGTGAATATTTTCTCCATTTTCTGCTTACAGGTTACTTCAACGATTAATTGGAAGACACGCTTTTGTGTATTTATTGCCTATGAAACAAAATTAAGTTAAAAATTCTAAATAACTGGTATTTTGATCGAGATTAAAGTGTTGAGATTAAATTGAGTTATTAATCATTAATTGATTAGGTGTCAACCAACAAACTCCACTGAAATGTTCATATTTCATGAACTTAAATGCAAACTTGATCCATAAAATGTCAGAAAATGTTATAAAATGTCCAAAACCCTAAATATATTCAGTTTACTGTCACAGGGGAAAACTACTTAAAAACTACTTTAACAATTGCTCTTAAATCACAGATATGTGTTGTGTATGTTTTGCTGGTTACCCCAAGTAAGTTTAAAAGTCTAATTAATTTGCACTTGGTTGACTCACAGTTGATCAACGACTGACTCCATTTAATCTCAACACAACCAAACTCCATTTGGAAAATCCCCATTTTAAGAACTTAACTGCGACTTGAATTTCCTTGATTGGCTTTTTTCCCATTAAAAAAAAACAAACTAACGATTCATCCGCAGTAAAAATAACTCATGTTTGTGTGTATCAATTTTTGACTGTATTCAATAAATTAAGTGAAAAAAAGTATCAAAATAGTTAGTAATTGGCTGGTTGGTTGACAGTCAGTGGACTAACTGGCGCAACCAACTTCACCAAACTCCATTTGGAATTTCCCCATTTTAAGCCGGGTGGTTTCGGTTCAGACTCTACACGCTGCTCTCGGGTTTGTGGTTCTGTGACAACGTCATATTTCAGATATGAACCCTGTAATTGACTGCTGTTTTTAGTCCGACCCGGCACAGTGTGTGTATGTGAACACAGTCAGGAGTACTAATACAGAAAGTACTACAACAATTCTGCGTTTCTACACGAAGGACTGCGGAGACGTGCTGCAGGTGGTTCTGGTCTAGTTTCAGTCGAGGGTTCGTGTTTCTTTCACAGCCAGCTGACTTGTGACATCAACACACTGACCCGGTACCAGGTGTAAACACGCTCAAACAGGCGACATGTTCGGTGTTTTTACCTCCGGAGCTGTTGGGCTGTCGTCGGACCACTTGTTCCCGGGTGTCCCTCATCGTGTTTTCCTCCTCCTCTTCTGTCCGACCCGCTTCGGCCATTTCTCCGGTCCTCCTCTCCGTCAGAACCCTCACTTCTCCCGTCCGTCTGTCTGTCTTTTCGGGGGGGAGTAATGGAGCTGGGTCACGGCAGAGACGGCACCGACATTATTACCCCTCCTTCCTCCCGTTGTCGTCGCCTAACATCCAAAACACACCGAGTTCACCGAGACACCGTCAACTCCACAGCCCGAAGCGAGCTCCGGAGCCGGGCCAACACTTCGGCTCGGCTCGGGGTTCGTCCGAACTGTTAGCAAGTTGCTGGGACAACAACAGGCTCTGTCCTGGTTTCGGTTGAAGACTTTCTCCTGCTCTTCTCCGGCCCGCGCGACTTCACCGTACACTGCCGCACGCGCTCCGGCTGCGTGACGTCACCAACTGAAGAAAGGGGGAAAAAAACTGGATCAAAATAAATAAATAAACAAATAAACAAATGAATAAATATAGTTAGAAAATATAATAAAAAAATACGTACAATACAACAATACAATTTTGCTGTTCAAAATTATGTTTTAAAAATATGCTGAAATAAATAATGTATTAATGTAAAAATATATTATGAAATAAATCCTAATAATAATAATAATAATAATAATAATAATAATAATAATAATAATAAGAATAAGAATTAAAACAAATGATACGGTTAAAAAATAAAATAAAATGAATCACAAGAATTTTTTATATATGGCTATAGAATAACAATATAAAAACAGCACTACAAAAAGTAAATACAAATATGTAAGAAAATATATACATAAAAACTTAATAATAATGATAATGTTAAAACTATGGCTAAAATACACTATCAAATAAATGATAATAATTAAAACAAATGATATGATTAAAATAATACAATAAATCATAAGAATATGGCTATAACAATATAAAAATAAATAAAATATGTATAGAAAAACATTAACAATAAATAAGTCAAAATTACGGATTATAAGATAATTTTAAAAAGATGGGAAAGGTACTAATCAGACAGATCACCTGATTTTCTGTCTCATTTACTTCTCAGGTCCTCAGGCTTTTGGCTAATGTTCCACCAATTACATTTCAGTTTTGGTCCTACAAGGGAGAAATACTACTATCCATGAGTTTCAAATGTAGTCCTACACCTGCCATGTTGGGTACCCACAGGTGTTTCAAACTAATTAATTAGTTGAAGGCCAATCAGAAACACAACTCAAATTGAAACACCTGCGTTGGTCCCCATCATGGCAGGTGTAGGACTACATTTGAAACTCATGAATAGAAAGCTACTAAAAGAGGATTTAAAAAAAAATGAAACAGAAAATTTCAGAAAACTGAAGTGACATGAAACAGAATAAAGCAGAGAGAGAGAGGATGAGTCAGTGACAAGGTGGGAGAAGAATGTCAACAGGTGTCAACAGGTCCAGACTCGCAGCAGCTGCTGGCATCCAGACTAATGTGTTTTCATTACAGCTTCAGTTGAAATCCAGAGCTTAAACATGTCCAAAATCTCTATGGATTCTGGTTGTGAATGAATCCACTCAGCATGCTGGAGAGGGTGAAGAAACCAGCTGAGTGATGATATTTATAAATCACTTCACATGTGAACAGGCTGCATTATTTTACATATGATCAGTGTTCTGGAACCTTATTTTCCTCTGAGAACATCTTCTGTATTCACTCATGGAAAAAATGTTTGCATTAGTCCCTCATTAATATTTCTGAGTTTGAAGTTGTTCTCTAAAACAACTTAACGCTGCTGTAAGTCAGCTGCAGTTTCAACACGTGGCCACCAGAGTGCAGCACTGACGCTTCTATCCAGCAGCAGCAGTGACCTCTGCATCAGGTCTGTTACTGAATGTGTACAGAAACATATTTAAGGTAAATATATATAAAACCTTCATCTCCACATTGAGAAAAATCTCCCCACATTTATAGTTACGACTTCTTTAATACACTTTTCTGTTCCTGCAAATATGTACATACATTTGTAAGCAATTCGTTGAGACAAAATCCTGTTTCTTACTGAAACTTATTAAAATAAAGTGCCTTAAAGCACTGACAATATATAATATTCATGAGACAGTTATAATTTTACAAGTTTGCTCTAAATTTGTCCACTTGTAAGTCGAGTTAAATGTGTTTATAAAGCACATTAAAACAGCATCACTGTCAAAATGATTATTGTGGTCTAACAATAAATCCACAGCAGTGTTCAGTAAGTATTTATGTTGCGTTTCTACAGTAAGCCAGACAAAATACACCATGAATATACAGTATTTCCATGTTAGATTATATATGATAATGTAATATATAATAAAAAGGATTACCCCAGATTCTTCTTCATCTGTTTCTTCATCTTCTTCTTTAATCACTAAATAAATCAGCTGGATTTTTTTTTTTTTTTTTAAAGCAAACAAAGAAAGAAACATGTAAAACAATTCAAAATCACAACATTTGTAGACAGACAGTTTTCAGTGGACAGGAAGGAAGTATAAGAATTTTGGAGGAAAAGGTACAATATTGGAAGAGAAGGAGTAATAAAGTAATATAATATGACCGTGTTGTAAACCAGCTGATGTGTTTGTTGGCATTGATCCAGATGACCTGTGTGTGTTTGTGTGTGTGTGTGTGTGTGTGTGTGTGTGTGTGTGTGTGTGTGTGTGTGTGTGTGTGTGTATTGTTCTAACAGCAGATTAAGGGCCAACCTGTGTTTCCACGGTGATTAACGGGGCCTAGTTAACAGAATCACTCAGCAGGGGGGGATACAGAGTGTGTGTGTGTGTGTGTGTGTGTGTACTTTGATTTAGGGTTATGGAGAACAAATGCTCACACAGCTGTTTTGGGGACGATTAAAGGATTTGCCATTTAATGTAAAGACTTGCTGGTATAGGTTGTCTTAGATTAAGGATAAAGGGATATTTATGTTGATATCTGAATATTTATATTAAAAAAAATGTTTCCAAGCGGTTTTATGTAATCTTATGTTTATGTGCACTACACACTGACAGTCCCTGATATGGAGACATTAGTACAGCTGTATGTTATTGTTAAATATGATTTGTTATTGTGAGTTTGTGTGTAAACTGTTTTATGTAATTTGTAATAAAGGCTTTTATTTAGTGTTTTATAATTTTTATGGATTTGATTTTTATACTTATTTTGATTTATTTTGTTTTTATCATTTTGTTCTTACTAGATTTACTAAATACATTTTAATTTGCATTTGACTGCTGTTCTTATTATTCTTATATTTCATAAACTTTTTATAACAAATCCTATGCGCAATTTTATACGATTTTATTTCTATTACTATTTCTTGTTTTATTATTTCAGCTGTTCATTAATCTAAAGCTGTTTTTATCCCATTTTATTGGTTTTGAATTGCATTTTGATTTGTCTCCCAGGTGTTGTTTAAATAAAGTTTGATTGACTGATTTAAATCCAGTGTAAACCTCTCCTCCTCGTTGGGGGCGTGGTTTACCTCCTCAGTGGGCGGAGCCGCCCCGTTACCTAGCAGCCAGCGGCAGAGTGATTGACAGCTGAGCGGTTTAAATCCTCAGGAGCGGAGCGGCGGCCAGAAACGGCTCCAAACCCACGAAACTACCGGCTTTAAAACCAGGAAACCCCTGGATTTAAACACTTTGTCGTCTCTGTCGGACTGTTTCACAGTTTAAAGACACTTTACTTTTGTTTTTTTCTGGGACAAGAAGCGACAGTTTGAGAGTGACGCTCCTCCGGCCGAGGTAAGACCCGTCTGTTAGCTTAATGTTGATGTGCAGGTGAGCTTTAGCCTGGAGAACAAACACTGAACTGACAGGAATATTAGTTATTACACAGTAATATGTGTGTTTTAATGAAAGTTAGCTCTCATACAGAGTTACAGAGTTCTTCAGGTGAAGTTCACAGAAGAAATTCAGAACAGAAAAGACCAAAACGTCATAATAAAACAGCACAGAAGTGTTCAGTTAGCTGTGAAAATACAGAGAAGTAGGTCACAGGAGAAAAGATAAAGTCACAGGAAAGATAAAATACATCAGGATGAGTGAGTGTAGATTATAATATGATACAGACAGGAAGATAAGTAAAGATAAATCAGGTCAAAGATGGATTTATTAAACTAAATCCAAAAGAAAACAGTCACAAAACAGAAAATAAACCACAAACAATTTGATTTAAAACAACAGAAACACTTCAGAGATGTTAAGACTGAAGATTGAACAACAACATCAACAATATTAGTGCAATAATTCAATAAAGAAGCTGTTCTCAGAGGAAAATGAGATCCCAGAACACTGAAGGCAGGGTCCGCCACATGTAAACACAGTAAAGAAGTATAAAATCTGTTGTTCTTCAAGGTCAGTATGTTTATTCACTTTATTCAGTCGTGAAGACAGTGAGATAGTTTGATTATTCAGTTTGTTCAGGGGGAAAAAATGATCAGCAAATGAGGATCTCTGTCTACTGATTATGATTTCTATAATTTTCAGCATTTCTTTTTTAAAGTAAAAACTTTCTGATTTCTGCTTCACAAATATACATTTCCTCTGGTTTCTTTCCTCGTCTGTATTAGTAAACTGAATATCTTCAGGGTTTTAGACAGTGAATCAAGAGCTATTTAACACATGAATGAACAATAATAATAATAATATTATTCAGTTGCAGCCTTACAAGTTAAAGAAAACCAGTAAAAAGTCACATTTCAGAAGAAAAAATGGGATTTTTTGGCATTAATGATGAATCAGAGGTCAAAATAAACATGTTCGTTGTTTAATGTTATTTTTTCTGCACGATTAATTCAATTAATGTGTGTGTGTGTGTGTGTGTGTGTGTGTGTGTGTGTGTGTGTGTGTGTGTGTGATGTAAGCAGTATTAAGGAGGTGCAGGACTCACACTCACAGCTCAGTGACCCTCAGTGAACTACACACTGTCTTTCTCTGTGGTGCGTTCAGGGTCAGCTGTTGAAAGACTCAAACTCAGGAGACAAACAGTGCTAAAGCTTCACTGTTTCTGACTCCTCAAGTGTGACTATGTTGATTAATTTGGCCCATTAAAAGTTGTGAAAAGCAGCGACTGCTTTGTCGCTCTGGTGTGAAGCTTGTTGATGAGACTTTTACAATCTGCAGATTTTCAGTTTTGCGTGAGAAACAAACAGCTGTGGTGACTCAACAGGTCAGAGGTGAAGCCCTTCAGACGCACTAACACCTGGGAACTTTCTGCTCAGTCGCTATAAGAAGCAGTTAGAGAACGTGTGTGTGTGTGTGTGTGTGTGTGTGTGTCCTGCTGAAGTGCCCTTGAACAGTGAACCGAGTTGCTTCATCAACATAATTAATTTAAAACTCAATCAGCTAAACGCCTGAAAAATGTGACGTGCATCAAAAACAGAAACAGGTCATAAAATCTGTCTGAACACCTCGGCTCAGTGTGTGTGTGTGTGTGTGTGTGTGTGTGTTTAATCCCTGGTTTGTGTGATGGCATGTGACTGTCTGAGTTTAACACACACACACACACACACACACACACACGGTGGTGGCTTGGGATTAAACATCACTGTCTCATCTCAGATTACTCCCCTCTCTCTCTCTCTCTCTCTTTCTCCCTCTCACACACACACACACACACACACACACACACACACACACACACACACACACACACACAATAATGACAACTTGATGGTCTGGACAGGAAATTGGACCAAAATCCGACTGTTTGCCCGACACACACACACAGTTTTCAAATCCATCCTTCACCATCTGGGCCTTTAATCTGTGTTTGTGTGTGTGTGTGTGTGTGTGTGTGTGTGTGTGTGTGTGTGTCAACCTTTCACTCATCTCTCTCTCTCTCTCTCTCTCAGGACATCAGGCTCGCTCGCCCATGTCGTCCCAGCAGCACAGAGGTAGGTGAGCTGTCGACTTCTTGGAGAGCTCTGATGGGAATTCATGGAATGTCCCGGAACGCCCTGGGCGGGACTTCATTTTTCCTGTTTGCTCGTCGCCGCTGACGACCCTTACTTCCTGTTCCGGCCTCGGCTTCTCGTCAGTTGTTAGACACTGAGCGAGCGATATAGAGATTGGAGAGGAGAAAACAGCCGTCTTGTCATTTCTTTTCCTTCGACGAAGATGTTTCACTTCCTTTCAGTCACTTAAAATACATTTGCGTTAAAACATTATAAACAACCAACATCCTCCTGGAAGTCGGTGTATGTCAGTAAAGAACTGTGTCCTTGAACTTCACGAGATGAATAACCCCTCCATCCTCCTCCGTCCTCCTGCAGGCCAGCCGCTGCCCACCAGGCCCAGGGAGAGAGCCTGATCCTGGGCAGACGGAGCCAGCTGATGCCCCCCGGCTCCTCCTGACATCAGGCGTCCAGCATCGCGCACGCTGAGCCGGAACATGCTATAGCCACCTGACAGTCAATCAAAATGATGGCCTCCGTGGTTGTCGGGGGCAACCGGAAGAAGTCCCTCACGCTGAGAGGGGTGGACCCCGAGACCTGTATGATTGTGTTCAAGAACCACTGGGCTCAGGTAACCAAGCTTCCACTACATTCACCCCTTCATTAATAAGTGTCAGTCAATCAATCAATCAATCACTTCTCAGACAGAAAAACTCACTTTCCTGTTATCTGTCGCTGCTATTTTATCCTTTCTGTCCCTCAGTCTGTCCTATTTTCCTCATAATGGTTGGCAGACACAGTGTGTGTGTGTGTATGTGTGTGTGTGTGTGTGTGTGTGTGTGTGTGTGTGTGTAACTGACCCAGACTTTGGCCCTTAAACACAGGATCCATTTATAACAAACCTCTCTCTCTACGCCCGCCAAGAAATCCCACACACACTCCATGTCAGTGTGTGTACGAGTGTATTGTGTGTGTGTGTGTGTGTGTGTGTGTGTGTGTGTGTGTGTGTGGTCGTTGTCTGAAGCAGCGGGGGTCAGAGGTTAACACAAGTCCAGACAGTGAATCTTTTCTTCTCTTTTCATTCATGTAATCGTCCCTTGTTCGTCCTCCCACAGCGATCTGCTGAGCTGCATCTTAAATCTGTTACCGTGACGACTATTTCTCTGCTGCGTGTTAGCTGTACATTCACTGTAAATATTGAAAATACAAAACCGCAGAATCAAAAACATAGAAACCTGAAGATTTGGTCCTTTCAGTTTAATGTGGGCGAGCAGGTAACATCAACCCCCTTTAATACAGAAAACATCTGGAATTTGGTGTGTAAACAGTTTTTGAAAGGTAGAATAAAGTAAATTATATTAAAAACATGATTGTCATAACACGTCAGTAGCTGTGTTTCCATAAGCTATTTCAAGCACATGAATTCAGCTACGTAGAGGGTTATTTTATAAACCATACAGAAGACAAGATGGAGGAAGAGTGGGAACAGCTGATCAGTCAGCGAGCGACATGACGACTGTCAGTGGCTCATTCATGACGTTGAACTTGACGCACCTGAAAGAAAGCAGCAAACTTGTCTCCTGGCATCAGAAAAAGGAGTTAATCGCCTAATTAACCTAAAAAGAGTGTGGCGTATCGATATAAACTTTTAAGTACCATAAAACCGTTGCAGAAGATTACCTAAATCATACCTAACTTCACACCGACATTTCCTCCTCAACAGAGCTCATGAAGTCTTTTGCGATCTTTCACTCTCTGTCTCTGTTTGTTGCAAATTAAAATGTGATTAAAAACAGGTGGACTTGTGTCTGCAGGTGGTGAAGATCCTGGAGAAACACGAGCCGGGTCGCAGCTCCAGCGCTCTCAGTTTCCTCTCCGGTCACGGCAGCAGTGCCAGCAGCAGCAGCAGCTCCGGAACGTTACGTCTCGGTCCGATCCCGGCTGACGAGGCCAGCGCCGTCCAGAACTACGTGGAGCACATGCTCTTCCTGCTGATGGAGGAAGAGGCGGGCCAAGGTAGGAGAACGAAGAGAATAAAACATGTCGTCACTCGGCTGTGTTGTTTCTGGACTCACGACTGTCTGACACCAGGTGGAGCGATGGGTCCCATCCTGGAGTTTGTGGTGCTGGAGGGTGTGATGGAGAGGCTGTTTCTGTGGAGCCTGAGGAGACAGTTCACCGAGGAGATGAAGCTGGAGCAGCTCAGGATGTATCAGATGCTTCTGTCTCAGGCCCGGCAGCCTCTGCTGCACCATAAACCAGTTCTACGACCGCTCATGATGCTGCTGGCCTCCTGCGCCGGAGCTGGAACCGGTGAGTCGGGGCCGAAATCGTTATACAGAATAAAAAATGTGACATTTTGGGGGAAGTAAGCGGATTTTCCTCCTCCCTGAGATGAGACTGACGTGCCAGGATGCTGGATTGAAGCTCACGTGATCATTTGATCTCATAAATCCATATTGGCAGGTTTTAAGCACTTGTGGCCGAACACACAGCAGCTGAAACAAACCAGCATCTATTGAGGAACTACTGGCAGCTGAAAGGTTTAAAAACAACTAATCATGGATGTTTTTCTCATTAACCAGCTGTCTAATGACATCAGACAGGTATTAAGAGGTTATTTTACATGCTGTGAACAGTCACCTGGGTAGTTTCTCACCTGTGTGGCTCCTCCAGACAGCGGCGGTGTGGTGGAGGCCGAGCTGGTCCTCCTGCTGAACCAGCTGTGTGTGGCTCTGGTCAAAGACCCGTCAGTCCTGGAGCTGTTCTTTCACACCAGCGAGGACCAGGGCGCCGCCAACTTCCTGCTCTTCTCCCTGCTCATACCGTACACACACAGGTATGTATGCACACTCATGAACGTGGGTCGAACCAGAACCAGCCGGGCCACCACCTTTATCATCTCTCTCTCTTTCTCTCAGACAGGGTTCGGTCGGTCAGCAGGCCAGAGACGCTCTGCTGCTCATCATGTCTCTGTCGGCCTCCGATCCTCGAGTCGCCAAGCACATCGCCGAGAACACATACTTCTGTCCTGTGAGTGCACACACACACATACACACACACACACACACACACACTTATTAATACAACTTTGCCGTTCACGCCGAGACGCCTGCGCTCATCGTCTGTTGGCACAAGTTTCAGGGTCAACTCGTGTCTCCTAAACTTGGAAATGTCAAGGATTTACTCAGCGTCTCTCAGAGATAAGCCCATTAGACGTGTTGCATTCTGCCGTCTTTGCCTCGAGCGTCCATATTTTGAATAAACACAATGATAAGAAGTTAAAATGGTGTCATAGTGTTAAAACTCTGAAGCGTGTAATATCTGTTCTCAACCTGTCTGACAACAGATATTAAGATCGTTAGCTGCCGTTGTAGGAATAGATGCCCAAATCTGAGCCGCAGAAACCTTTAAATGTACGTCAGAGTTACATCACACAGATCAGTCCAACCAGCCGCACATCTGTGGGTTATGTAAAGGTAATGTAAAGGTATATCTTCTGAGCAGAGCTGCTAGTTTTTCCGTGTTAGCTGATCTTAATTTAGGAATAAAAAGAACATAAATGTTTTTTCTGAGTGCATGAAAGCAGGAATATATTGCATGTATTGGTTGGAGTTAACGGATTAAAAAAAGCTTCTAATAAACCACTCAGTGTGTTTTTTATGAATGAGATTATTGTTTAAATTAGTGGAATCTGTGGTCGTGTTGGTGCGGCGCTCCATTCATCTCCCCTCTGCATTGTAATCTCATTATCACAAGTTATGTAATAAACTAATGAGCTCACGCTGCCTCCTCAGGGAGAGAGAGTGTGTGTGTATGTGTGTGTGTACAACTCAATGCTAACATCGACATGCTAACATGCTCACAAAGTACAGCTGAGGATGATGGGAATGTGTTTCTGTCATGAACTTCAGCACTGGACAACTACAACAGTGATTCTGCCCCCTGGTGGGCGGTGAGAGGTCATTAACAATAAATGCATAAATTATAAAGTTTATGATTTTGTACCTAAGTTTGAAATTACTGTAATTATGTATGATGAAGTAACTGATGAAACAGGGCAGTGAGTGACATGTTTTCTTCATATATCAGACCAGAAAACACTAAATTAAATTAATAATAATACAAACGTATGAATATATTCATCTAAAAACATGAAAACTAAAATTCTTTGACACAGTAAAACAATTAAAGTTTTTCAACCAGGACTTGGAGTCTGCAGTCATGCTAGCAGCTCTGTGAGCTCAATGCTAACATGCTGATGTTGAGCATCTTCTAATGTTTTAGCATCTGCTGAATCCATCCAGCAGCTGTTAAGGAAGACTGACAGTAAACAATAACAAAACAATGATAAAGTGCTGACTAACAAAAAAACATGGTGCATGAAGTCGCTGTGTCGGCCATGTTGGATCCATCGCTGCAATCACTGTGGGAGAAAGAGAGGGAGGGAGTGTGTGAAAGGGCGAGCAGAGACACTTCAACACGTGCTACCTGTGTGTGTGTGTGTGGTTTAAGCCCATGTAACCACAGTCTGACCTCAATCTTTCTGTAGCGAGCAGATTAGTAAACCAGTGTGAGATTGGCTCGCACACAGAGAGGGATTAGTAAGTCTGCACGTGATTGGACGGTTGCCTGACTGTTAACGAGACGGATGCTGATGCTGCTGCTGTTGTTATTGTTTTTGTTGTTTTGTTGTTGTTGTTTATTTCTGCTCTCTTTTTCTCTCTCCTCTCTCACTAAAGGAATAGTTCTGCATTTTGAAAAAACCCCCCACTGATTTGCTTTGGAAGAGATTTAAACCTCTCTCGTATGTTTACATTAAGGTTACGGGGTCATTAAGGTTAAGCCAAGCTACACAACAGCTGGTTAGCTTAGCTTAGCATAAAGACTGGGAACAGGGGGGAACAGCTAGCCTGGCTCCTCCCAAAGAGAAGGAGCAAGGAGTCTCTTCATCACTGTGAGGTCGGAGGCAGAAAGCAAAGACTCCAGCAAAACAAGTTATTACATGTTGATCTGTGAGCTTTGGAGGCATTGGCAGGCTAGCTCTTCCCTCTTGTTTCCAGTCTTTATGCTAAGCTAAGCTAATAGTCAGACAGTTGTAGCTTCATATTTACTGTACAAATATAAGAGTGGCATCATATATATTTGTCCCCAAATGTAGAACTATTCCTTTAATGATCTTATTATGTGAAATGAGTCATTATAGTCTCCTCTTCATAAACACAACACCGTAATCTGCACTGGAATTTAATTTCCGCAAAAGCTGGTGCGCTTGAAATGCTAACCTGCCTGTGTGTGTGTGTGTGTGTGTGTGTGTGTGTGTGTGTGTGTGTGTGTGTGTGTGTGTGTGTGGACAGGTGCTGGCCACAGGTCTGTCTG
Organism: Acanthopagrus latus; assembly: GCF_904848185.1. Taxonomy (NCBI): domain Eukaryota; kingdom Metazoa; phylum Chordata; class Actinopteri; order Spariformes; family Sparidae; genus Acanthopagrus; species Acanthopagrus latus. The sequence goes on along the minus strand of NC_051048.1, from coordinate 2,421,787 downwards.
GTCTGTACTCGTCTCTTCCAGCCAGGCTGCAGGTCTACAGTGAAGACTGGCACTGTCTGGACCAGGCGGACTGGCAGCAGGTACACACTGTGCTCGTTAACAACGATGAAAACACGCTGACACGATGATGTTTGAGTCATGAATTAATTAAAGGATGAAGACGGAAGTTAATGAGAACTAAAAGAAACAGTTAATTGATTTCTGGATCGCTGAGCCGCAGCTGACTGATGATGGCGTCACTCTCACCTGGTGTTTGTGTCAACAGGTTCCAGCTCTGGTCCACTTCCTGCACTCGCTGGACTTCTGCAGTGCTGTCACCAAGGTAACGCACACTCACACACACGCACACACACACACACGCACACACAATGAATACACCTACAGTCAGCATGTATCCGTCTCTCTCAGGTCGCTCATCCCTCCATCCGCTCTCAGCTCCTGAGTTACATCTATAACGGCTTCCTGGTGCCGGTTCTGGCTCCTGCTCTGCACAAGGTACCAAACATCATTTTAACCTGTGTGATGTTGCCATACTCACCTGTTCAGACCTGCTATTAGCATCTAAGTCCAGGTGTGAGAGCTTCAAACACACCAGACATTCTTAACAAATTGCACAATTCAAAGAGAGCTGCATGAGAATCTAAATTCTACAAGACTTCTTCTGAATTCTGCAACATGTCATTTGTTTCCTTGCTTACCTGCAAACATTTAGCAGCTGTTTTGATTTTGATTTTGTGTGTGTGTGTGTGTGTGTAGCTGACGGTGGAGGAGGTGATGACCACCACGGCGTACCTGGACCTGTTCCTGCGCTCCATCCCCGAGCCGGCCCTCCTGCAGACCTTCCTGTCCTTCATCCTGCTGCACACACACGACAACGTGCACATCCTGGACACTCTGGTCAGCCGAGTCAACACACCTTTCCAGGTAACACACCGTGAGCACGATCCAACTGTTGTCTTGACTCTTTACCTGTCTTTGTGAGCTCCACCTTCACCTTCACCTGTGTGTGTGTCCGTCAGCTGGGCACGGTGTCTCTGGCTCTGTTCAGGACTCTGATTGGTCTCTTCTGTGAAGACGTCATGCTGCAGCTGGTGTTCAGGTCAGTGTGACAGATCCACGGAGGAACTATTATCAGTTTAGTGGAAATAAGAAAACCTCCCTGTCGTCCTTCTTTGCCTCCTCCATCAGCAGCTTCTTCTTCTCCCACAGTTATTCCAGTTGTTCCAGTGTACCCTGGGGAAAACAAACCCACTTCCTGTTTTGATTTGCTTCCTTTGTCCTTCCTCAGGTATCTGATTCCCTGCAGTCACGTGAGCAGGAAGCAGCGCTGCTCCCTGCAGCAGAGGGACTGCTACTCCTCCAGCGCCGCCTCCTTCCTGCTCCTCATGCCCTCCTGGTGTCCGGGGAACCTTCACAACGCCAACACACACTCACACTCGGAGCACATCCACTGGCCCAAAGGAGCCGGTCAGTACGACCGACACACATCAACACATCACACGTTAACTCTCTGATATGTGTTAACGTAGATTCTCTGTCTGTTTTCAGACCGGTCGGTGTCGGACAGTGTGGGTTACTGTCGAGGTTCAGACTTTCTGATCGATGTAAACTATCTCCACTACCTCTGGGACGCCCGCCAGGCCATCTCCACTTCACACAGGTCGGTCTCAGCTTTCAGGTTCCAGATCAGCCTGATACTGTCGTACACAGTGCACAGTGTCAACAATGATCCCTGTTAGTCACTGTGTCTCAGTATACGATGATTGGGATGAATAAGTGGGTCATTTTATCCTTGTTTGTAGATTATTTTTTGGTTTAGGATAACACATTAGTCACCTAGAGACACAGTGACAAGCAAAGAAACACTTTTGCAAAAGAATCCAACACTTCCCTGAATGTTCTTTAAGGACAACCCGAGACATTTTGTAGTCCTGTTTTTAACGAGATCTCAGCACATCCACAGCGGTGTTTGTGTTGACTGAAACAGGGAACTAGGAATGGCACTACCAAAATATCCACCAGCATCACGCTGAGAGAGGCCATCTCTTGAGCATCGTACGGCTGAAAAGCACAAGATGTACAGCTGAATGAGGCTGAGTTTGGTTTCTTTGCAGGGCGTGTCGGTTCTGGTCGGCTCCGTACGACGGGATCAACCCTTCTCCTCATGAATACCGATCCGACACACCGGGCGATGATGCAGAAGACGAAGAGGAGATCGTACAGCGAGGAAAGAGCGACTCCATCAGCTCTCTGGTTGTCACTCCTCCACCTTCAGCCCTCTCCCCGACGCCGTCCTCCTCGGATACCGTCTCCGTGGGAACCCAGGCAGGAAGAGCCGGCTCGGCTCTGGACCTGGAGTGGGACGACATCTTCGCAGATGACGATCTGGCTCTGGCAAACGGCGGCGTGAGCATGGAGGTCGACAGGAGCGTTTCTACACTGGCGCCTCCACCTCTGCCTCCCCGACACATCCAGGAGATGCGACGCACCGCCACCAAGCTGGTGCACGGCTGCTACGTGGAGGAATCAGAGTTCGAGGACGATGTTCTGGTCTACAATCTCGTCGCGCAGAAAGACACAAAGGCGGCCATTTTGGAGCGAATCATGGCAGCGAATCGACGGGCGCGTGGAAGCATCTCGAACGGCCAGCGAGCGCAAACGGCAGCGACGACGACGAATTTCGCAACGATGCTAACGACAACAGGGAGGACGGTGATGGAGACGGTGAACAGTATCATGTCGACACGGAGGAGAAGCGAGGACGGAGGGAAGGAGGAGCGAAGGTGGAGCGAGGATTACGGGAAGGAGGGGAGGAGGAGGAGTGAGGACTGTGGAAAGGAGACGTGGAGGAGGAAAGACGACGGAGAAGAGGAGGCGAGGAGGACTGAGGGAGAAACAAAGAGTCGTCAGGGTCTCATCAATGGTTTTAACGTGAAGAATCACGTCATCGACGAATGTGGTGATGCGGATGAAGACATGAGGACGACTCAGCAGAACTGCAAACAGAATCACAGTTTATCTACAGACACTTTGTCCAACGGCCATTCAGAACCTGCGACTGATGCCAGCGCTCCAAATCTGCCCGGTAACAAGGCCACTAATAGTGACGACTTCCTGTCCCGATACCAAGAGCTCATGCTCTCGTTGGGGGTGGAGCCAGACTGCGATGACATCACCGATGACATCAGCACGTTCAGGAGGCGAGTCCGAGCACTGAGGCAGAAACTGGAGGACGAGGACGACGGTTTTGTGTTCAGCTCCTTGTGGGACGACGGAGAGGAGGAGGCAGAGGAGGAGGCGATGGAGGAGGAGGAGGAAGGAGAGGAGAGGAGCAGCAGGAGGCTCGGAGTTCCATTCACAGGTCTGAGTTCTCACAGAGTTACAGGTTAAACTCTCCCCGTCACACACACACTGACCTGTGGTTTCCCATGATGCAACAGGTCCGTTCATCAGTGTCCTGCTGTCGCGGCTGGAGAACCTTCTGGAGAACTCCATCGCCGTCAACCTGCTGGTGACGGGCATCCTGGCCCAGCTGGTGTCGTACCCGCAACCTCTGCTGAGGTCCTTCCTGCTCAGCACCGACACACACAACCAGCCCAACGTCCGCACACTGTACCAGGTAACACACACACACACACACACACGGTCCATCGTATCTTTATATATATATATATTTATATCTTTGTATCGTCTGTGTGTGTCCAGGTGCTGGTGTCGGTGCATGCTCAGATAGAGCGCTACGTGGCGGCCCGACCGGACTATCCTGCCCTGATCACTCAGGCCTGGAGGTTCCTGTTAGCTAAAGACCAAGACAGCAAGTTCAGAGGTAAACGAACACGTGGAGGTTCTAGCTGCAGTTCGTCTACGTGACGTCCAGACACAGTTTTGACTTCGTCTGAGGCGTCCTGATGCTTCATGTGTCCTCGTGTCTTTCAGAGTGCCTCCAGTCTCCGGGCGGCGACGTCATCCTGGACCCGTCTCTTCCTAACGGCACCGTGAGGAACGCTCTCGCTCTGCCTCCCCTCGCCGTCCTGCCGGCCTGCCCTCCCATCCCCCCACAAGCCAAGAGCCGAGTGTTCGCCATCGTCCTGTTCGCAGAGTTCCTGAAGGAGCTGGCCGCCATCGCTCAGGAGCACAGCATCGCCCCGGACTGCTCCGCGGAGGAGTAACAGCTGCTGACGGTGATCTGACGGTCTGTCAGCGAGTCGCTGCTTCATGAACATTAAAGCACAACACATGCACAAACATGACACTCTGAGCTGTGATGCAACGTGTCAGTAATCATTGTTTCTATGCACAGATTTGTACGAACACTTATGTTTATATTCCTGGCAGCACTTGAATATTTCATCCCGTGTGAATATGGACGATATTTATACGAAGACGAACGTTATTTTGAAAACAAGTCGACGTTTTCAAACATATTTATGAGATTGTTGCAAATAGTTTTCTATGATCTTTTATGAAAAATCTCTTTGCACAAGTGGTTTATTTTTAAAAAAATATCCATGGCGGCCATTTTACTTCAGATTCTTTCTACTCTGGATTTAAATATAGAATCAACCGTTCTGAAACACACGGAAGGAACTCAACAGATCGATCAACACAAACGAGCAGCAGATGGGTCGGTACGTATCAGAACTGCCACCGAGTAATGAAGCTTTTAATTTCAGTTAGTTGATTCTGCAGATGGACAGCAGGGGGCAGAAGAGACTAAACCCCCTTTTCAAATGAACCCTTCCGTTCTTGTTTCTCCAGAGAGTTTGTGTCAACAGTTTAAAGAATCCTTCTGCTGCTCACACACATTTACACACAATAATAAAGGTAGAATATCTAAGAACAATATATGGACTTGTGCACAAATACTCCCTCACAATCAACACTCGCAGCGTCTCCCTGTACCCTCTTGTTGTCTGTCTCCAGAGTGACTCGCTGCACCTTCGACCGACACTACGCCTTTAAAATAACACATCCAGGCAGATGTTATTTACTGTCTGGACTCTAAACGAACCAAACAAGAGACGCTCTCCAGCCGCGTCACACAGTTCCACATCCAACTTCTATAGTTTCACAGTTTGATGGATCTGGATCGATGGAGGAGGAGGAGCCTCTGAGATCAGCCGTGTCTTCCTGTATGTTCATGTTCTCCTGACGTGTCGTCACGCGCACACAGAGTGACGACGAAGCCTTACGTTCCCGCTGCGCAGAGATTTCAGTGCAAGAAAACCAAGACGCATCTTTTTTGTCAGATCTGACGTCGTCTCATTTGTCTCTTCTGGTGTAAAGTGTCTGATGTTTGTCGACAGATTTATTTCATTTTTGTTTGTTTTTTCCTAAAGAAAAGGCTGAAGTGATGCGCTCCTGTATAACACACTGTGTTACCATGGAGACGTGGACCAGCCTGCTGAGCGTCGACGCCGCCACCTGCTGGCGAAGCACCGGTTCTTCTTTTTAACTGTCTGTCGTTTCTCCTTTTTTGATTAAATTATTGCCAAAACGATGTGGAAATAAATAAAGTGATTCTGACAATCTGATCTGCAGACGCTTGAGCTTCTGCTTCCCCTTGTGTTGGTTTGGTGTTGAATGTGAGATGATCGTCTGGACAACAACGGACGGCAAACGATCAAATTAAATGTGACGTAACTGAAACCTGGTCCTGTACAGACACACAGGATGTCAATATGAGCAGATTTACTGTGATAAAAGCTGTAAAACCCGACATGATCTGTAAACAGATAACGTTCCTGCACATTAGACGAGAGCTGGCAAGCAGGTCAGCCTCTGATTGGACTCTGGTTCTGGTTCTGGTTCTCTCTGTGGGCGTTACGCTGATGGAGTAAAATACACCTGGCATCATTTCCAACACATTTAAACTTTATATTACTGGATTTGAATCGGTCGCTGAGGCTGGCGTGTGAGTGGATCAGCAGGGACGAGGAAGAACAGGGTCACATGAGACGGGCCAGCATAGAATCAGAACCATAAATGCTTCTGTGTTCCGTGTGGGGGGAGATCAAGCAGGAAGCTCCGACTTGATAAAGTCGCTGACATCTCAGGACATCCTGCGTAGAAGATAACGCCGTCTGCTGCGATATGAGAGGAGAGGCGTGAAACAGCAGCCGCCACCGCAGCTCCTCTCTGCCATTTTGTCAACATTTAATCTTGGAATATCGTGTTTTAGACTAAACATGTGAGTGACGTGGTACCTGCGGGTAAGAAGGCAGTTTGATGCACGACTGAAACTCAATGAACTGAACGGACGACTTGTCAAAACAAGAACGGGGAGAAAAAAAAAAGAAAGGATTCTTGTCTATAAAATCTCTTGTTGGCTGCTGCCGGACACAGGGCGGGCGTAGGAGCTGTCAATCAATAGTTCAGAGGTCAGCAGCCAGCTTTGGTAACTCTGTATCACAGTTTAATGGCATTTTATTTAAAAATAGTGCACATTTTTAACAGGTTAAAGCGTAAAAAGGTAGCCAGGATCGGCCCCTTTTTGCTCAGTGGTGTTTGTATCGTTTGGCGAGCTCGCTTCCCTGTTTCCGTCAGGACCCCCCAAAAAATTGATATGTCTCTTGTCACCGACTGCTTTGAACTGGAGCCAATTATCAGCTGGGTTGTGAAGTCTACAACCCGCCTCGACAAACTGTGGTTAGGAGGTTCCTGTCTTGGTGCACATGAGAGGCGGCGGTGAAGTGGCAGCCGTCAGTCAGCTGGAGAAACTGTGCGTACGCCTCACATTTGACAAGACGTCGCAGAAGAAGTAAAAGAAGACGAGCAGAGTTCGAGAGGTGGTGATGATGATGCCGATGATTAAGGTTTACCTGCTGATCTGGGCTGTCGGTGAGTCAGAGAAACAAGAAACACTTTGAAAGATTGTGTTTTTGTGATGATCTTTGTCCAACTTCGTAATGATTATCAACCATATCAGCTAATCAAAGACAGACGACAGGACGTGATGGCAATAAATCCACCAATTACCATATTCACTAACTGGTTCAGCCAAGACTCTTTGATT